>NC_056744.1:877921007-878281007 GCF_019279795.1 Protopterus annectens | reverse complement strand
AACTTGCTTTCTGTAGAAACTTTGGAATTAGAGGAATTTGGGGAAAAGCATAAAGAAGTCCTGGGGATCAATCGTGAATAAGTGCATCCCTTGGTGACTCCTCCATAGGAGGGATCAGGGCGAAGTAGTTGCTGTATTTGGCATTTATGGGTGATGCAAAAAGGTCGCAGCAAGGCTGGCCCCATTTATGGAAGGTCACTTCTGTAACTTTCTGATTGAGGGATCATTCATGTTGCCATAGAATGGCTCTGCTCAGCTTGTCTGCAATGAAGCTGGATTTCCCCGGGATGTGCATTGCTATTAGAAAGTGGTTGGAGGCTATCGCCCAGTGCAAGATCCTGAGAGCTTCTTGACAAAGTGGGTACAATCTGGTTCCCCCCGTTTGTTGATATACCATACTACAGACATGTTGTCTGTCTGGATTGCAATCGTTCCTATAGGAAGAGAGTCCAGGAATGCTTGCAACGCTAAAAGCACCACTCTCATCTCTTAGACATTTACATGTATGTAAGTGAGCCTTGTAATTTTGCCAGATGCCTTGAACTGTCTTACTGAAAAAACACCCCCCCATCTGGGAAGCATCCATGGTCACCGTGGCCAGAGGTTGAGGAGGAATGAAAGGACGGCCTCGAAGTACTGAAGGTGAGTGAATCCATCAATGGAAATCTTTTATGCAGACATTAGTTATCATGATCTTGTGAGACATTGGAAGTTCCAAGATTGACCACTGAGCAAACAGCATCCACTGGAGAACTCTCATGTGGAGATGAGCTAAGGGAATTAGTATGATGGATGCAGCCATTTTCCCCAGGACCTCGAGAACTAGTTTTGCAGTGGCTTTGGACTTCTTTATTAGAATTCTGACAAAATGAAGGAGGTAGTCTACTCTGTCTTGTGCAAAGTCTTGCTATCTCTGCTCTTATGAACAGTAAAGTTTGTGATGGTTCTAGCTTAGATTTTTCGTAACTGACGGTAATGCCTAGAGAGGAGCAGAGAAGAAGGACATAATTCCTTGATTGGAAAAGAAGATGCCTGGTTGGAGTGGTTATGAGCCAGTTGTCCAGGTATGGAAACACGCGGAATCCTTTGCATCTCAGGTGAGCCACCAATTCTGCCATCATTTGGTGAATACTCTGGGGGCTGTAGTGATACCAAAGGGCAGAGCTCGAAAATGGAGGTGACTGGCTCCTAGCCGGAAGCGCAAGAACCTCTTGTCCATTCAACTATGGTAGTACATGTCCCGACGGTCTACAGAGCACATGCAATTGTCTTTTTCCAGAAATGGAAGTATCAACTGCAGTGTCACTATCCGAAACTTGGTCTTCTTTACTGATTTGTTCATATTGCTGAGATCCAAAATGAGCCGCTAGTTCCCTGTTCTCTTTGGAACTAAAAAGAAATTTGAGTAAGTTCCGGATCCTCTCTGGTCTGCGGGGACTTCTTGGATCACTCTTTTTGTTAGCAACTTTCGAATTTCTATAGTTGCTTGTTCCTTCTGACTGGATGGAACATCTGGAACCACTTTGTTTCTGGGGATAGAAAGGGAGAAGGGGATGATGTATCCTCTGGATATTATGTCCTGCACCCATCTGTCATTTGTTATCTTTAGCCAGATTTCTTGGTGCAAGGACAATTGCCCCTGACTGCCTCCAGAGGCGGGCAATCAGGCACTCTTTCAGGAGCACTGGAAAGGTCTCCCAAAGAAGGATTCTCTGTAGCCTTGGTTTTGTGGGCCTCCTCTGCAGTGAGGGCAGCGTCTTCCATTATTGTTCCCCCCTCTGCCTCTGGGGGAACTTTCACCTTGTATGTCCTGGTAAGACCTCCGAGACTTTCTGAACCACATTTTCCCCCTATCTTTTTGAATAATGGGAAAGGGTCTAGCAGGAGTGGAAAATGCACTCCAACACCAGACAAGGTCTTTCCCTCTTGTTCACACCTGGTGAGCATTTCCTTCACTTCTGGCCCAAAAAGAGAGGAGCCGTTAAAGGGGCGTTAATCAAGGAAGACTTGAATTGCTCCGTGAAATCACAAAGATGCATCCAGGCCTGCCTCCTAAGAGAGATACCTGAGCCTGCTGCCCTACTCGTTCTATCTCCTGCATAAGAAACGAGTCTCATGGATGAGTTAACAACTATTATATTTTTTATCCTATTCTACCACTATTGGAGCACCTCTGGCAATTAATATAAGTACTCCTCTTTTCCTTTACCCCAGGTATTCCGATGAAATAAACATCCTGAAAACCTTTATCAAATTCACATGTTCAGTTATTTCCAAGTGTGTCTCCTGTAGCCTAGCTATTTGCACTCTACATTTTTAATATAGTTCACTACTCTTTCTTTTTTGAATTTATCTGTGGGACCACTGATGTTTAAAGACATTGCAAAAATCATTTATTTGAAAACTTATTATTCCTAACTTTTATATGAAACAGTTTGTTAAATGGTTAGTTCCAGCTTTTGTGTTGCATTCATATACTGTTTTGGCAGGCTAATCTTTTATACATTTTTTTCTTGTCATCTCCATTTCAACTTATGTCACATCTTACAAAACATTTTGTTTTACTGAAAGCCCTCAAAAAACCACAGCCCAATACCCCCTAACCTATTAGTTTAATAATGACACACAAAACTATGTACATCTTCAAATACTGAAGTTTTACCCTCCTAATAGGAACAAATGTTCCAATCTGACAAGCACACACACAGTCTTGACATAACCTAAAAGAAAGATTATCCATGCTAAGACGCATGGTACTAGCTGTGCTTCTGCTAAGTGCTCTCTGGCTTTCTCTTATCCTTATAGCTCTCTCAGCTGGGAAAACGCTGCAATGTTTTCAGAAAACATTTTCTCCTAAACTTTTCTCTTTATCAGATTGTCTCCTAGAGACATGAGAACCAGACACAAAACTGTCAAGCACACATTTGTTTAATAGAAAAAACTTTATAATATTCAATATTCCTTTTCATTTACTTGCTTTCTCTTAAAATGTGTTACTAGATTAAGCTAAGGGCATTAAATGAGTGGCTCCCCTATGCAAGAATTTAAAAAAGCACATTAATTTTTCTTCTGTCATGCTCTTTTAACCAGATTTTGTTTTACATTGCAGTGCCTACATTTCTTAAAACTGAACAAGGAGAAAGACAGAGAAAGGGAAAAAAAAACAGTAGCACCTATTTACATTAGTACCAACATTACGCTTATAAATAACTAAGAAAACTTTACAGCATGCAAAGAAAACTATGCACTATTAAAATAGTACCATTAAAAATTTGTTTTACTTTCAGTTAACTTTCTCCTTCCTTTTCCCCTCTCCTGAGTATTTTTCCAAACAATAACAACAAGAAATAGGGCATATGCTTTAGAGTCCTCTACAAGTTTAACAAAGTCCAATATTTCCATATTTTCTTGTTCTGTCATGTTTCGCAAATATAATTATTGCTTTGTAATCCCACATTTGTCAATTTCCAAGTTATTGGTTTAATTCCTGTTCATCTACACCTTCCAAATCCTGCCTCCGCTTCATCTCCAATGTGCTCTCGATTCTTCTAGTCGACTCTTGTGCTTTTTTTCCTTCTGTCAAGCATTTTCCATTGAAACATTGGAAATGGTTTCACTGGCACAGTCTCTCTCTGTGGGCTTTATTACCAGAAGAACAAGAAGCAGAACCTCCTGTTTCACAGCTCACGTTTTGTTGGACAAACTTTTGTATTACTTCCTTAGCACAAACCTCATCAAAAAATGATTTTGTTCCTTCAGTGAAATATATTTTAGAGATAGCTGGGTACAACAGTTTGAATCTCATGCCTGTTTCTCGACATTCACTGAATAATGGAATACATTTACTTTACTTCTGCCTGGTGTACAATGAGTAGTCATTCTCCATAAATACTCTTCTCTTTCCCACTTTTAGTGCTTTGGCCTTCTGCCACAGTTTTGTCAAAATCAATGCCGTCTGCTGGTAAGATTGCATCTTTACTATTTAAGATCTAGGTTGCTTTCTCATAGCCAGGTTTGGAGTGTTCACATGATGTGCCTTTTCAATTAACAATCCCTGTTGTGGAATACCAGTCCAGTTGCTTATTTGTGCTTTCATAACATTAATACAGTCTGCTCATTCTAGCTTCTCTGGTACAGCAGAAAATCTCAGTTTTTCCCTATATGCTCTGTCTTCTAATTCTATTATTTTTTGAAACATCTCTTCTTGTGCATTCTCATTCAGCCAGCCTTTTCTTCATTTCAACCTTATCACCTTATCTGCATATCTGTTTAAAGCTTCTTACATTTTTTCCAGCCTTTTATTGTTTGAGTTTATATAGTCCGTCAGTGTTTTGTTTATTTTAATCAGGTCTGTATGCAGCTGCCTTACACTTCCCTCTAGGCTACTGGAAGTCTTGTGTGGAGCTTGTAGTACTTTGTGCTGAACAGCTGCAGTACTTCTCCCATTCAGTGTTTCTTCATCATCTTTTGTAGCTGATTTTCCTTCAGGTCCTCTGTATTTCTTTTTTCCTGGCATCCAGGCAGTGTACTTACTAGCCAGTAAATGAAATGTACCCAGAGATTTAGGTCCACTAGTTTTCTCTGCTATGTTTCTGTTTTCACACTGGGAGAGCTAGAATTAAGCTGTTACTCAATGTGCAGCCATCCTGGAAGTCCCCCTTGACTCTGGATAAGGGATGGAAGGGAAAACATCAGAGGTGAGGTAACAGTCTGTGGTAGTGGGAAAAGGGGCTGTGTAAACCAGATGAAGTGCTAGGAAAAGCAATGTTATATGTGACAGGGCACCAAATCAGCTCATGACTGCTTTCCCTAGTAGCAAACTGGAAGCTGCTTGTTCCAAGCTGGTGATAGGGTCTATATTATAACAATGAACGATCAGATGATCAAACGTTGTTATACCGACCCCTAAATCTCGAAAATGCAAAACAGCGAACAACCAAAACAGTCCCCCCACCAAAAAAAAAAAAAAACACTAAATGAAGTAGCTTTCCCTAAGAAAAAATTTGCTGTTCCAGCCATTCGCTATTTTGCCGGTTCGACATTTAGTGTTCAAACTAACAGTGTTCAATCACATGATCGGTCACTAAACTAAAGTAGACCCTGGTGATAGCCATGATGGTGTAGACCTTCTGGAAGTTAGAGTGGGATACTGTTGGCTTAAAAAGCATTGAGTACTTGTGGAGATAATGACCAACAATGAGGAAACAAACATGATGTATGCTGATGTTGAGAGAAATCAACGCCTTGTGCTTATACAATGGAAGATTATTCCTGCTGTCTTGATACATGTGTGTGTGTGTGTGTGTGTGTGTGTGTGTGTGTGTGTGTGTGTGTGATGGAGGAAATTACACCTGGTACTGTGAAAATAGTAAGGACTAAATGGATGACACCCCAACAGTGAGGGACCAAAGCCTGATAGGACTGACACAAGATACCGCAACACAAGATACTCTAATGCTATGCATGCCAGATCCAAGGTCGGATAGATAGTTGAGAAACTGCTTATGCATGAAAGGAGAAGTTTGAACAAGTATGGGGTTGATGTCCTCTGACCTAAAGATGAGGGTACTGCTGGCACTTGTGTCCTGGGAGAAGTCTTCATTCAAATGTTTTGAAAGCCAGTGCCTGCTGATCATGCAGGAGGAATAAGACTTCTTCTTAGTGGAGGCAAGGAACTAGGTGAAAGTACATGGTGCTGGAGAAAAAAAAAATGGACTGGTCAACTACAATGGTAGTTTTGACCATAACCAAAGTCTGGATCTTGACCTCACTATACTTAACATATTCCATAATGTTAAGTTTTGCTTTTTTGGCTATTTCCACCTTTCTCTGTTTTCTTCTTTATGAGACTTCTTTTTGATCGGGGGGGGGGGGGACTGGACAGGCTAAGAGAAGTGGTGGTATGTGGGTGGTAGTCACTGTTTTTGCTTTTACTCTTCCAGATTCTTAGAAATAAAGAATTATAAAGCCTTTCTCCAGTGATAATGGGTCACTTCATTAAATTCTAAACAAATTTTATAGCGCTCAATACTGTGGTCCAGCCCTAAGCAAATCTAGCTTTGGCTGTGGCTGCTGGCTAGTGGTATCTGCTTGTCACGGGCACACTTTCCTGTAGGGGAGACCATTCCTGGACTAGACTTCTAAGATAAAAAGGACAAGAAATGAGGGAGGTTATGTACCTGAATAACACGAAAGTTAAACAATCTACAACTGGTGGAATGGATTCCAAAGGAGTATCATCTGATTTTATGCAAAACACTGCCAAAGCAGCCTGAGGCTGTTCTATCCTACTTCAGTCTTCTCTTTTGGTAGTAAAGAAATGGAGAGGTCAAGAAAAAGTGTACAGTAACTGATGGAAAGGATTCCAAAAAATCAATCAGTTTTACCAAAACACTATCAATATGGTCTGGGGCTGTTCTATCCTACTTCAATCTTCTCTTGTCTCATTAAAAGAGTGGAAATGTCAAGGGAAGAAGGGCACTGCACGGCAGGAGAGGAAGGACTAGGCAGTCTAAGAAAATGTTGACTACTATGTAGTTCTACTGCCTACAGCCAAGACACTAATCATCCTACAGCCACAGTGCCATGGTAACAGACATACAGATATGTTTTCATTTTTTGATTTCTACTTCCCCTGTAAAACCAAAATGATTTCATTATAACTTTTAGTTATGTACTCACCATAACTTTAGATGTTTGGGATCCATCTCGCCTACATTCTGTACTGATGGGCTCGGAGCCGATCCCTCGGCTCCGACTCGGCACGCTTATGCTATAGAGCGAGGCCTCT
Organism: Protopterus annectens; assembly: GCF_019279795.1. NCBI lineage: Eukaryota > Metazoa > Chordata > Ceratodontiformes > Protopteridae > Protopterus > Protopterus annectens. Next base: position 878,274,217 of record NC_056744.1, on the reverse strand, counting down.
TATTGGCTGAGCTATCTTTATCCCAGGATGCACCACCACTGATCCCCCAGATCTTGTTTGTCCGCATTCATGCACACATGCACAACTTGTTTATATAACATTGTTAGATGTTTCAAGATGAAACAACAGGATTCGGACCTTCTGATATCCTCTGATCTCCAAGGAAGGGGGAAGGAGGGTGGGTTATTAGGAATGTAGGCGAGATGGATCCCAAACATCTAAAGTTATGGTGAGTACATAACTAAAAGATGTTATGTGATCCTATCTCGCCTACATTCTGTACTGATGGGACAGCGTCCCTAGCACCTAAATCCCGGGTGGCTCATTGGAAAACACTCCTGCGCACTGTGGAACCAAATGAAGCTCGTCCTCTAGATGCCACGTCCAATTTGTAGTGGGAAATAAAGGTGTCTTGGGGAAGACCATGTAGCCGCAGCACAAATGTCACTAATAGCAAGCTTAGAATGAAATGCTATAGAAGTAGCCATAGCCCTTGTAGAATGAGCTTTGACAGAGGTGGTAAGCTCTTTGTTAGAATAAAAATAAGCTTGAGTAATACAGTCCCTGATCCATTTGGCAATAGTGACCTTTGTGACAGCTTTGCCCAATTTATTTTCTGCAAAGGATACAAACAACTGATCTGTTTTCCTTGATTGTTTGGTCCTGTCTAAATAAAAACGTAACTGCCTGTGGACATCTAGTGTGTGGAATATGAACTCTGCTTTGTTAGAGTATTTCGGAAAAAAAACTGGAAGCTCTAACGATTGTTGTAAGCAGAAACTAGAACAAACTTTAGGGACAAAGGAAGGATTTAGCCTGAGGGATACTCTGTCTTTGTGAAAAACCAAGTACGGGGGTTTTACTGACAAAGCTTGAAGCTCTGAAAACTTCTGGCACAAGTAATAGCCACCAGAAAAGCTGTCTTCCATGATAGAAACTTTAGATCACATGTAGCTGCCGGTTCAAAGGGGAAAGAAGTCAAGGCACGTAAAACTATATCGAGATCCCATGGAGGTGCAGGATGAGAAATCGAAGGTCTTAATAGAGCAGCACCTTTCAAGAAGGTCTTACACAATCTGTTGCTCATTAAAGGTGGGTCTATCGATTGGTGAAAATTAGAAATTGCTGCCAATTGTACCTTGATGGTAGAAACTGAAGAGCCTTTATTGAAAAGAGAAGTTAAAAATTTTAGTACTTCTGCCACAGGAATAGAAATGGGGTCCAGGCCCCGGAGTTGAGCCCAAATAGCAAATCTTTTCCATTTGCTAGAATACAGTTTCTTTGTAGCAGACTTATGGGCCGAAGACAATATATGTACAACATCTGGATCCAATGTAGGACTCCTAACTATAGTCGGAAGAGGAGGAGCCAAGCCGTCAATTTTAAGGTGTGTAGGGACTGGTGGAATAGTCCCGACTGATGAACCAGTAGGTCTGGGATCTGATCCAGGAACCATGGACCTTCCAGAGCATATTTCCGAAGATAGGGAAACCATACTTGACGGGGCCAGTAAGGAGCAATTAAGATCATTTTGCTCCCCAAGAGAAATGCCTTTTGAATCACCCTGGGAAGGAGAGGAACTGGAGGGAAGGCATAAAGCAAGCCGGTGGGCCAAGGACGGACTAGCGCGTCCATGGGGCTCTTCCCTGGAGCCGGGGTTAGGGAGAAGAATTCTTTGCACTTCGCATTCAGAGCAGTCGCGAATAGGTCGCAACACGGAACTCCCCATTTGTTGAAAATCTGGCTTGCAACTGTCATATTCAGAGACCATTCGTGAGGAGAGAGGATGGTTCTGCTCAATCTGTCGGCTATCACATTGGACTTGCCTGGTATGTGAGTAGCCACTAGGAAGCGTTTGGTCGAGACTGCCCATTCCCAAACTCTCATGGCTTCTCTGCAAAGAGGGTAGGATCTGGTCCCTCCCTGTTTGTTCAGGTAACAGACAACTGACATGTTGTCTGAGTGAACAGCAATTACGCCCTGAGGGAGATAATCGTGAAGGGCTTGAAGAGACAGAAGTACTGCCCTCATTTCTAAGATGTTGATATGAAGTAAAGTCTCTTCCGGGTGCCATTTACCTTGGACTGACCTGCCCAGGGAATGCCCCCCCCCCCCATCTGGGAGGCGTCCGTGGTCAAAGTGGCCGCCGGAGGAGGTAGAACAAAGGGTCGTCCCTGATCCAGATTGGAGGGCACTAGCCACCAGCGAAGGTCCCGTTTGCAAGATTCTGTGATCCATATGAGGTGACTGAGAGGGAGTTCCTGAAAGGACCACTGAGCTGAAAGAAGCCACTGGAGAATTCTCATGTGCAACCTTGCCAAGGGGACTAGAAGAACCGTGGCGGACAAGGATCCCAATAGCTGCAGGACCATCCTGGCTGGAGCTTTGGACCTGGGAAGTAAGGCTCGAACTTGAGTCTGTATGGTTTGTATTCTGTCTGTCGGTAGATAGACCCGCATTCGGTTTGAGTCTATCTCGACCCCTATGAATCTTATTCGTTGAGATGGCAGCAACACAGACTTTGGCCAATTGAAGGTGATTCCAAGGGAACTGCCCAGTAATATAGTGGCTTGAAGGCTCTGTAGTAGTAGATGCCTGGAGGTGGCAGTTAGGAGCCAGTCGTCTAGATACGGAAACACCTGGAATCCTAGACTTCTCAGATGAGCAGTCACGACTGCCAAACACTTGGTGAACACCCTGGGGGCTGTGGTGAGACCAAAGGGCAGTGCACGGAACTGAAAATGACTGCCTCCTAGGCTGAAGCGCAGATGTCTCTTGGACGCTTGATGTACCATGATATGGTAATAAGCGTTCTTGAGATCTATGGAGCACATCCAAACACCCTTCTCCAGCAATGGGAGAATGGTTTGTAGGGTGACCATTCGGAACTTGGACTTTTTGACTGAACGGTTTAGGATGCTGAGGTCCAAAATGGGCCTCAAGTCCCCGGTCTTTTTTGGCACCAAAAAGAATCTTGAGTAAGTCCCTAATCCGATCTGGTCTGCGGGGACCGGTTGGATGACTCCTTTTTGCAGCAGCTTTGAAACTTCTGAGGCTGCAGTATCCCGCTGACTGGGTGGAGGGTCCGGGATTTTTTTGGACTGAGGGGGGGGATGAGAGAATGGGATGGAGTAACCTCCGGCGATAATTCGAAGCACCCATCGGTCCTGAGTAATACCTTCCCAGGCCTTTAGATGCTTCGAGAAACGACCCCCGACTGGCTCCGGAGCTGCACAGCCGGGCAATCCCTCAGGGACTATGAAAGGCTGAAGAGCCACGAAAGGACTCGCGGTCTCCAGTGTTGCGAGGGCCTCTGCCGCCTCTGGGACGGCATCTTCCGGAAGAATTTCCCCCTCCTCTGCCTCTGGAAGGGGAATCCTCCTGCTGCGAGGGGTAAGGCTTCTGAGATCTACGGAACCACATTTTCCCTCCTCTTTTAGCCTTGGGATAAGGCCGAAAGGGAGTGGAAAATCGTGCCCCTACGGCAGTCAGAGTCTTACCCTCCTGTTCACAGCGGGTTAGTGTCTCCTTTACCTTGGGTCCAAACAGGGAGGACCCATCAAAGGGGGCTTCGGCAAAGGAAGACTTAAAGGCCTCCGCGGAATGACACAGGCGGAGCCAGGCTTGTCTCCGTAGAGCAATGCCTGTACCCGCCGCTCTACTCGCCCCTTCGGCCGCATAAGAAATGAGCCTCATGGACGAGTTCGAAATGGACAACATTGTAGCCAGTTGAGAGCCAACCGTCTGGGCCAGCTCCTCAGGCAGGTTACCTAAGAGGGTATCGGATATCTCCTTAATCAGATCCCTCTGAAATCTGGTAAAGTGCGTAAGGTAGTTCAAGGACCTCAATGTAAAGGCCGCTGAACTGAGGGTGCACTTTCCGTACCGATCCATGCTCCTAGACTCCTTATTAGGAGGATGGACGGACGTCGAAGCCTCTGCTACATCTTGCTGGGTAGCAGATGCCACCACCAAAGCATCTACAGCCACACCTTTAGTTAAAAACTCTTTTTCAGGGGGTGCCGAGAGGAACTTGTTCGGACGAGCAGGCACCGGTTCCACAGAGTCTGGGTGTTCCCACCCTTGACAGATCAAATCCAAGAGCTCATCAAGGCGGAGACACCCAGGAGGTGGAGGGCTGAGCCCCGAAGGCCTTCAGGAACACTGACTCATCAGCAGAGGGAGGTTTGGACTGCTAGCCGCCTCGTTGTTTTAGGGCTTCCAGGATGTCTGCAAAGGAGACATCATCCGAGGACGACTTAGAGGACCCCTCTGCATCATCGAGATCAGTGTCTGATGTAAGAGACTCATCAGGGGAGTCAACGTGCTTCCTCTTGCACGATCTCTTCCTGGGGGGTTCTTCCGAAGAGGCTTCAGAAGGACCTCCAGGAGGGGGAGAAACCCCAGCGGGGGTAACCTGAGGCCCAGGGGCTCCGCTGTCTAAGGACAGGGGGACTGCCAAAGACCCAGTCTCCGTATGCAGGGAAGGCGCTGGGGAAACCGTGGAGGTAGCCAAGGAAGATTTGGCTAATGCACTCCTCATAGCCCTGAAGGCGGGACCACCAGAATCCTGGGAGGGTCCCACCTCCGTGGCACGACAGTGGACGGCACTCCCGCCGACGCACCAAGAGGGAGACTTGGGACCGAAAGCATCAATCCCAAAGCCTCCCCAGGGCCGAAGGAAGAAGTCCGTGTACTGAACTCCGACCCAAGAGCCGGAGTTGGAGCAAGGGTCGGGCCCGACCCTAAAACCTCCACCGGTTCCATCAGTGCCGGCTCCAACGGTGCCGAAGCTGTTGGAGGAGGAACCACAGTAGGGTGGACCATCGGCTCCGGCGAATGGGCTGGAGCCGAAACTAGCTTTTGGAACACCGGAGACTGGAAGAGTCTAAGGAGCACCCTGTCGATGTCCGAATCAGACATCTTGGATGATCTAGAGGATACCGATCGGGCCCGAACCGATTTTTCCATCGGCTCGAAGGGCTCGGGACCGGCTCGAATGGACTCTACCACTATCGGCTCGAGGAGATCTCAAGGTAATTTCCCTCGGTGCCGATAAGGACTTCGGCCCGAGGGAAGAGTCTGAGCCGGTAACCCTTATCGGCTCCAATATCAGTGGAGCCGATGAGGGTGACCCGCCTCTCGATGCTCCAGTCCTCGGCTCCAAAACCAGAGGGGTCGAGGCTGGAGGCATCAAGGCAGACCGTTCCGCCCTCGGCTCCGAAGTCCGTGGAGCCGATGGAGAAGTCTGCTTAGATTTTTTAGCGGTCGGTTCCGACTGACTGGTCGGAGCCGACGCTTTCTTCTTTTTAGAAGGAGAAGGAGAGGAAGATAAAGCCTCCTCGAAGGATGGCTTGATTAACCCCTTGAGGATTAATTTGTTCTTCCTCTCCTGGAGGACTCTTGATGAGAAAGCGTGGCACACACTACACGACTCTTGTAGGTGCTTGGCACCTAAGCAATAGACGCACGAGGAGTGGTCGTCCGTTATGGACATTTTAAAACCACACCTCGTGCATTTCTTAAACCCGGAGGGTTTGTGTTCTTTAGACATAACTGCTTTAGACAACAGAACCTATCTAAGTAAAACACAGCAAAAAGTACAGTTTTGTACCTACCATAAATGTAGATGTTCGAAGATCCACATTGCTGCAGTCCTTACACTTGGGTAGTCCGCTGTCCTCGGTCGGCCCGAATATCAAAGTATAAGGCTGACGTCGGTCAAGGCGCATTTGACTGACATCAGGACGTCAGGGTACAAATGCACATGACCGACGTCATATCCTCAGTCTTTTCTTGCCCCAGATGTCAGAAGACCCTAAACATAAAGGTCAAAACCAAAAGACAGCAAACAAACATCCAAGCACCCTTGCCCTAATTATATGTACAAAATATACACTATATACACAATATGTACAACACAACCCACACAACCACCTCTAACTACAGAGGGGAAGGAGGGAGGGTAAATTGGACTGCAGCAATGTGGATCTTGAACATCTACATTTATGGTAGGTACAAAACTGTACTATGTTCTTCATCTCACATTGCTGCAGTCCTTACACTTGGGTAGAATCCCAAAGCAGAGGTATGGGAGGATGGCCAAACTATAAGGAAGCAGGAGCTGCCAAAATGCCCTGCAAAACAGCAGTGGCAAAACCAGCCCTGGATTTAGAGTAAAGTGGCAGGTGATAATGCCTAGAGAAAGTATGCACTGAACTCCAAGTAGCTGCCTCCAAAATATCCTTGGTTGCCACCCCCCTCAAAAGCTGTCAAGTGGCAGTAGCTCTAGTGGAATGAGGCCTAATCCCGGCTGGAATCTCCTTGCCATGATGGGAATAACAGAAAGCAATGCAAAACCCAATCCACTTAGAAATAGTTTGTTTTGACACAGGCTTGCCCTGAGAACTCAAAGCAAAAGAAACAAATAACTGCTGAGACTGCCTGAACCCTTTAGTTCTGTCCAAATAATATTGCAACTGCCTGTGTACATCTAAAGTGTGCAAAATCTTTTCCCCTTTATTTTGGGGATTTGCATAAAAAGTAGGCAAATGAATAGTCTGGTTTAAAGCCACACTAGAAACCACTTTAGGCATAAAGGAAGGATTAGTGCGTAAAGATACCCTATCCTTATGGAAAATTAAGAAAGGCTCAACCGCCATAAGGGCCTGCAATTCAGAAACCCTTCTTGCAGAGGTAATTGCCAACAAAAAAGCAGTCTTCCATGATAAATATTTCAACTCAGAAGTAGCTGCAGGCTCAAAAGGTTGTAGAGTGAGTTTCTCCAACACAAAATTGAGATCCCAAGCAGGAGTAGGAGCTCTTGTGGGGTCTTATATTCTTTGCCCCTCTAAGAAATTGCTTGAACAAAGGATGAGAAAACAATGGTGGGTCACAATCATAGTGAGCGAAATTGCTGCAGCATGAACCTTAATAGAAGAGAAAGACAAACCTTTGTCCAGTAACTCAGTAAGATATTGAAGAGCCACACTCAAATTAGGCTCAGAAACATCAAAATCTTTTGCTGCACTCCAAAATAAAAATCTCTTCCATTTATCTGCGTACACTTTCCTTGTACTAGGCCTTCTAGCTTCCAAAATCACATTCAAAACTTGTTGTGGAAGTTGAGACCTTCTATGGTTCAAAACAGAATATGCCAGGCTGTTAGGTGAAGAGAGTGAAGTTTGACATTGAGCAAATGGCTGTCCTCCTGTGACAACAGGTGTGGAATCGAAGGCAAAGGCCATGGAGGCTTCCGTACCAGACTTCTCAGTAATGGGTACCAGTGCTGTCGAGGCCAATCTGGAGCTATTAAAATCATCCTTGGCTTGTCCTGTCTGACCTTTAGAAGTACCTTTGGGAGGAGAGGCAGAGGTGGAAAGGCATACACATGAAGATTGTTCCAATTGAAAGAAAGAGCATCCACTTTCCAAGCTGTGGGATGAAACCTTTCGTGCAAAACTTTGGCAGCTGATGGTTTAGTGGAGAAGCGAACAGATCTATGTCTGGAGTTCCCCATGACACTGTCAATTTCTGAAATACATGAGGATCCAATTTCCACTCGTGGGGATCCATAATTGATCTGCTCAACACATCTGCTAAGGAGTTCTGTGCTCCTGGCAGAAACCTTGCCTGAAGATTGAGCTGTAAACTGAGAGCAGTCTCCCACAAAATCATTGCTTGCCTGCATAGAGGATAAGAATCGTTCCCCTTGTTTGTTGATGTACCACATGACAGTTGTGTTGTCTGTTAGAATCAACACCTGCCCTGGAAGAAGTAAATCCTTGAAAGCTATTAATGCAAACTGGACTGCTAACATCTCCTTCAGGTTGATATGTAGATGTTGTAGTCTGGCAGGCCACTTGTCTTGTATCCACTTTCCATTTAGATGAGCTCCCCAAGCTTTGTCTGAGGCATCTGTCGTTAAAGGGTCACAGAGAGTCCCTTGTTTAGGTGACATTCCTGAGCCCACCACAAAAATTCCTTTTGAATGCAAGGTATTATTTGAATGACAGTGTCCAGATCTTGGCAGTGCTGTGTCCATACATTTTTGAGATACCATTGCAGCTTCCGCATATGCAGTTTGGCATTGGGAAGCACCAGAATACAAGATGCCATGAACCCTAAGGCTTGAAGGACTGTCCTTGCAGTCAGCCCGGACTGATGAGATAGTTGATGGAAGTAAAGGGATAGACTCTTTTGTTTGTCCGGGGTTAAGAAGGCCATCTGGGATGCTGTATTCAGTCTCACACCCAGAAAGCACATGTCCTGAGAGGGTACTAGACTGGACTTTATTTCGTTCACAGAATACCCCAGGCATCTTAGCACTGCTATCACATATTCCAAATGATGAAGAAGCTCTTCCCTTCCTTGAGCCAGAATCAGGCAGTCATCCAAATAAGGATAGATCTGTATTCCTTTTAGCCTGAAGAAAGCTATCACTGGAGCCAGAACTTTCGTGAACACTCTGGGTGCAGTAGATAAGCCAAAGGGCAATGCAGAGAACTGATAGTGAGAAGTCCCAGCTCAAAAACGCAGATACTTCCTGCAACTTAGTCTGATAGGAACATGAAGGTAAGCCTCCTTGAGGTCCAAAGTTACCATCCAATGATCTTTGCCCAGCAGAGGTAAAAGCTGCTGTAACGTCAACATTTTGAACTTGGGAATGTCCAGGTAAGTGTTGAGGGTAGATAAATCCAAAATTGGTCTCCACGTGTTCCCCTTCTTTGGTACTAGGAACAGGCGAGAATAAAATCCTAGGCCCACTTCTGGCATAGGGACCGGCTGTATGGCCCCTATTTGGAGTAACAGAGAAACTTGCTTGTGAGCCTCTATTCTTTGTTGAGGAGGAACGTCTGGCATGCCTTTGAAAGGAGGCAAGGTATGGAAATAAAACCTGTAACCGTGGTGTATGACATCCAATACCCATCTGTCTTGGGTAATTAAACTCCAATTTTCTTTGAAAAGTGCCAACCTTCCTCCCAAAGGTGCTGCCAGACGAGAAGGCTCTGGCAGCTGAAAAGGTAGGTCATTGGGTCTGTTTACGAAAGGACTGAACCCTGCCCTCACCCGAAGACTGTGCAGGAGAACTCCCTGTTCTAGGCCTGAAAGAGCCCTGAGCTCTACCCCTACCACGTCTAGATCTACCCCTAGACTGGGAATCATAAGAAGGATACGTCCACCCCTTAGTAGGCCAATTTCTACTAAACTTTGGAGGCTGGACCTGCAAAAAATCTTTAACAGTCTGCATAGACTTAGCCTTGTCTTCCATTTTCTTTAAAACTGCCTCAACAGGAGGACCAAACAACATGTCAGATTGTAAAGGAGCATCCAAAATCCTTGTTTTAACATGTTCAGATAAATTTTGATCCCTCAGCCAGGCGTGCCTGCGAAGAACTGACCCAGTGGCAGCCACCCTAGATGAGGCCTGTACAGCATCAAAACCACATTGCAAAGAATGCTTACCCACCTGTTCAGAAACATGTACTAAATCTTGCAACTCTTTACAATCAATACCTTCTGCCAGAGCATCAACCTTAGACTTCAATTGTGAAAGGAGATAGTTTTGGTATTTCAACATGTGGAACTGGCAATTCAAAGCCCTCATAGCCAGAGTGGAAGAAGTATAAACTTTCTTTCCCCATCTATCCAAGGCCCTGGCCTCTTTGTCTGCAGGAACCGGATTCTTTACAACAGAAGCCTTAACACCTTTAGGCCCCTGGCTAACAGTTTCTGGGTCTGCCCTAGGACTCTTAAAAAGATACTTATGAGCTTCAGGCACCCTGTAATACCTATCCGGTTTAACAGGAGCAGGAGGCAAAGAATCAGGATTAAGAGAAGCCTCTGTAAAACATCTTCCACTACATCCAAAACAGGAGGTATAGCCAAAGGCCTATGCTGGGGTAAAAACAAAAATTCCCTAAGCCTTTTCCTGGAATCAGAGAAGTCCTGACCTTCCCACTTAAAATGCTCCCTCATGGAATGAAGAGTTTCTGAAAAAGAAAAATCCTCAGGAGGAGTAGCAGAAGGAGTAGAATCATCCACATCAGAATCAGAATAAGGAGAGAACTCCTGTAAGTCTTCAGCCGAAGACTCTGAAATATCCGAAGCCTGCTCAAAACTCCCTAAACTCAGGCTCCACCCTAGGTCTCTTATCAGGAGGGGGCATAGAACCCCTAATCAAAGTAATCAAATCTTCTGCCATTTTAAGCATATGCTTCTTGGGCACAGTTCCTGAAGAGCTAGGGGTAACACCAACTGAAGCTAAACCTGGCCTGCCCCTGGGAGAAGCCTTGGAAACAGAAGGAGAGGGCCTAACCACCCTAGGCAGGGAGGGGAGTATAGTAACCTGAGAAGCCCCATCAGCCTGGCCTGCCTCCTGAGAGGCCACATGCTGCAATAACAAAGTCTCTCCCTGGGATCCCAAAGAAACCTCCGGTGGAACCACCGGCTCCACCGACACCTCTAAAGAACCGGCGTCCGGTACTGACGGTTCTTCTAGCCTAGGTTTAACTGCTTTGTCCTTGCGCTTCTTCGAAGAAGCGGGCGTCGGAGCATCCGACGGCATTTTATAATTGCACCGCTTCAAGACTAACCTGGCACAATCTAATCTTCTCTTAATAGTGCGCTTATTGAATCTAGCACAAGAGCGACACCCAACAACGTCGTGCTCAGGCCCTAAACAAGGAATACACAAAGTATGGTAGTCTCTATGCGTATCTGTTTCCCACAAGAAATACAATTATTCACTTTTTCTGACATCCGGTAAACCACTGAGGCAAGAAAAACTAAAATATTCCCAACGGGTACTTAGCCAACTCTGACTCGGTCTGAAACTCCGAAATCGAACAATTTCAGAACGCCAACCGGCACTTGCAACGCTGCTTCTGCATCGGACCATGCGGCAAAAAAGACTGAGGATATGACGTCGGTCATGCGCATTTGTACCCTGACGTCCTGATGTCAGTCAAATGCGCCTTGACCGACGTCAGCCTTATACTTTGATATTCGGGCCGACCGAGGACAGCGGACTACCCAAGTGTAAGGACTGCAGCAATGTGAGATGAAGAACATCTTAAACAAACAAGCAAAAAGTAAAGTTTTGTTTTGACTTTTTTTTTTTTTTTTTTTTAACAGACTATACAGTTAAACAACACAGAGAAAGAGAGTCAAGACCCTCTAACTTAAACGGGTACTTGACCCAGGAAAGAGACACTAGTAGTAAAGCAACAGGGGAAGGCCCCTCTAACTAAAACGGGAAACCTTCCCTGACTAAAAAAATCACGAATTTCTCAACAGAAATTAATCAATCACACTCGTATAACAACAATAGCTGTTAAAACAGCTTTTGGGTTCAAAGTAAGCAAATTTCTGACAGGAAAAAGCCTAAATAAATAGTACTTAGCCCAGCCAAGTTGAGACCACGTCTAAGCTTGTAAGCGGCAAACGAGATCTGGGGGATCAGTGGTGGTGCATCCTGGGATAAAGATAGCTCAGCCAATAAGACGCCTCGCTCTATAGCATAAGCGTGCCGAGTCGGAGCCGAGGGATCGGCTCCGAGCCCATCAGTACAGAATGTAGGCGAGATAGGATCACATAACATCCAAAGGTTTTGGTCTTAAACTATTTTGAAGTTTTCTTGCACTAGCAACACCTCATACATTCTAGCGCCCATATAGCAGTTCACACTTTTTAGCACCCATTATGTTAAGCATCCCTAAAACTTTTTTTTTTTCATTTTCACTGCCATTAACACAAATAAGAGAAAAGGAGACTGCATTAATGACATGCCATCCCAGTGGATGGCATGCCGCAGGTAAATGTGTCTGTGGGAAGGGGGGACACAACAACAGGTGCTGCTGAAGCTTTATAACTTAAAAAGCTATAAACACAAACTGAATGACAAGTGGCATACACTTGCCTGAAAAAAAAAGAAATCAATGAGAATAAAGTTTACAACAGAAGTTACACACTGCTTTACAGAACAGGGGATAAGGTCACAATGCACCATGTCAAATGTGTCAGCTTGTACAGCACAAACTATACTGCACATATTGATATTACAGATAATGTTATCCATTGTCCACATTCAATACACAGGGGAGGTGAAAGATCAAATGTTATATCTGGGACAGCAGGGAAGAATGTGTGAGGCTAACAAAGACATGCGTCTGCAGCGTTTCTCCTTGGGCCTCCGCTGCAAACTGGCTCGTTCCAAGTTGGACTTTCCCGATAAATAAATGTTAAATAAATAAATTACACAAATCATACCCTGGCAGGACAAACTTGATCAACGTCTGCCAATGTAATAATGATGGGGTTTATATTACATCGTCAAACTCACAGGAGTTCGAATGTTGTAATATCGAACCATGAAGTTCAAAACCCAAGAATTACGAAAAACACAGAACAGTGATTTTTTCCCAGGGCAAAAAAATCGCTATTCCGGTACAACCCCCCCACTTACACTTTAAACTTAAACTAATGTGGGGGGCTTAGCCCCCCCCCCACATCCCCCACACCCCCTCTACTTAAACATACCAACTCAGAGATTGCACCACAGAGGAGGAAATAGCAAAACCCCGAAAACGGCCCACAGATTTTTTTCCCCTTGGGAAAAAAAAAAAACGGTGTGCCGTGGCTTTGCTATTTTTGGATTTCGAACATTTGGGTTTGATATTGCAACGTTCGGACTCCTGTGAGCTCGACATTGTAATATAAACCCATAATGATGGTACATCTACTCCAAGCGCAATCCACTTAGATACTCTAGCAGTAGTGCACTACCAAGCTGGTATAGCAATCAGCGGATATCTACCAGACATGTACTTTACAGAACACACATACTTGGCAGAATATACTAAACAGCCCCTGCAAAAGGATAGGAATGCAGTAGTCAGCAATACAAGGAAGTCAAGGAATATCAATGAATAATGATGGAATCCAAAGCAAATAAAAATTTCTTACTTGCGTATAAGCTATGTCCAAGAAATGAATGGCAGACTACGAACAGCTGCAGAGACCACAGAATATAATGTACTTAAAAGGTGCAGGTGAAAGAATGCTAAAGATCAAACTGCGGGAGGTTAATACAATTCATATTCATATTCATTCAAATAATCTTTCTCCATTTACCTACTTTATCCAATGCAGGGTCACTGGGGGCTAGAGTCTATCCCATCACAAATGGGGCATAAAGCACAGAGGTATATCCTGAATGAGGTACCCACACACACACTTGCTCATTCTGACAATGCAAGCACTCCTACAAATCTTAACATTATAAAACCAGTTCAACATGCTAACTCAGGCCTGTGTACCACAAGGAAGAGAAGTTACCATCTACCAACAGTATTTTGAAACAATGAATAATCACTTGTGCAGTGCGTCTTGGAAGAAGACCAAGCAGACCAAAGCTAGAAATGTAGTCAAATGTCAATGCATGTCATATGCAGAAAAGGGTAATACCATTAAAAAAAAAAAGAAATATAGTTGATAGTTAAAGGAAAGTTATGTGCTCACCATAACAATGCATCTGTGTTGTCTGTTTCTGCCCTTCCTCAACTGATGGGTCTTGGATCTGGCTTCAGCCACTTCCACAAACTTTGGGTCAGTAGCTCAAGCTCCTCCCCTTACCCATAATCTCTTCTTTAGCCTGAATTATCTCAGATTGAGTTTGCCCTCTACACCGCCTATTATCCTACCCCACAACAAAAATGCCATTAAAAATGCAGTGAAATTGCAAATCAAATTCCAGGTAGACTAGAAAGAAGGGAAGAAAAAGGCTGGAGCTCATAAGAAAGGCAGACAAGACAACACTCCTCAGGACATACTAGGAGGGCAGAGGTCTATATTAGATGAACGAATGCTTAAAAAGTCGAGTACAACATGCTCGACAGCTTTTAAGCGAAAGTTCATCTAAGTGAAACTCCATAATGTCGAAACAAGGAGTTTCGAAAAGTTATAGTTGGTCAGCCGTCAGGAAGCCAACAGCTGATGGCTAAACAGTACTGTACACCATTTACCCCCCCCTCCAAAAAAACAACGAAAACAAAAACAAATCAACAAACAAAATAAAGTGTGTGGGGGGCTTTGCCACCCACCCCCCCCCAACGTGGGGGGCTGTGTCACCCACACCCCCCCCTACTTAAATATACCAATTACAAGATCACACCACAGTGGAGGACTGTAAGAACAGCTAGACAAAGTGAACGTTCTGACTTCAGCCATTGGCTTCCTGACGGCTGTCCAACTATAACTTTTTGAAACTCCTTGTTTCGACATACTTAGGTTTCGCTTAGATGAATGTTTGCTTAAAAGCTGTCAAGCATATCATACTCGACATTTTAGGCGTTCATTCATCTAACAGGGAACCGGAAGGCGGGAGGTTGAAGAAGGAAGAAAACAGCAGACAACACAGATTCATTGTTACATAACTTTTGTATCTGATGTTTTTTTCGTCTGTTCCTCAACTGATCAGACAGAATCCCCAGTTAGAGAACCCAAGGGTGGTCCTCAAGGAATGATATTCGAGAGTACAGCAGAGCCAAACACTGCCCTATCCCTAGACAAAATGTCTAATTTTTAATGAGCACTACAAGTATTAGACCAAGTTGCAGCTGCACAAATATCATCTATGTAAGCTCTGGACCCGAAAGTGGAGGATATGGCCAGAGATCTGGTGGAATGAGCCTTAAGTGGTTTAGGTAATTATCAATCATTTCTTCATATAAACAAATGAACTGCAATCAGTGAGCCATTTGGACCAGTTACCTTTGAGACAGACTTGCTCAATTTAGTTTTTGAAAAGGAAACAAATAACTGGTCCCTGATTTTATGAAATCTTTAGTTCTGTGGAGGCTGAATCTAAGCTGCCTATGAACATCCACCATGTGCAGTATGTATTCTCCTTTGCTGGAAAATTTGGAAAGAAAACAAGAAGGTTGCTGGACTGACTTATAGCTGTTTCTGAAGCCACCTTAGGTACAAAAGGAGGATTAGTACAGAGGGACACCCTGTCCTTGTGAAAGATCAGATATGATGGCTGGGAAGATAGAGCCTGGAGTTCTGATACCCATCTGGCCAATGGGATCGCAACCAGAAAAATGGTTTTAGAGGACAAAAACTTAATGGCCACCTTGGCAGACAGTTTAAAGGGTGACTGAGTCAAAGTCTGAAGAAGTACTGTTAAATCACATGAAGGAGTAAGATCCTAAATATGTGGTCGCAGTAAGTGCCTTTGACAAAGGCTTTACATAATCTTGATAATGTTAAGGATGAATGTTTTTTTTCCAATTTCAAAATTAGAGATAGCTACAAGTTGGCCCTTTATCTTAAAATAACGAGATCCGCTGCCAAAAATGGACGCAAAAAAAAATCAAGGATAGCTAGAATAGCTAGAATAGGTGCTAAAATGCGGTCTAGTTGTCTTTGGAGAGCCCAAAGGGAAAATCTTTTCCATTTGCTCTTATAAATCTTCCTAGCGGAATCCTTCTGAGAGGCTGTGAGAATGCATCAAACCAGGGGAGAAAGCCTGGACTATCTAGCCATCATTAAAAGTGCAGAAACCATACAGTTAACTTGAGGGTCTGAATGTCTGGATGAGTTATCCCTGATGGAAGAGATAGAAGATCAGAAGATGGATGCAACACCTAGAGAGGGTGTACTAGACAATGCCATAGGAAGGGAAACCATATCTGTTAAGGCCAGAATAGAGCAAAGGGGATTTCTTTGCTATTCCACTGAGACACCGTCTGAAGAAACTTGGGAATGAGAGTTGTGGGAGGAAAGGTATAAAGAAGACCAGGGGGCCAATCATGAATCAGTATGTCTCTCAGTGACTCTCCCTCTGCGGTGATCAGTGCCAAGTACCTGCTACATTTGGAGCTGACAAGAGAAGCGAAGAGGTCACAGTACTGTTGGTGTCATTAACCAGAAATCATTTCCTCTCCTACAGGGTTGAAAGACCATTTATGAGGGAGTAAGATGGACCTGTTCAGTTTGTCTGCTAACATGATGTACTTCCCTGGGATATGTGTAGCCAAAAGAAAGCGGCCAGAAGAGATCACCCACTGCTATAACCTCATTGTTTTTCAATACAAGGGGTAGGATCTGGTTCCCCCTGTTTGTTGACACACCAAACAACTGATGTTGACTGTCTGAAAAGCAACCATCCCTGGAGCACACCTTTCAACTTTTAACTGTAAGAAATATGGACAAAGCCAGAAATAATTGGGGGACGAAGGCCCAAAAATAGGGACAGATTTTAACTATTGCTCCTATAAACTTAGAAAGTTGCTAGAATCACTGGTTTTTAATTATTATGTATTTTCATGTACGATATGAAGTCTAAAACTCAAATGCCTGTCATTATTTAGTATTATTTAGTGACTTCAATCCTCAATGATATTCCAGAAAACCACATATTTGATGAGGAACAGACCAAAAATATGAGACAAAAATCTGGAGATTCTGTGAAAACCTGGACAGTTGAGAGGTATGCCTGGACGGAGAGCATCTTGAAATGCCTGCAACTCTAATAGGATTGCCCTCATTTTCAGCACACTGAAGTGAAGACTGAACTCCAAATGAGACCAAGTGCCTTGAACCATCCTTCTCAAGTAACAACCCCCCACCATAGTTGGGAGGTATCTGTAGTCATTCTGGCTTTGAGTGCCAAAAGGATAAAGGGCAGCCCTGAGTATATTCTTTTGCAGTGATCTACCAAGCTATGAGTTCCCTGCAAATCCCTGTAATCCATATTGCTGTGGTCGGGGGGGGGGGGTTGTCTTATTGACCGTTGCACTGCAAGTGTCCACTGCAGTACCTTCATGTGACAGCCTGCTAAGGGTACTAGAGTTACGGAAGCTGCCAAAGATCCAAGAAGCTGCAACATTAACCTTTCTGGAGGAGAAGGAAGAGAGAGAATGTGGGATGCTTGACTCTGCAAAGTGTTTAACCTTTTCTGTGGTAAGCTTGCAATCTGTGCCACCATACCCAGATAAGCACCAATGAATTCCAGGACTTGAGTGGGGGAAAGCTGAGACTTGGCATAGTTCACTGTGATACCCAGTTGAAAACACAGCTGAAGCAAGTAGTCCCTGGCTTGAATCAGTACAGGCTTGGTGGAAGCAGAGAATCATAGCAGTCTGAAGTGAGATGCGACTACTGCCATGCACTTGGTGAACACCCTAGGTACTGTGGTGAGGCCAAAGGGCAGGGCCCTGAACTGGTAGTGACTGGCTCTCAGCTTTAAGTGTAGGTACCTCCTGGGTTGCCAGTCTCTTTTGATGTGATAGTATGCATACTGGAGATCTATTGAGCACATCCAGTCATCCTTGTGCAACAGTGGCAGAAAGGACTGAACAATGACCATTTAGAACTTTTGAGTGTTTGACGAACTGATTCAAGTTGCTGAGATCCAAGATCAGTCTTAGGTCCCCATTTTCTTTGGCACTAAAAGGACCTAGAGCAAGTTCCAAATCCTTGCTGGTCTGGAGGGCCATTTAGATGACTCTTTTGCCTGCAGTTTTTCTATTTCTGTAGCTGCTGGTTTCCTCTGACTGGATGGAATGTCTGTTTTCCTGGGCTGATTGGAAGGCTGGAGAAAAAAGCATATGTAATTAATGACTGGATACTATCCTCTGCACCCAAATATTTTTGGTGATGGCTGTCCAGGCTTCTGGGTGCAGGGATGAGTGCTCCCCTGACTGCCTCTAGAGTGCAGCAGTTGGGCAACCTTTCAGGAGCACTGAAAGGGCTTCTCAGAGAAAGGACCTCTGAAGTTCTGGTGTTGTGAGCCCCCTCTGCCATGTGGTCAACATCTACTGTGAGAGTTCCCCCCTCTTCTACAGGGGGGAGGTGTCCCCATAGGAGTCCTGGGAAGATCCTTGCGACTTGTGGAACCACATCTTCCTACCACCTCTCTGGTTCCATGAAAAAGTCCTCTGGGAGGGTAGAGAAGCATATCCCTATGGCAGATAATTTCTTCCCATCCTGTTCACTCCTAGGGAGGGTTTCTTTCACCTTACAGCACAATAAGGTGAATCCATCAAAGGAAGCATTGATGAATGATAACTTGAAGGAATTTGCAAATCACAAAGGCACTTCAAGGCATGCCTTCTCACAGCAATTCCTGAACCCAAGGCTCTGTAAGCTCTCTCTGAGGCATGCGAAATCAGCCTCATAGAGGAATCTGAAAGGGACTGAAGGGTGGCCAGTTGCATAGAAATGGTCTTGTCCTTCACAGGCATGGACCTGAGAAGGCATTAAAAAACTCCTTGACCAAGTCCCTGTGAAATCTAGTTATGTGTCCCAAATATTTCAGCGTCCCAAGGACAAATGTAGCTGAAGCATAAATATGCTTTCCAAATCTGTCCAATGTCCTGAACTCTGTTTGAGGGATGGACAGAAGAACTCTGCTTAGCAAGTTCCTTCTTTGTGGCTTCTGCCACCACCATAGCAACTACTGGGGGACCCTTGCTCCAATGGGTACAATTCTTTGGCGCCACCAGGAACCTGTCAGGTTTTGGGATCCTTCTAAGCCTGGTGTGAGATGAGGTCCACCATCTTGTCTGCTGGGGGGACTACCCAGGATATTAGCTGAGCTGGGTCTGAAAGCCTCGAGAAACACTGATGCCTCATGGGATGGGTGTCAACAGTCTCAACAGTTTGAGTATTTCACTGAAAGAGACATCCTCAAGGGCAAACTGGGGGACCATCCCCCTTCATCAAAATCAGTGTCTTCTGCCAATGATACCTGTGGGGAATCCAAGTGCCTCCTTTTACAAGTATGCTTCCAAATGGGCTCACCAGTGGGATGCACCAGGGAGAACTAAAGTGTAAATAACTCCTAAATGAGGACCATCTCCAGACTTGACTGTGCTAGCTACCCTGAGGGGACAGGATGAAGAAACTCAGCACCCAAAGCAGACAGCTGAATAAAAGGAGGACCAGAGGGGGCAATATGTCTTGTCCAAGGAGGAGGAAAACGCTTTTTCCAGTATATCAAAGGCAGAAGCCTCGGAAGAACCAACAGCTGGCCTGGCAGGAGCTGACGCCACCTGTCCAGGATGGATCAGCACATCCCTATGGCCCTGCCTTGACTTAAAGGCTAGAGCCGAGCTGTCTAGTGCTGAGGCTCCAAGAGGCAGGAATGGTTCTGACAGCACTGGAGTCTAACCCAACTACCCAAATCTGGCACCAATGGTAGCGCTCCAAGATCCCTCCAGTTCTGACTGGGACACACATGTAGTCAGAGTCAATAAAGGCCAAGCCTTCAAACTGACAGAGGCAAACCTGGAATTCTTGGTTCTGAGGGCTCCGAAACCATAGGACGGATCAGAGTAGGAGTCAAGAGATGGGTTTGGGCTGGAGGTAGACTTAAAGGTACGATGGGAGATGGAGATGGAATGACCCCCCCCCCCCACAACTGAATCTGGGTTATGAGAAATTTTCATAGCATCCTGTCCACATATGCTTCAGTTAGATTCCTAGATAATCTGAGGGATGAGGAGGGTGAAGGTGGTCTGGATACCCTTAGAGAAGTCTCTTGTATAAAAAGTGAATGAAGCCTCCAGGGGACAGGCTCAAGAGTAAGCCTCAGGGAGTAGTAGACCAGAGACATGGACTTGGGTCTTGACGAATTCAAGGAGCCAGACTTATCCAAAGATTTCTGCACCTTTCTGGGCAGAGCCAAGCCCAAAACAGACAAAGAATGATCAGGGGACTGCTTCCTACAATTCTTGAAAAATCCCCTTTTAGCCTTCTCTGAAAACGTTTTTTTTTTTTTTTTTTTTTGGGGGGGGGGGGGGGGCTCCAGCAGAAAAAAGAAGTAGTAGTAGGAGGCAGCAGGCCTTTTAGTATAAGTTTATTATGGCGCTCAATGAGAGTGTGGTGGTTAAACCGCACACAAATATCACACTGTACATTAAGACGGGCAGCCCCTTGATAACAAATACACTCTGGGTGAACATTTTGTCGCCACATAAAGTACATTTCTTAAAGCCCACAGGCTTCCAGCCATCTTTCATTTTTGAGAAAGCAACAATAAAATAGTAAAAAGTAGACCTTGTACCAACTATGGTATGCAGAAAGACACTACCAACAATAATAAAACGTTACTATCCAAAAGAACACATAGCAAGATAGCCTAGTACCTACCTATGAACCTATAAGGAAAAGAAGGAAAGCCAACAAAGGGCACAAAGCCCATAAGGCACAACAAGAACTAAAAACAGAAACTTTACCAAATAGTACAGATCCATTTTTTTTTTTTTTTAATTTTAAGCAGAAGAAAGGGAGGGTAAATAGGGAAAAGGTAAAGTTAAAAGTAAAGATCAAAATTTAAGTCCCTTATCTGACCCTATGCTCGAGCTACAGGTGACCACATCTGAATAGCTGAAGTGGCAAACAAGATCTGAGGTAATCCAGGCTAAACAGGGGATTATGGATGAAAAGGAGGCACTCACACTATGCACCAAAGTCTGTGGAAGTGGCCAAAGCCAGATCCAATTTAAGATCCGAGACCACTGGTTGTGGAAAGGACGAAAAAGACAACAACGGATCTATTGGTAGCGATAAGTAAAATAAATATGGGCACATGGTGATAAAAGTAAAATTAATATGTCGCAGTGTTGCTACTCTGTTTAGTGGACTTCTACAATAGTAAATGCCTGTGCTAATAGCAGCTAGATGTGAATAATCCAGTAAAGATGGCATGGACTTATTACATAGTGTCAGCTATAAGTAACAGGCAAGTCAAAAACTGCAAGATTAATGACATACAATGTATTGAATCCTCAGCCTGTGGACAGACTAGCATAACAGGTTGTACATGGCCGTTACACTAATGATTGTAGTACACGATCAAAAATTGTCTTATCAGCCCAAAAAGTTAGACATGTAGACAACATTATGACAGAATAAATTAACAAGTCACTACCATTTACAGGGTTGGCAAACTACATTATCTAAATTAACAGTAAACACTGACCACCCAAATGAGCTAGGCCCAACAATATGACCTTACTGAAGCACTGTTTAGTATGAGGAATTTTAGATCAGTTGTATGATTTAAGAAGTTTTTATTTCTCATTACAGAGTTTACTTAAGCTGGTGAACTACCAGGTGGTTGACTCTTAACTTCCCGTTATATTTCTCTCTAGTAGGGATGGCCAAGTTGAAGCACTTGTTTATGTGGAAGCACAGCTCCTTTGTATAAACAGCATATCTGTTAATGTTGGGTTTGGTGATGTTGCAAGTTAATTTGTACAACTCAACATAGAGTTTGAGGAGTCTTGTCAGTTTGAAATTTCTTTTTTTTTCAAAACAGGTTTATTGTTTTAACATATAAGAGAAATATCATAACAATTTTATACAAGTAATTAAAAATAGGTATTATTATAATATTCAACAAAACAACTAAAGTATTTACAAAGACATCCACTACAATCAGATCAATTAATTAAACTAAAATACCATGCTATTGAAATTAGAATTTTTTTAACAAATTTTGTAAATTATCCCATACAATATAATATGATGTTTTTCTAGTTGTTCTCATTCTAATTGTGCTTATTTCCATATGGCACATTATATTCATAACATTTTTAAATTCATTGAGCGAAGGAGGTGTATCTGAAATCCAATTTCTAGTTATTATTTTCCTGGCCACTGCTAGGATAGACCATAACAAGGGAAGCTTAATCTTTTAACACATTGAGGTACAGGTGTGTTGAATAATATAAGAGACTTAGAAATAATGAAATTATCTGTAAAAGAGCCTGCAAAATTCATTAATTGACTTCCAGTATTCTTTCAACTTCATACAGTCATAAAACATATGAGCCCAGTCAGCATTAATTTCTTCATTACATCTCTTACATAGATTATCTTTATTATTTATTTTATTCATCATCAAAGGTCTATAAAAAGATCTATGTAAAAATTTCCATGTATAAAGTCTCCAGACAATGGAAGATGTAGTTCTATAAGCAGATTCCAATATATATTGTTTATCTTGTTGAGTTGGTGGGTCCCCATTAATAGAGGTGAAATAATTCCAGTATGAATCTACACTGTAAAAAGTTTCTTGTCTGATAATTTTATGTATATATGAAAGTTTACCTTTATCAGAAACTTTATGTTGTAAATTTAATATCAAGTAATCAATCAGTGTTGGAATAGATTCTTTAACTGTTATAGACATTAGATCTATTCTATCAATGAGATGTTGTCTAAAGATCTGAACCTCTAACCAGCAAGTTTCTCTTAGATCAAATTCTTGTTTTAAGAAATCTAGATTTTTAACTTTATTATCAGATATCAGCTGATACCAGTACTTTAGATCATTATCTATAGCTAAATGAGCTCCTTCAGAAGTAGATGACATAAGCATACCCTGAGTATACATTATAGGGAATACAATAAAATTCCATTCCCTATACTTAGGGTGCATGAATATAAAGTTACGATAACTAATAATAATATTTAATGGGTAACAAACCATATGTTTAGGTATAATAGGTGAAGTACAAAATTCCTTTAGCAACCACAACATGGAGTTATTTACAATCATATTTTTATGTGTTAAGGAGATTTTCATGAAGTGCATACTAATTAGCTCCCAATAATCTTTCCATTTTGCAACATATGACTGATCTATTAATAAAGTAATAACTTTTATAATAGAAGAGATAATATATAAATTAAAGTCTGGAAAAGAAATACCCCCTTGAGACCAGCTATTAGTATGTTTCTTTAATGCAATCCTAGGTCTATTAGGTGCCCATAAGAAATTTAACATTAGTGTATTCAGTTTCTTGACAATTATTTTTGTAGGTGAAAGTATTATTGATTGTATTAAGTATAAAATCTTGGGGAATATTATCATTTTAATAATTGTAAGTCTCTCCTCCATAGTAAAAAACATATTATTCCAGGTATTAAAAAGATTTTGTATATTAAGAAAACAGGTATTATAGTTATTATATATAATAGATTTAATATCTTTAGATAGTATTATACCTAAATAAGTTATCTGACCTGAATTGGGTACATATTTAGTAAAATCACTAATGAGAATATTTTTTCGTGTACATATAGGTAGTATTTTAGTTTTTTCTTCATTGAATATTAAACCAGAAATACTTTTAAAATTTATCATTTTATCAAATAAAGACTGCATAGAAGAATTAGATCCTCTGATGTAATTAGAACATCATCTGCAAAAAGTTGAATTTTTGATGTTGTATTTTCGTCTATTTCAAAACCCTCTATGTCAGTACTTTTTCTAATCAAATTAGCCCAAGGCTCCATTACTAAAGTGAATAATAGTGGAGAAAGTGGACATCCTTGCTTTGTACCTTTAAGAATGGGTATTTTTTGTGAAACATATGTTCCTACCTTAATATAAGCCAGCGTTCCTTTGTATAAATGCTCAATTAAATTTACAAATGCATCAGAGAAGTTTGTGCATTTCAGTAAGGTAAACAGATAGTCCCAACTTACTGAATCAAATGCTGAACCTATATCAAGACTAATAAGTGTTAAATCTTTCTTTTTCCTATTTGCAAAATCAATTAATGTTAAAGTTCTTAGGTTCATAGGTTCATAGGTTCATACTAGGCTATCTGCCCGAGGGCATTTACAAGCCTAGCCCATAGTTTTGTGGCTTACGCCACCCCTTTAGTATGGGGAACTATACCCATTATTTTGCTGTGCCTCTGTTGAGCAGTGACACTGAGGTAATCCCTGGGGTATATCTGCGATCTCCCATCCATTGGTCAAGATTTCTCTTGAACAAGGCCAGCGAGGTGCTCTGCCTCACATATACCGGGATTTTATTCCACAGCATAGGGAGTCTTTGGGTGATGAATCTATCCCTCCAGCACGTCCTATTAATAGCCGTGTCGAGGTTTAAGTCTCCGCCCTTGTGGCTCTGACGGATCTAGATTTTTGAGGTGAAGCATATTCATCAAATCTGGGTTTGACATGGCCTTGTATGTTAGGCAAAGGTCACCTCTGAGCAAGCGGTGGCGACTGAATAGAGCTGGAGTTCTTTCAGTCGGGCAGCATAGGACAGATGTTTGAGACCCTTTATCCTTTTGGTGAGGAACTTTTGTGGCCTCTCCAGCTGCTGCAAGTGTCGGGTCAGATACATTCGAATGGGGCACTGTACTCAATCATTGGTCTGATGAGTGATGAGTATAGGGAGACTATGACCTCCCTTGATCTAGATGAGAATCCCTTCATGATAAGGTGGGCAATGTAGAAGGTCTTCCTAACTACTTTAGCTACATGGGTGTCGAATGACAGACTACTATCAACCTGGGTCCCCAGGTCCCTGATAACTTCTTCTGTACTCAGTGGATTGCCACCTATTTGGTAGCTAGGGTAACCTTGTTTTTCCCAAGGGTATGACTATGCATTTTTGGCATTTAACTTTAGGCCATGGCTCTGGCACCAGTTATCCGTTTCTGTGAGACCCTTCTGAAGGATATCTGTGTCAGATGTGTTTTCTATTATGGCGCCCAGTTTGCAGTCATCTGCAAACTTTGTCAGCCATAACCCTCCTGTGTTTGCTTGTACTGGAAAAGTAGATGCCAAACAAGAGTGGGCCCAGGACTGAGCCCTGTGGTACACCACTTGTGACAGGCTTTGAGTCTGACATGGCGCCAGCAACTCTGACCCTGTGGGTTCTGTCACTCAGCCAGTTTGCAACCCATCTTGTGATGTATGGGTTAACATTTAAGCTGATGAGTTTTTCAATGATACCCGAGTGGGGTATTGTATCAAAGGCCTTCGCCAGATCGAGGTAGGCTGTATGGACTGCCTTTCCCTCATCAATGGCTTTGGTGACTGTTTGAAAAAGTCAACCAAGTTTAGAAGGCATGATCTGCCTTTGACAAAGCCAAACTGGGATGGATCCAAAGTCTGCAAATTCCCTATGTCTTTATTTATGAGGTCCATTATGATCCTCTCCATGGCTTTGCAGATAAGGCTTGTCAAGCTAATGGGCGGTAATTTCCAGGGTCGGTGGAGGCACCGCCTTTGTGAAGTGGGACCACAGTTGCAGTGCGCCACTCCTGGGTGTATCCAGAGGTAAGACTATGATTAAACAGCTGTCCTAGCTGTGGGTTTAATTCCTCGTTGAGTTCGTGGAGCACACAGCCGGGGACACCATCAGGTCCCATGGATGCTGTGTTTTTGCTTTGGAGAGAGCAGTTCTCACTTGGGCGTTGGAGATGTTTGGGGGCTGCAATCGCTTGGTATAGATATCTCTCCTTTTGGGGAGAAGTTTGCACTGAACCTGTCAGCCAGTATGTTGGCAATGTCTGTAGGATCAGTAATCTTCACATCATTTTGAACTAGTTCTGAGCATATCTGGGAGTTTCCTCCCAGGTTTCTAACATAGCTAAAGAAGGCCTTATGATTGTCTTTTGAGTCTTTAGCTATTTTTCTCTCAAAATTTGCTTTGGATGATTTTATGAGAGCTCTTAGTTTTTACTTATAGTGATCAAGGGTGTCTTACCTTTTAAGGATTTTGCTCTATCTTGTAGTAGCTTCCTCCTTTTGTTGTAGAGTTTGTTTATGGCTGGGGTCCACCAGAGTGGACGCTTGCCTTTGGTACAAAGAGTCTTTGTTTTGCTTGGGATTGCCTTATCCATGCAGTCCTGCAGGTGCTGGTAGAAGGCATTTGTAAGTGATTCAGCGGCTTGAGTACTGTTTTCCGTCGGCTCGGGGCCTTAAAGGAGACCACACTAGTCTTTAGAAGTGTGAAGTCGGCTTCGAGAAGTTCTTTACTGTGGTCTTTTTTATTTCAGGTGGGGTGGGATGAGGACCTCCAGCGAGATTAGTTTGTGATCTGATCTCACCAGTGAGGGGTATACTTCGGTGTTGAACATTGTGCTCCCATGTTCGTGATGATGAGATCAAGTATGTTTTCTCCTCTTGTGGGGATGGTGACTAGTTGTTCCATGGCATTTGAGTTTATGAATTCCAGGAACTTTTGGGCTAGGGTGTTTGGGCTTGAGTAGTGTTCCCAGTCTATATTAGGGTAATTGAAGTCACCTAGTATGATGGTGTTTGGTGATACATTTATCCCTCTAGTGTTTTCAGGAAGGCCATGTGAGGTTCCTGAGTTTGTGAGGGTGGCCTGTAACATGCTACAATTTGCAGAGCAGTCTTGCCTATGGTTAATTGCACCTGGATGGTCTCCGATGCATCGTGCGTTGCCACCAGTCTTGAGGTGTGGGTGTCTTTGATGAATATGGATACCCCCTCCTTTCTTGGTATTGTCCGGATTTTGGGGCGGAACGCATGATAAGAGGTAAAACCTGATAGTGCTGGGGTGCTCTCAGGAGCCTTGAACCAGGTTTCTGTCACTGCACAGACATCGATGTTCTCCATACTGAGAAGGGCCTCGAGTGCGTGCATTTTGAGATTTAGACTTCTGGCATTGAGCAGCATTACCCTTAGTTTTTTCCTTTTTGTGTTCTAGGGTGGTAGGTTTAGAATTTGAGCCTTGCCTAAAAAGGCACTATGGGGTGGCAAGAGCCTTTGCCAATATCCGAATCCCAGGGTGACAGGTGCAAGCCGTCCCTTGTAAGCAGCGTGGCTTGTCCAGCATGTCATCCCAGGCAGACAGACATTGGATCCCCTTTGAATGACACCAGAGTTTAAGCCAATTGTTAAAGCTGATCATCTTATCTCTGTATTGTGGCATCATTCTTGGTGAAGGTAGGATACTGCTCAAGGTCAGGGTCATACCTGCCTGGGCTACATAATCAGAGAGCTCCTCAATGTCTCTTTTCATGTAGTCCAAGGAGGTACGTCTCAGGTCGCTTTACACCAGCGTGGACAATGACTGAGTCATATTTGTACCTGCTGTTGAGAGACCTGAGTGCTTGCGTTATGTGGCGGATTCTAGCCCGACAGGCAGCTTACTGTGACCTTCTCCTTACTCAGTCTGGTGAGCGGGACGTCAGTGTGTCTGACTATGGAGTCACCAATGACTAGTGTGTCTGGCATTGTGTTTGGCCTTAAGGGCTGTGACTGTTTGACACTCTGACTGTGAGGTCTATGTGTTGCAGGTGTTGTGTTCTGAGGTGGTGGTTGTTTGGGTGTCTGCTTTGGTGGCCTCTGCTGTTTTGGTAGATTTTTGATCAGAGCCGCCGAGTATGTCTTTGTGTGTTTATGTGTATGATTTGAGGTTGTGATGGTACTATGTGAGACTGAGTCTATAGTGTGTGTGGTAACCTTCTCCTCCTGACTGGTCTTGCCAGTCCTATGCTGAGAGAGCTCAGCCTCCAGTTTGGCCGTATAGTTGCATCTCTCGCATGTATTTGTGTTTTGTGGGAGGAGGAGAGGGTTGTTCAGTACATGAGGCAATTGTAACATTGCCTCAATATTCCCAGGTTCACCAGCTGAGCAGGAGAGGACACTAGCAACTGATCCCTCGACATGCTAGAAGGACTAGACAAAAAAACTTTAAAAGAGATTCCGGGGGACGTGAGTGACCGAGAAATGGGGGTTTGCCTTTTTGGGGTGCTATCTATAAGAGTGCCGTATCAAGGTAATAAGTACTGTAGGAGCAAGTGCTAGGTTTAACATATTATCAAAAATATTTCTATTTACAATGAAGCCCGTCTGATCTATATCTATAATGCCGGGGATGATTGTCTTCAATCTATCAGCAAAAATACTCATAAACATTTTATAATCAACATTAAGTAATGAGATGGGTCGATATGAAGAACATCTAGTTGGATCTTTATTAGGTTTTAAAATTGGTGAAATAAATGTATATTGCCAAGATGGGGGGGTTATTAACTCAGTTTGGGCCAAAATAAAAACCTTATGTATTAATGAATATGTAGTTTTAGAAAGGATTTTATATATCTCTGGTATAATACCATCATTACCCGGTGCTTTGTTTGATTTAAGCTTATTTATTTGTGTAATAACTTCTGTATATGAAATACTTTTGTCCAATAGTTTAATCTGTTGTTTATTAAGCTTTTTATTCATGTTTGTGGTTATAAACTCCTTTATTTTATCTTTAGGTTCCATGTTAATGTTGTTATGGTTAATCTTGTGAAAGTGATTTCTAAATTCATCCAGAATTTCTGGTATACTAGAAACATTCTTCTTTTACCTTAGTGGAAAGATTTCATTGATATGGTTTTGTTTATTCAATCTTTTGTTTTATTTTTAAGTCTATGTAAGTATTTGGGGCTTATTGAATAAGACAAAAACTTATATTTCTCTAAAGTTATTTTAACTTTATGAGTTAAAATTTCTTTGTATTTCTCATTTAGTTTGTTTATTTCTTCAATAACTTTCTTGTCCATAATATTTTCTTTATTATTATGTTTATAAGAGTCTAATTTACTTTGAATATCTAACAATTCCTTATCCCAAGATTTCCTTTTATTATTATACCATCTGATACTTTGTCCATATAGATATGATTTTAAGGCATCCCAAACATAGACAATGGAGACTTCAGGAGTATTATTTATGTCTAGAAAATGTTGTACTTCTGAAAGTATATATTCTTTATAGTCTTTTAGCTGAGTTAAGTATGCTGGTATCCTTTTGATCTGAACATTATGAGTATTTTTATCATGAATTCAAAAACAATTAAGTTATGATCAGATATAGGACATGAAATGATTTTGGAATTAATTAAATCTGTTACCATCTGGTTAGAAATAAAGACCCTATCTATTTTTGAATAAGTTTTGTATCTGTTAGAAAAAAAGGTGTATGGTAATGATTTTGAATCTATCTGATTATTAATATCATTCAAATGATAAGAATTAGCAAAATCATTTAAATGTTTTGCATTAGATGTAATTCTTCTTTTCCTTATAGTGGTAGTATCACTTTCATGTAGTATACAATTAAAATCACCAGCTAAAATACTATCCCCTATAGAGAATGATATGATCTTATCAATATGATGTTTCACTGTATTAATACCAATTCCAGGTATCCAATATACATTAATTAAAGTGTAAGTCTTCCCATTAATTTGTATTGTAACCATACAAAACATTCCTTTGTCATCCTGATAAGACTTAATGGTTTTAGGAATGGGCATACTTTTATTCCATAAAATAGCCACTCCTCTTTTTCTGAGTGTGCTCTGAACTAACCAATACTGTATACTTATTAGTGGCTAGTTTATCAATATCTTTTTCAAGAGATGGGTTTCTTGCAGGAAGACTAGATTGGCCTTGTGTAAATTAATGTATCTTATTAGGCTTGCCCTTTTACACGGATTATTCAATCCATTAATGTTTAAAGAAATTCCTTTTAAAGATGTCATTTGTCATTTTAAAACTCAAGAATCTTATGATCGAAATAACAAATAACAAGATAAATAATGTTACATCTCCTCTTTTAGGTGTACCTTTAAATATAGCTGTATTTATTAAATCTCTTATGGGATTTTGTATAGGATTCAATTTTGTTTGTAGTGACAATGAGTGTACAAAATATATTGTGGATGTCAAAACTATATACATATAACAATGAACAAGTGAAAATAATGTAAGGATTAAACCTTGCATCCAGCCTGGAGTTGAAAACTCCAACTTAGAGTAGTATTTACTACTCAAGTTAACCCCTACCCTAAGCAGCAGTACCTCAGCTACCACCTTATCAATTTAATACTAGTTATATTTAACTGAGGTTAACAGTTTTCAATTCAATTATCTATCAAGACAAGACTACACATTTGGTAAAACAGCATCATATAAACTAAAATAAACTTTTTTTTTTTAAACTGTTCATACTACTATATAGATCTATGTAATATATAACACTTGTATTCAAATAGCATTCAAATAATCTTGATGTTAGAAATCAAGAGGAGAGAAAATTAGGTTCTAACATTCATTTAAATCAAAAACTTTGGCTAATATGATTCAGACATTACATATATTAAGATGCATCTATTTTCTGTTATGTGAATACTATTAACAGCTTCCAAAAAAAAATCTTGAATTGTTTGTATATGAGCATTTACTTAAACTCATTATTGTCAATAAAGTAAAATATTGTATTCATAAAAATTATTATAAATCATATTGCATAGTTATGCAAATTCTCAGAAACACTTGCATTATTAAAAAAAAAAAAAAAAAAGCCATCACACACATACACACACACACACACACATACACACACACACACATACACACACACACACACACACACACACATATATATATATATATATATATATATATATATGATCTCACTGAGTTGTGTCTTTGTTGAGCACTATCCTACTTGCTGTCCCTAGAATAAATCTGTCTGCTTTATAGAAAATAATGCACAGCAAACACATTTTAGTAACCAGATTTTACAATCATGCTAACCTACTGCTTTAAAATATATCACATGACATTTCTTCCAGAATAGAATTATAAAATTGTTTATGCTTGTCAATCAGATGAATTAAATGAATTATAATAAAGTATATGTTTGGAACAGAAGTTTTTAACACAGATTATTATGCTGCTGTTAAGTAGATTTTCAAAAACATTTAAATAAATGTTTCATTTTCTATGCCTTCTAAAATAAGACATTTACTTACTACAAGAAACTACATCATTTAAACTCATTATAACTGACATATTTTATGAATAAAGTATTTTTCCTGAATCTGTGGTGTGTCAGTATGACAACTAGGTCAGAGGTTATACTAACTGCTTTCAGTTTCTCTGTGAGAATTCTGTGTGTTGAAGCTTTTGAAAGTAGTTCATGGACACTGTGCATGAGACAGCCCACATCCCAGATTGTCTCCCTTAACATTTTGGCGGGAAACTTATTAAAACTTGTGACAAACATTCATTTTGTCAATAGAGTAAAATATTGTATTCATAGAAATTATTATAAATCATTTTGGATAGTTATGCAGATTCTCAGAAACACTTGCATTATTATATAAAAAAAAAAAAAGCCATCATACTCACACACACACATACACATACATACACACACACACACACACACACACACACACACACACACACACACACACACACACACATATATATATATATATATGATCTCACTGAGTTGTGTCTTTGTTGAGCACTATCCTACTTGCTGTCCCTAGAATAAATCTGTCTGCTTTATACAAAATAATGCACAGCAAACACATTTTAGTAACCAGATTTTACAATCATGCTAACCTACTGCTTTAAAATATATCACATGACATTTCTTCCAGAATAGAGTTATAAGATTATTTATGCTTGTCAATCAGATGAATTAAATGAGTTATAGTAAAGTATATGTTTGGAACACAAATTTTTAACACAGATTATTATGCTGCTGTTAATGTTTCATTTTCTATGCCTTCTAAAATAAGACATTTACTTACTACAAGAAACTACATCATTTAGACTCATTATAACTGTCATATTTTATGAATAGAGTATTTTTCCTGAATCTGTGGTGTGTCAGTGTGATAACTATGTCAAAGGTTATACTAACTGCTTTCAGTTTCTCTGTGAGAATTCTGTGAGTTGAAGTTTTTGAAGTAGTTCATGGACACTGTGCATGAGACAGCCCACATCTCAGATTGTCTCTCAACATTTTGGTGGGAAACTTATTAAAAACTAGTGACAAACATTCATTTAGTAGTGTAAATGTATGTAAACATGACAAAACCTTCACAATGTATTCCATAGACCATTACAGCCTCTTACTTCTTTTCAGAAAGAGAAACAAATTGAATCACAGCTTGCCATTAAATCTTCAGATATTTTGACTGGTTATGAAACAAAACATTATAACTGACATATTTTATGAATAGAGTATTTTCCTGAATCTGTGGTGTGTCAGTGTGATAACTATGTCAAAGGTTATACTAACTGCTTTCAGTTTCTCTGTGAGAATTCTGTGAGCTGAAGCTTCTGAAGTAATTCATGAACACTGTGCATGAGACAGCCCACATCTCAGATTGTCTCTCTTAACATTTTGGCGGAAAACTTATTAAAAACTAGTGACAAACATTCATTTAGCAGTGTAAATGCATCTAAACATGACAAAACCTTCACAATGTATTCCACAGATCATTACAGCCTCTATGTAAGTGAAATTAAGCCCAAAATTACCAACAAGCAATAAAACTCAACATTCTTCTCCCAACTCAATTTTCATACAAATCCTATTATTCACTGTGCCCACACAATCAAAAGCATTTCTATATATTAATAAAGAAAATAAAAGAGAGTAGAAAATAAAAGGGAGTGAGGCAGAAATAAAAAATGTAAGAGAAAGCTGTAAGAAGTATATACAATGGAATGTTACTTACTGTTTATATTAATAGAGTTAAAAATAAAACATATTATTTACTCTTATTTAGTTCTGATTATTATTAGTTAAAGCATAACAGATTATTTACAAACAAGCATAAGCAGTATAATCAAGAAAGTATAATTAGAAATAGCATTTGAAGAACTTATAAAAACTTTTACAAGAAATAAATATGTTATTATTCTATTAATGATATTTTCATTACAGTTCACTGCCTGCCCTCCCCACCCTTTACCCACTACATAATCTAAATAGAATGTCATTGTTTAATGAAAGAAAATAATAAAAGGAAAAAAAGGTAAAGATAAAAAATGTATCAAATTACTAACCTTACTTCTTTTCAGAAAGAGAAAAATTGAATCACAGCTTGCCATTAAATCTTCAGGTATTTTGACTGGTTATGAAACAAAACATTTCTTTGCACATAGAGAATAACTTTGATTAAATCTTTTCCAAAATATTTGTGGCTTTCTGGAAATGCAGGAACTATATTCAAAAAGATTAATAATGAACTAAAATGATGAGAGAGAAAAAAAACATAACAAATCATTTGTTTTTTTAGTCTCTTCTTCTTCTCTGAAGTCTTCCACGAAGCTTCAGTTGCCAATCTCTTTAATGAAGAACTAGCCCATTCCATTTCTTCTATTTTATCCAAAATCCTTTTTTCTTTGACAAACAGTAAAGCAGAGTCTAAATCATCGAAAACCTTAGGACCATCAGGAAGAAAGATTTTAAGCTTGGCAGGAAACAGAAGGTATGTTTTAAACTGTGCTTTTTTAAGCTCCCTTATTAGTGGCAGAAAAACTTTTCTTTTAGCTATTACCATGGAAGAATAGTCATTGTCAAAACGCACAGTTGTCTCATTAATCTTAACAGGAGCTTTAGCCCAAGCAGATTTAAGAACCGTCTCTTTATCAAAAGATGATAGAAATCTAACTATAACTGATCTAGGATATTTTTTGTTAGAGTTAGTATTAGCTATAGATCTATGTGCTCTTCGATACCAAAAGAGAATGCTTCTGTTAAGTCTAAAGTTTTAGGGAGCCAAGTTGTTAAAAAGAAGTAATATTGTTACCTTCAATATTTTCTGGCAGTCCAAAAATCCTAATGTTATTGCGCCTAGATCTATTTTCCAGGTCATCCAGCTTTGTTTGTAAATGTGTATTTTGTTTTAGCAGAAACTCAATGTTGATTTCCTCTTCTTGGATTCTATTTTCCATGTCATTCACAGCTTCTTCTATGCCTGTCATCTGGATCTTCTGTTGTTGCAGGTCTGTATGTAACAGGTCTATTTGTTTTGTAGTTTTTTTTCTATGAAGGTGTCTATTTTAGTATCCATTTTATCCATTTTATCAGTAAGTTGCTGGATTATAATTATCAGAGACTGAAGTTCTTTCTTGATGCTGGAGTCTTGAGAATTTGTCTTACTGGAACTCATTTCAGACTGATAAACTGACAGGAAAATTTCCACAGCGATTTCTGACAGGAATATTGTTAAGATTTCCTTTCTTTTTTAGATATAGTTCAAGAACTATATAAAACAAACGTATTTAGAAAGAAAATTACTTCAAAAATTAATTTTTTAAGTAATTAATTCCTGTCAGTGTAATGAAATTGGTGGAGCTGAAGAAATCTGCTGCTATCCTGTGTTCATCCTTCTCAGTTTGAAATTTCTGAATTCAGAATTACTGACAGCAAGAGGTTTAGAGATTTAACAAGAAGTTTACAAGTGTATTTTTCCCATCATTATCTTTTATTGTTCAGAATCAATCAAATCAGAAAAACAATCAAATACAACATACTTAAAAAGGAACATGTTTTACATATCCATACATCTTCAAAGTAATACAATACATCCTTTCAAACACTATAATATGTTCTCTATTACCCAGGTTCTTACAGCAAGCAGATGTGAGGGTGGCCTAATGGTTAATGTGTTTGCCTTACAAACACAAGGTGCAGGGTTCGAGTCTCACAAGGGATAATTGGCTAGGCTTAAAATGGCTCGTAAGGGCAGTTAGCCTAGTACTAATCTATGAATCTATGAATACCTTTACTCTATAATCCTTATTCTTCTGAATGGAGGGCTCCCTTCTTACCTGTTTACTTATAACCTTCTAATTTCTGAAGCCATGGGCCCCACCTTTTGATTATTTTCTGTGGTTTATTACATTAGAGTTTTACCATGTCCTCCCTCAGTGTTTCACATAATATCACAATTTCTCCAATGGTCGGGGATGTTTGACATTTCACTTTCCTCATTATCCCTTTTTTTGGATACAACCATCACTGGACACATTAGGGTTTCCATGAAGGGATTACATTTCTCCCTTCCTGTATCCTTGAAAAGTATAATGCCATTGTTAGAGGAATATCTTTCCCACTCAGCTTTCTTATTAATACTTCTACTTCTTTCTTATACTCCATCAAAGTGTTATAACTCCAAAAACTACATTTCCATGTTCCTCTTTCCCAGCTTTAACATCACCAACATTTTGGGTTAACCATGAAGAACATTCTCATCAGTTTGAAAAGTGTGTAAAAAAAAAAAACAACTTATGCTGGAACTTCTACTAACATATTCTATAATTCCTTGTTTTAACTACTACTCTACGGAGACAAGTAATACCCCT
The DNA here is from genome assembly GCF_019279795.1 of Protopterus annectens. NCBI lineage: Eukaryota > Metazoa > Chordata > Ceratodontiformes > Protopteridae > Protopterus > Protopterus annectens. The sequence continues at coordinate 878,239,244 of NC_056744.1, read as the reverse complement.
CCAGAACACATCCAATATGTTCCAGAAACCTTTCCCATGCCTCTCTCCTTTTCTCAACTATACTACTTTTCATGCACTGTATTCCTTTGACAGCTTGAGATATTACATTTCTGTTTTGTATTTGCCCCTCCCTTATTTTAGTTACCTATACTACAATCTGTGGCCAAGCTTCTATTTTTAATTTACCCTGATTTCAGCTCGGGTGTCTTATTATTCCTTCAAATAGTAGTCCACTCTCTGGTAATTCATATTTCCTTTTTGCCTCCTTGCATGTCATAGTCCCCTCCTGCCATATCAATTGTGACCAACAATACAGTCTACAAGCATTCTTTAATCATTACCACTCTGCAGACCTTTCTCACGGTTCTCGTCTAGTTGCTATGTCAGAACATCCTCCTTCCGTGACTGCAAATAAGTATTCACAAAAAATTTACTCATCTCTGTTTTAATCACTCTTAGTATGTTTGTGTTAACATTTTTCTGTTTATTCACCCAGATTAGTTCCAAAAGGTCTATATTCTTGAGCACAGAGTCTCTTTCAATGACTGTATCCTTCGATCTGGACTGATATTCCATAAATTCACATATTTCTCAGGTCATTGCCCCTGGTTTTCTCTTGCTCCTTTGTCAGTAATGTCTTCTCCCATGTGACTCTGGTTTGTCATCCTGCCAAAAGAATCTCTTCATCAGTCTAATCTATTGATCTCCCTTTCCAACACTGGATATCAGAAAGATTGACCTAAAAATAAAATACAGAATAGAATGTGGCAGGTTAATCTCTGGGCCTACTGACTGATATATAAATTCAGTACCTTAAATTTACTGATTTTTTTTTTATTCTGGCCATACTTTTAGAATATGTTCTCTTTGATTCCTCTATGGTCCCCCCAACCAAACGGCCTTTGTCTATTTTCCTTGAGATGCTGATCACCTCTGATAAACATGCCCTTACTTTAATCTTTGTAATCAATCCTTTATATATCTTTTCCAGCAAAAGTATCAGCACTCTCAGGAAACCCATTTCCTCTACGACTTTAAATAGAAACTCCCTGTCATACTTGTGTCCATTATAATCACAGGTGTCCTTATCATGTTATCCTAAATCCTCTGACCCTCAATAAATTCTGTCTGCTTATTTAAGACTAAATTCTGTACTACTTCATTAATTCTAATTGGTAACATAGACAAAACAATTTGTAGTTGTGGTTCAGTACAGATACTGGATGGTAGGAAGCTGGATGTTTTGGATCTTTATCTTCCTATGAATTGGGAATATAATAGTATATTCCATGATGCCAGAAATTCTTTTAATTTTAAAAGTAGATTTAACAATTTTGTCCAAATCTGAATTGTTTGGTCCTTTAGTAATTTCCATACAATCTGTAGGAAGTCCATCCATCACAAGGAAGTTTCCTGTTTTCTGTCTATTAAGAGCATTTGTCTCATGTGCTGTTTCTTTTAACAACCATTTTACTTCTACCTCCACCAAGTGTTTCATGTTAAGTTGATACAAGTACTGTTGTGGTCCTCCGATGTTAGCTAGCCCCTACCCTAGTAGATTTACACAGCTTGCTATAATACCTTACTAGCCCTCACAAAATACCTACTGTTTAGTGTTTATATCTTATTAGTTTGTACATACATTAACCCATATATAGCCCTCTCATGTTCCTGTTGTCTCAGACATACTGTCATTTCTCTGAGGGACTTCAGTGAGCTTGTAAAATATATACCAAGTACAGAGCTGCTCTTCAGTAAAACTCTGTCTCATGAACTTGCCTTCTTAATTCCTGCAACTTCATATGGACTTCCTCAAGTATATTTTTCTCCTTTAAAAAAGTATTTCCTTATTATATGCTACTAGAATTTTCTTTGCTCTCTCTCTCTCTTTTTTTCCTATTTTGCCCATGTATCATCTTGATCTCCTCTTGCAGGTCTCCCATCCCTCTATAGTAATAGATTCCATTTTTTTTCTATCACCCTTCAGAGGATCTCTTTTATCCTACTTTTGTACTTTTCCTGCTCTAACTTGTATGTTGGAAATCTCTGATGCTTTATTCTTCCAATAATCACTGACAGTGCCCCATGTGGCTTTTAGAAAGACAAGGTCCAAAAACTATGGGTCTTAACTTTACCTTCATTATTTGGTTTGTGTAATCTCCTGATATGTACCCTCTATCAGTCCTTGACCAAGTTCCATATCTGGTAGAATAAAATGTAAAGCCCCCTTCCCCTGCTTCTCTAAGTTTTTGCTTCAAAACATACATTAGCCCTAGCAGCTTTAACAATCCCATAGTACTCTTCTTATTGATTATTATCCTGCACTTTTAAAGCAATTCCTGTATATCTTGTAACTGGCAGTTGGTGCAGAGGTCTACAGCTCTGACTTGTTAAGGAGCTGCTCCTGTCACAAGGGTTCAGGGTTTAAATCTTTCCACCTTAATTTATTCATTGTGTAACACTGAGTAACTCACTTAACCAGAGAATACTTTGGAACAATTGGGTATAACTTGTGGTTTGTTGAACAAAATCTGAGCAGCATTTATATTGGTAGGAGGTTGGCATAATGGTTAAAGTGTTTACCTTGCATACACAAGGTGCAAGGTTTGATTCTCATACGAGATAATCGGCTAGGCTTAAAATGGCCCACAAGGGCAGTTAGCCTAGCACTAATCTATGAATTATGAATCTATGAACCAATCTTCCCTGTTATGTATGCATCTGATTTCAGTCTACTATGATTAACATGCTTTTGTGAAACTTTAATATATCCACTATGATCAATCTAATTTCACAGTATCATGCCCTACAAAGCAACTACAGTGAGCATCTGTCCATACGTGTAACCTTTATCTCAGCATATCCTCCCTTCTTATCTTTCATGTTCCTTGTGATTTCATACGATAAATCCTTTTTCCAACAGAACAGCTTTTTCCCTTTTACTGGTACGTTTAAATGTTGAATCTGCTTTTAACTTAAACCCACCCCTCTCCACTTAAACATATTCTTCATTGCATAGGTGTTTCTCTAGTAAAGCTGCTATCCCTGCTCCCTTTTTTTCAAAAATCTGGGTATTCTTTCTCTTTTACAGGATTAGTCAGCCTTTTCATGTTACAACTAAGTATTTTTACTTCCTCCATACTCTTTGCATTTATCAAAGTGAATACTGTTGGCACACTTTCTATTCAGTGTTATGATACACTTCTTATTTAGAAGACTCTCCATTGAAACCTAAAATACAACCAGCAGCAGACCAAATACAAATGTCCAAAAAATGACAGCAGGAATCAGATCCACAATTAAAAGCTTATTCCACTTTCTTAGCTCCTCGGCCACAATAGCCTAAGAGTAGAAAATTACAAAAAAAAAACATTCCCCTACATATATACACCACCAACAGTCAATTAATAGAACAATCAATCAATTAAGAAAACACTTTAATCAAATTTTAAAGCAAACTTCTCCAATTTACTTCACTGTTCAAGCCTTTTGGTGTTAAGGTGTCAAATTTCAGTACAAGAACAGTTTTTTTTATATACTAAAATATTCTTAATTAGTCTTTCATCCCCCTTCCTGATAAACACTTCTTCCAAAATTGTAGCTTGTAATAAACTAATGTCATTGTGATGTTTTTACAGAAAATGACATGCTACTGGACTTTCCAGTCTCTGTTTCTTAATGTCTCCTATATGTTCCTGCAACCCAATTCTAAATTTTCTCTTGGTTTCACCAATATAGAAAAGGTTGCAGGGACATGTCAAACAGTATATCACACCTGCTGTGTCACATGAAAAATGATTGTGTGTTATAAATATTTTCCCATTAATCCTAGGAAAACTCAATGTTATGTGACAACATATACTGCAGTTATTACAAGGTGTGGTGCCCAGGGGTATTAAGGAACCGGAAGGGCTTGCTACCGGCAAAATAAAATAAGCTTTAACTAATTTATCCCCCAAATTCTGTCCTCTCTTAAAAGCAACATAGGGTGTATTACAGATAATCCTATGCAGGAGTTCATCTCTTTGTAAAAATGTCCAATAATGCTTTACTAATTACCAAATGTTTGTGCTTAAAATATTATAAGTAGTTACAAAGAACATTTTTTCACCCTCAGCAAAATCATTCCTGTTACTAACATGAGCATATCCTTTGCTACTGTTACATCTCGGGAGGTGGGACTGTATTAATTTATCAATAGAATCCTTAATTAAATCCTCACTATATGTATGTAAAAACACAGACAAAGTTTGACAAATTTGATTTTGTAAATCCAACTTTCCATTTCATTTTCAGAAAAACATCACAATGACATTAGTTTATTACAAGCTACAATTTTGGAAGTAGTGTTTATCAGGAAGGGGGATGAAAGACTAATTAAGAACATTTTAGTATACAAAAACTGTTTTTAAACTGAATATGATACCTTAACACCAAAAGGCTTGAACAGAGAAGTAAATTGGAGATGTTTGCTTTAAAATTTTATTAAAGTGTTTTCTTAATTGACTGATTGTTCTATTAATTGACTGTTGGTGTATATATAAGGGAATGTGTTTTTTGTAATTTTGTACTCTTTGAAGGCTATTGTGGCCGAGATGCTAAGTCAGTGGAATAAACTTTTAATTGTGTATCTGATTCCTGCTGTCATTTTCTCCATTGAAACCTCCCTGTCTTGGTCCACTGTTTTATATATTTTACTATTTTGTTACACTACTTTGTGTGTATCATCTTCATACGCCATCCACTTGCTTTACCCAATTCTAATATGTTTACATAAAAAAAAAAAACTACCAGTTAACATTATTCTAACCTGACAATTAAAACATACAATAAGCTATACACAAATCGTTTAGCTGACCTTCCAAGACATGGGTACTAATGCCCCACTGTAGGCCCTGTATGATCCCCCTTACATGGCCAAAACCAGCTGCACCACTGACATTCATTGTTAGTTTGCAGCAATGCAGTTCTCTCCACTTGTCCATATCACTAGTTTCTCCAATATAAAGCACTTTTCTGCTTTATGCATTGAAATAAATATTAGGTTCATATTTCCAAACTTTCCTCACCAAGTTAACAAGTACTTGCGTTGCTGTATGAAGCACAGCATCAAGCAAAGAGTAAAGGGGAATACAAATGTAAAAAATAATAAAAGCCGCCATTGCGGACTACTAAGCAACATAAAATGTCTACCTGTGGTGTACTCTTACTGACTGTTTTCTTAGGAAGACTTTCCAATCCTCCAGCAGGGTGTAATCCCACTCCAATCTCCCTTGTTGCTCTTGGGCTCACTCATCTCCCCATAACCTAACCCTATTCCCACCCACCCCAACTTTCATTTATTTTCTACTGTCTAATAAAATAATAAAAAACAACGCCACAGGCCAATATATTAAAACCTTGATTTAATACATAAAACAAAAACAGATTAAGCCCTTTCATCCAAAGTCTTCAGGACTTCATCAGAATCAAAATAATACTTACATTCCCTCTAATTTATACCATCCCACAGCATTAATTAAACAATAAGTTGTCATAGCAACCAGCCAAGCATTAAAGTTGTTACATAAGGAACCAGGTCAAGGTTGCAAAAAATACGCACAGATGTCCCACTCACCAGGCTGGACAGGGAGAAGGTTACGTTTAGCTGTCTGTTGGATGCCAAGATCCACCAGATCACACACGCACTCAAGTCTCTCCACAACAAGTACCCTTATGACTCCATCACAGTTCATGTTGGTGTGAATGACTAGAGGTGCATCTCACTGGACTATATGAAGAGAGACATGACTGAGTTCTCTGAATGTGTGTCTCAGGCAGGCATGTCCCTAGCCTTGAGCAGTACATTACCTTCACCTAAGATAACACCACAATAAACAAAAAAATGATTGACTTCAACAACTGGCATATTTTCTGGTGTCATTCTAAGAGGATCCAGTACCTGTCAGCCTGGTATGACATGGTAGATAAACCATGCTTCTTTGCCAGAGACGGTCTTCATTTGTCACCTCTGGAATTTCGGTTACTGGCTAAGGCCTCTCCTATAGTGCTTTTTTAGGCAATGTCACAACAACAAAATTCCCAATGTAAAAATATTTTCAAAAGCTGCTAAACGCTAGGAGTCTAAATGTAAAACTGCACTCACTGGAAGCCACCCTCACCTTAGAAGATGCTGACATATGTGCAGTCGCAAAGACTTGGTTTAAGGCTGCAAACAACACCCCGGTCATACTGGGTTATAATGCCTTCCACACATTCAGACCATAAACTGAAAGTGCGAGAACCAAAGGAGGTGGAGTATCAATATTCAAATATAAATAAACCTCTAGACTGGTTGCACAAAATGATTCCCTTGAACCAATCCAGGTCCAACTGACTACAGGTAAGACCCTCTCTCCAAGTTATTGCCTGTTATAGGACCCCTCCATGAACCATGACACCTACACTGGATACTTGTATCTACTTAATTCGCTCAGGATACAACCAAATACCCTGGTTTTAGACAACATTAACTACCTGCCCATAGACTGGGTAAATTATATGTGTACACTTTTCCAAAGGCTCTTGGACTTCATCAACTCCAGTGCCCTGGACCAGTTGGTTAGCACCCCCACAAGGGACCCAAACATTTTGGATCGGATGTTCACTAACACGGGTAATTGTTGAACCATCTATATGTGTGGTCCTCTCTAGTGAGGTCTGATCATAAATCAGTTTCATTAAAAGTAACAATAACATCTGATCCTCCCATTAGCAGCAAGTAGACTAAAAAACTTCTCCAAAGCCAATTACAACCTAATATGTGATGGCATTAATAGCTTCACAGTCCCTGCCCTCAGTGATGGTATGGACATCTATACTGGGATTTATGCCAATGCCTTGTATAAGCATCTATACAAATGCACTGATTCAGCTATACCAGACAGGATAAAAACAAGATCCCCAAGAAAGAACAAGCCTGCTTGTTGTATATCCGCCATTAATAGGTTACACAATAAAAGAAAGAAATTGCTGTCCAAGAGCAGGAAGGAACGGTCTCTGAATTGGAAGTATTCCCTGCTCAGCTTAAACAAGCAAATGAGACACCTCGTAAGGCATTCTAAAGTTAATTATGAATCCAAATTAGCCTCCTTCACTAAGGATAACCATAAGACCTTTTTTAGCTATGTCAGAAACTTTAAAGGCTTAAAGAACACTGCATCAATGGACCCAGACAATATCCGAGGATGCCTTCTAAACAGCATGAAACATGACCTATCAGGGCTTCTGAAATCATGACTTAACTGTAGCCTCCAAACAGGCTTCATGCCTCATGAATGGAGAAAGGCAACAGTCATGCCTCTACACAAAGATGAGCCATCTACAGACCCTGGAAACTACAGACCCACAACTCTCACTAGTATTATATGTAAAGCCATCGAAAGAATTACCATGGAGATGATCAACAGAGATATAGTAAACCTCCAGACACTGGACCCAACCCAGTTTGGTTTTGTCAAGGGCAGATCAGCAATACTCAACCTGGTGGACTGCTCTGAGAAGTTCACCAAAGCAATGGATAAGGGCAAAATCTTTCACACTGCCTTGCTTGACCTGGCCAAGGCATTTGACACAATACCCCACTAAAGCATTGTTGACAAACTGAAGATGTTAGGTAGAAACCCGTATGTCACCCGGTGGATAACCAACTGGCTCACAGACAGGACCCAGGAAGTTAGAATTTGGGAGTCCATCTCTACAAACAGGCCAATCACAAGTGGAGTCCCTCAGGGATCAGTCCTTGAACTGCTTCTTTTTGGCATTTACTTCTCAGAAGTCAAGGCCAATGTCAGTGGTCTCCGGCTGACTAAATTTGCAGATGACTGCAAATTAGGAGCGGTCACTGAATCTCACACTGACAAAAATATTCGCCAGGAGGGGCTGACACAGAAACAACTGGTGTCAGAGCCATGGACTAAAACTAAATGCCAAGAAATGCACAACAGTATCCTTTGGGAAGTCATCCATCCCTGGTAACTATCATACTGACACACACCCCTTAGAGTTCACTCAGTAGTCAAGGGACTTGGCGACACACACAGGTAGTAATCTAGCCTTTGACCATCACGTTTCTAAAGTGGTGAGGAAATCATTCTATATTGTGCAACTTATAAACAAAGATGTGTCATCTAAGTCCAAGGAAGTCATTGTTCCACTGTATTCAGCATTCATCAGTCTTATCACTGAGTACACTGCCCCCTTTGGTATGTACCTAATCAGGCATATCTAACAACTGGAACGTCCAAAGAGGTTCCTCACTAGAAGAATACAGTGTTTAAGTAAAATGTACTATTGCAGACCGCCTTAAGGCCCTATCCCTGTATTCTGTCTCCTACCGGCTGGCTTTTGAGGGGAGATATAAACCTGGCATACAGGGCATTGTCAGACCCCACTCTGAATGACCTCCTGCATATCCACAAAAACAGCAACAGAATTACCTGTTCTAAAGACTTAAAACTTGCCTGTGATATAAACAGGACCTGCTGGACAGATAGGTATGTGTATCCCAGAGACTTCCCCATCTAAGGAACAGGCTCCCCAACCATATGAAGCAGAGTTCCTCCCTAACCCAATTCAAGTGCAACTTGGAAAACTGGATGGGAAAAGTACAGTTGTGTACCTACCATAAATGTAGATGTTCGAGTGTATTCACTGTTGCAGTCATTACAGTTGGGTTATCCTGCTGGCAGGCTACCCGCAGTCGGCCCGAATTCCAAAGTCCTGGTCCGGCGTCAGTTGCTGTCGCCTCTTCCCTGACGTCAGTGCGCCAGGGGTATAAAAGATGCAGCCAATGCCATTTTCTTCAGTTTTTCTTGCCCCAGATGTCAGGTACCCCCAAAAATGTAGGCTAAAAAATTCTGCTTATAAAAAAACATACAGTAACATAAACATTACCTTCATCTACAAGCAAATACACCACATAGGTTGTATAGAATAGAGAAGTACAGATAAGTCTCAGCAATGAAAGGGGGATGGTGGGAGGGTAACCTGGACTGCAACAGTGAATACACTCGAACATTTACATTTATGGTAGGTACACAACTGTACTATGTTCATCGTGTTTCACTGTTGCAGTCATTACAGTTGGGTTGAATCCTAAAGCTGAGGCTGGGTGGCTGGGCCTAAATAGAATTTGGAGTGGCTATGAGGCCCTGCCGAACTGCAGTGGCAAAGCCTGCTCTGGATTTAGAGTAAAGAGGTAAGTGGCAGTGCTTTGTAAAAGTATGCACTGAAGTCCAAGTTGCAGCCTCCAAAATATCCTTGGTTGGTATTCCTCTGAGGAAAGCTGCTGAAGTGGCTGCTGCTCTGGTTGAATGTGGCCTAATGCCCTTAGGCACTGATTTGCCATGTTGTGAATAGCAGAAACGAATGCAGTGGCCTATCCATTTTGAAATAGTCTGCTCTAAAATAGCCTTTCCTTGTGATCCTGCAGCATATGCCACTAAAAGTTGCTCAGTCTTTCTGACAAGCTTTAGTTTTGTCCAAGTAGAAGCGTAACTGTCTGTGTATGTCCAAAGAATGCAGACGTCTCTCCCCTTTATTCTGTGGGTTTGGATAAAAGGTAGGCAAATGAATGGTTTGGTTAAGAGCCACAGTGGACACTACCTTAGGCATAAATGTTGGGTTTGTCCTTAGAGAAACCCTGTCTGGTTGGAAAATAATAAAAGGTTCCACAGCCATTAACGCCTGTAACTCTGACACTCTTCTTGCTGAAGTTATTGCTAGGAGCAGAACTGTTTTCTATGATAAGAATTTTATCTCAGCGGTACTGGCTGGCTCAAAAGGAGGCAGTGTGAGCTTTTCCAAGACAAAATTGAGGTCCCAAGCAGGTATTGGTGCTCTCCTTGGGGGTCTTATGTTTTTGGCCCCTCTGAGGTACTGCCTTAGCAGTGGATGTGAAAAAATAGGTGGGTCTGTATTGTAATGAGCTGAAATGGCAGAGGCATGGATCTTAATTGATGAGAAGGATAAACCTTTGTCCAGCATCTCAGTTAGGTATTGTAAAATCTGAGGAATATTTTGTACAAGCGTGTCAATTCCTTGTGCTTGGTTCCAAGCACAGAATCTCTTCCATTTTTCTGCATAAGATTTTCTGGTGCAGGGCCTCCTGGCCTCCAAAATAACATCCATAACTGCTTTAGAGAGAGGTGTGTTCTGAATGGCTACATTATCCGCCATGCTGCCAGATTTAGGGTTCTGAGTTGGCTGTGCAGGATCTGATTGTTTTGTTGAGTCAGTAAATGAGGAATTTGAGGTAATGTCCAGGCTGGGCCTTGAGACAAGCTCTTTAGGATTGGGTACCAGTGTTGGCGTGGCCTGTCCGGAGCAATCAGTATAATTTTTGGCTTCTCTTGTCTGACCTTTAGGAGTACCTTGGGGAGGAGAGGCAGTGGAGGAAAGGCATGCACTGTAAGCGTCTTCCAGATGAATGACAGAGCATCCACTCTCCATGCTTGTTTGTGGTAAGTCTTTGTGCAGAATCTCTGTAGCTGACAGTTGTGAGGGGAGGCAAATAGATCTATGTCTGGGCATCCCCATTTTGTTGTTATCATGCTGAAGATTTGTGGATCTAGTTTCCACTCGTGAGGATCCATGAGGTTTCTGCTTAGTTCATCTACCAGAGTATTTGTTTTTCCTGGTAGGAATTGTGCTTGCAGGTGTACTTGATAAGTCAATGCTGTGTTCCACAAAATCATGGCTTGTCTGCAGAGGGGGTAAGAATGTGTGCCTCCCTGCTTGTTTATGTACCACATGACTGTAGTATTGTCCGTCTTTATCAGCAGTTGCCCTGGATGAAGTAGATCCTTGAAGGCTGTCAGGGCATTCTGTACAGCTAGCATCTCTTTTTGATTGATGTGAAGATGCATTTGGCTTGCGGGCCATGTGCCCTGAATACATTTTCCTGCCATGTGGGCCCCCCAGGCATAATCTGATGCATCTGTTGTTAGAGTCTGCCTGGCTGTGGGTAAAGTGAATGGCTGTCCCTTGTTGTGGTGACAGGCCTGTGCCCACCATCGAAACTCCTGTTGCAGGCAGGGAATGAGGGTAATTAATGTTTCCAGGCTGTGGCAATGTTGAGTCCAAACACTTTTTAGATAACACTGTAGCTTCCTCATATGCAGTCTTGCATATGAAATTAGCAGAATGCAGGATGCCATGAAGCCCAAAGCCTGCAGAATTTTTCTTGCAGATAACTGGGTCTTTGTTGCCATCTTTTCGAAGTAAGAAGTCAGTTGCCTTTGTTTGTCTGGCGTGAGATAAGCCATCTGGGCAGTTGTATTTAAGCTTGCACCCAGGAATATTATCTCTTGAGAGGGTACTAGTTTTGAATTATTTTCGTTTACTGTGTACCCCAGGCAAATTAGTAATCTTTTTACAAACGCCAGATGCTTCAATAGAATGTCTTTGTTCTCTGCTTGAATAAGGCAGTCGTCCAAGTAGGGATACATTTGAATTCCTCTTTGTCTGCAAAATGCAATTACTGGTGCCAGGCATTTTGTGAAGACCCTGGGTGCAGTAGATAAGCCAAAGGGCAGTGCAGAGAATTGGTAGTGCATTGAGCCAGCTATGAATCTGAGGTATCTTCTGCAAGATTGTCTGATTGGGACATGCAGGTATGCCTCTTTGAGGTCCAAAGTTACAAGCCAAGCCTTCTTGCCCAGCATGGTCAGAAGCTGCTGCAGAGTTGAATTTTGGAACGTCCAGAAAAGTGTTTAGAATAGACAGGTCCAGTATTGGTCTCCAGGCTTTGTCCTTTCTGGGTACTAAGAAAAGTCTTGAGTAAAATCCTTGTCCCTGCTCTTGCTGTGGTACTTGCTGAATAGCCCTCATGTCCATGAGAGATGAAACTTGCTTTCGTGCCTCTGCCCATTGATTGTGTGGCAGGTCTGGCATACCTTTTGCCTTTGGAAGGGTGTGAAAGTGGAACCTGTAGCCCTGAGAGACTATATTTAAGACCCATTTATCCTGTGTGATCACGTGCCAGTTTTGTGAAAAAAGTGCTAGCTTTCCCCCTAAGGGTGCTGCCAAAAGATAAGTGCTTGGCATTGGCAGAGGAAAGTCACTGGGACTGTTTCCTATATGGCTGTGATTTGTCTTCTCCGCTTTTGGAAGTAGAAGCACCCCATTGTTTGGGCCTGTATGAGCTTTGGGGCTGGGGTCTGCCTCTAGGGTGTCTGTATCTGCCTCTTTGTGGCCTGTCTGACACTGGAAAGGACCAATTCTTTGTAGGCCAGTTCCTGCTAAATCTGGGTGGCTGTACCTGTAAGAAATCCTTTACTGTCTGCATAGATTTCACTTTACCCTCCATTTTCTTCCAACACCTCTTCTGCCTTAACACCAAAGTATCGTGCTGTAATAGAGCATCCAATAATTTTGCTTTAACATGATTAGGCAGATTCTGTTCCTTTAGCCAAGCATGCCTTCTAATGACAGAACCTGTAACAGCGGCCCTGCAAGAGGCCTCCAGTGAATCAAAACCACACTACAATGTATGCTTTCCCACTTGTTCCGCTGCATGCAATAAATCCTGCATTTCCTTATTTTCAGAACATTCAGAATTTGTCAACATTTTCTGTTTTAGCAGTGACATTAAGTATTGCTGATATTTACACATATGAAGCTGACAATTTAAAGCCCTTACAGCCAAGGTAGCAGAAGTGTAAACTTTGTTCCCCCATCTGTCCAGTGCCCAAGAATCCCTATCCGAGGGGACAGGGTTTTTTGCGGTGGAAGCCTTGACCCCCTTGGGACCCTGAGATATAGTTTCTGGGTCAGCAGCAGGGTTTTTATATAGAAATTTATGAGAATCTGGAACCCTGTAGTATCTGTCTGGCTTAACAGGTGCAGGGGGTAAAGAGTCAGGAGACAGGCCGGACTCTGAAAAAACATCATCTACAATGTCCAGAACAGGTGGAATGGCAAGAGGTCTGTGCTGAGGCAGTAGAAGAAAGTCTCTGAGCCTTTTCTTACATTCTGAATAATCTTAGATCTCCCAGTGAAAATGCTCCCTCATGGTATGCAGGGTTTCCCCAAAAGAATAATCCTCAGGAGGAGAAGCTGAAGGAATAGATTCTTCAGCATCAGAATCCTCATAGGGAGGAAGAGAGTATCCCCTGTTTTGAAGAGGAGTCAGAGGAAATGGAAACCTGATCAGAAGAATCATATTCTGTGTCTTGCCTACGCCTCTTATCAGGAGGGGGATGGGAACCCCTGATCAAAGTAATTAGGTCTTCGGCCATTTTAAGCATCTGTTTCTTAGGCATGGAAGTCTGTCCAGGAGAATGCTGTACTTGTTTCTTTGTCTTTAAAGGTGCTTTAGTCTTTGCTTTGGAAGCTGAGGTTGGCTTGACATATAACTGTGTAGGTCTGAAAACACCCTCAGAAGGAGACGCCTGCTCAGCGGCTCCGGACCCATCTGAGGGAATAGTTTCCGAGTGTCCAATACCTTGAGTATCCAGAGGCCTAGTTGTCTCCATGTGGGAGTCAGAAGCGGCCTGTGGCTCTGAGGTAGCGGGCCGTCAGGGGCTGCGAAAGCGCCTCACTGAGAACCAGCGACTGGCCTAATGGAGGCCTCGTCGTCGGTTTTGGACCTCGGATGCTTGTCTTTTTCCTTTTCCTTGCGCTTTTTATAAACTCCGGTTGTCGGCTGTTCCGATGGCATTACATAATTAAACCTTCGGCCAAAGTAATGAAAAGCAAAATTGTACCGACGCTTAATAGTGCATTGGTTAAATCTAGCACAAAACCGACAGCTAGCAACGTCGTGGTCAGGGCCTAGGCAAGGAATACAGCAAGTAAAAACAAAAATGAATGGATCTGCAAGGACAGTGTTCTGATGAAGTCTAAGTTATATTAGATGAAAGCGCTAAACCTTGAAATTTTATTGATTTTTTAAAATAAAGTATTTTTTAACTATAGTACTAATTATTTCACCTAACCAGTGCATTCTGTTGTACTCGGGCACGTTGAGCTATTTGAATTAGTTGGGTTCGAGTAAGTGTGGATTTTTTACAATGCAGTAAGAATGAAAATCCTTATGAGGTATTTGCTTCCCACAAGAAATACAATTGTTAACTTTTTCTGACATCGGTCTGGAGCAAGAAAAAAGTTTTCCCAACGGGGTACTTAGCTTTATTGAAGCCTTTGGATCTGAAATTCAATTTCGAAAATCTCAGGAGTTGGCCGACCGGCACTTGCGAACTGCTTATGCTTCGGGCACCGCACGGTAAGAAAGACTGAAGTAAATGGCGTCGGTTGCATCTTTTATGCCCCTGGCGCACTGACGTCAGGGAAGAGGCGACAGCAACCGACGCCGGACCAGGACTTTGGAATTCAGGCCGACTGCAGGTAGCCTGCCAGCAGGATAACCTAACTGTAATGACTGCAACAGTGAAACACGATGAACATCTGGAAATTCATCCCTGGTTTGGCACCTAGGTCTCTAATGGGCCCACGCAGCCTGTAAATGGTTCATCTCCTAGGCCCATGCTTATACTTATCAAGGGTATCAGAACATGTCAGAAATTTGGGATGCATGGCTAGGCTTAAAAAGGCCCTTCTGGTTGTTAGCTTAGTAAACAACTATGAACCTATAAGGAAAAACCCAAATCTGTGCAGAAATGGTTGTTAGTGGCACCACATATACTAAGCCTGGAGAAATAGCCAACCTGCTAGATGACAGGTTCAGTGAAAACTTCTCCCCCCTGTCCCTGCCACATATTCCCCAAAGCATTCCTACAACTTGCCTTCTACCTAGTATCTCCAAGGAGCAGGTTGTAAATGCTCTCTCCAAAGCCAAAAACATAGCCTCTATGGGACCTGATAAAACTGCAGGCTGTGTTCTACATGGGTTAAAACAGGAACCAGCTGCACTGCTGGGTACGCTTTTTAACCACAGTCTAAGCACTGGTTTTGTACCTGCTGAATGGAAAACAGCAACAGTCATCCTATTACATAACAGAGGCGCCTCCATAGATCCTGGGAACTAGAGACCCATAAGCCTAACCAGCCTAATATGCAAGGCTATGGAAAGAATAATCACAGACGTTTTCAATAAAGATATAGGAGACCTCTAAACTCTTGACCCGACCCAGTTAGGCTCCATTAAAAGGAGATCCTGCCTCTTGAACTTGGTGGACTTCTTTGAGACAGTTCCCAAAGCCCTGGATGACAGCAAATCTGTGCATACAGCCTACCTGGACCTGGCCAAGACCTCTGACATTATTCTTCACTCAGGCATCACTGATAAACTCACCCAGCTGGAGATCAACCTGTATAGTGTCAGGTGGGTTGCAAACCGGCTGACCGATAGAATACACGCAGTCATAATAGGTATCTCTACCTCCACCAGCAGACCTGTAACTAGTGGTGTTCTACAGGGATCAGTGCTGGGGCCCCTATTGCTTGGAATCTACTTCTTGGATGTATAAGCTAAAACAAAAGGACTATGGCTGACAAAGTTTGTTGATGATAGCAAACTGGGTGCAGTCATTGAGTCCCCAAATGATGTCAACATCCTATAAGAGGGACTTACACAGACAAATGACTGATGCCAAAGCCATGGGCTAAAACTCAATGCAAAAAACTGCATTATCATCCACTTTGGCAAGGATGACATCCCTGCAGATTACCACATTATTAACAACACACTAAGCATGCAATCAGTGGTGAGAGATTTAGGCACACAGGCTGACAGCAACCTTTCCTTTGACACCACATCTTCACAGTGGTAAAGAAGGTTTTCTACATCGCCAACCACACAAGTAAGGGGACAACATCCAGAACAAAAGAGGTTAAAATTCCCCTGTACTCCTCACTCATCAGACCAGTAATTGAGTACAATGCTACCTTTGGCATGTACCTTACCAGGCACATACAGCAACTGGAAAGACCTCAAAGATTTCTTAGAAAGAAAATTCAGGGTCTTCAGCATATGTCATAAGCTGACAGACTGAAATCACTGTCACTATACTCTGTGTCTTAGACTACTCAAAGGTGATGTCTACCTTGTATATAAAGCAATCTCAGATCCTCCACTAATGGAAATGCCGCACATTTGTAAATCAAATGGTATAAGATGCACTCGCTCTAAGGAACTCAAGGTAGTATGCAACATCAACAGGACTTGCTGGAAAGACAGATATGTCTCACAGAGGTTACCTCTCCTCTAGAACAAACTTCCAATTCAGGTGAAGCAGAGCCCCTCGCTGACCCTATTTATGTGTAATTTGGATGACTGGATGGGAAACAGCAAATTCACCCAGGAAGTTTCACCTGTGTCCTTCTTGGACAGACACGGGCAGTAGTTGTTGACATAGTTTCACCACTTAATACCTTGTTTTCTTGGGAACACAGGGTTTTACTTGGCCAGGCTTATAAGGGCTCTAGGGTCATTAGCCTAGTAACCTCCTACGGTCCTATGAATCTAATAATATACCCAGATTGTCTCACCTAATCCCTTATAATGCCCCCATACCACAATTCAATAAAGCAGAATTTCTTATCACCTTCCTCAAAATAAACTAACACAAAAAAAATCTGTATCATTACTTTATATATTTCTCCAGGCAATAATATCAGTGTATTAGAATGTATTAGAAGACATTCTGCACTGGACTTTAATTTCCAGCCCTCATGAAACAGTCATACTATACTAGAAGATGTTAACATTAATTGGCTTGACGTTATATCTACCTCCCTAAATTTAATATAAATCTTTTTGAATACAAACTCCAACATACTTCAGCAAAATCTCAAATTCCATACTAGACTGGATCTTAGTATCTGATCCCACAAAATTTACCTTCTCTGGCATCCTATCATATCCCCTCAGTGATCATCTCCCTGTCTTTACCAAATGTTATACACAAAATCCTCCAAAACAGCAAATTATAAAACTATCTGTAACACAAATTTTAACCTTCAGACATTCAAAAATATTCTCTCCTCAATAACCTAGAATATAGTAAGAAATATCTCACTAGAAGATTCCGTTGAGAAATTTAATTAAATATTTTTTAACATCTTAAACAAAAGGGCACCTCCGCAGAAATACAAGGGGGTCCCCTGGTTAACTAACACTACAAGAAGACTAATGCAAACTAAAGACAAAGCCTAGAAAAATTGGCAGACAAACAAAACCCCACAAAACCTCCAACAATATAAAAGTCTTCGTAATCAAGCCACAAGATGGATAATCATAGGTTCATAGGTAGGTACTAGGCTATTGGCCCTAGGGCCTATATAAGTCTAGCCAAAAAGGTACCTTGGCTTTCACCACCCAAGAAAATTATTTTCCTGTGCCCCTGTCAAACAGAGTCACAAAGTGATCCCCGGGATGAATTTCCTATCTCCCATCCAATCATCAAGATTTTTCTTGAAAAGTGCTAATGAGGAGCTTTATTTGATATAGACAGGTAGTTTGTTCCAGAGTATGGAAAGTCTCTGGGACAGGAATCTATCCCTCCAGCATGTTCTGTTTATTGTGGTGACAAGGTTTAGGTCCCTAGGGCGTGTAGCTCGGAGGGATTGGGATTTCTTTAAGTGAAGCATGTCCAACAGCTCTGGGTTTGACATAGCTTTGTATGTTAGGCAGTGACCGCCTCTGAGTAGGCGATATGCAACGGAGTAAAGCTGGAGATTTTTGAGACTGTCTGCGTAGGGCATCTGTTTGAGGCCAGTAATCCTCTTTGTGAAATATTTCTGCTGCCTTTCTAGTTGTTGTAGATGTCTTGTGAGGTACATGCCAAAAGGGATGTTGTACTCTATAATGGGTCTAATGAGTGACGAGTAGAGGGGAACAATGACCTCTTTTTTCCTGGATGAGAAACCTTTTGTGATGGGGTGTGCCATGTAAAAGGATTTCCTGACTACTGTGGCGATGTGATTATCAAAGGAGAGACTACTGTCCACCTGTGTCCCAAGGTCTCATCACACTGTTGGTGTTGAGTAGACTACCGCCTATGTGGTAGTTCATGGGTAAAGAGTTTTTACCAAAAGGGATGACAATGCACTTTTTGGCACTGAGCTTGAGGCCATGGCTTTGACACCAAGCATCTGTTTCAGTGAGGCCCTTTTGTAGGATGTCCACATCGTTAGGAGTTTCGATTATGGCTCCTAATCTCTGACAAAAACATACTACAGTGAACCCCAAAATAATTGTAAAGCCAATTCCAGGAAATTCTGGTCAACCATCAAGGAAATACTGCAACCATGGTAAAAATATAATCCCAATCCATAACAAAATAGTGTACTTCTGGACACTGCTACATAACTTAATACCTACTTTGTAGACAGCATAGCATCTATTACAAAACAATGTTGTCATAGTCCTCATGATCAAAAACAATAAACAACTATTACCTTCTCATTTACAGCCTATATTAAAAAACCTCTTAAGCAAACTAAAAATCTGCTCTGCCTCTGCAGATAATCTACGCCAGTGAATTCCTTAAAACAACAGCAAGTGGCATATGTTACCACATTTCCATATTCATAAATAGATCCATATGGGAAAACTATGTCCCCCAAATCAGGAAAAAAATCACATATTCTCCTCCATAAAGGTGGTACTTTTACAGACATCACTAATTTCAGACTAATAGCTATCTTATCACCTTCTCTAAAATATTAGAAAAATGCATCCACAAACAACTACTTAGATACCTCAACCAAGAAAAACTTCTAACTCAAACCCAGCACGGTTTTCACCCCTCCCATAGCACAAATACAGCTCTTAGAGCTTCACAGATACAGCGAACAAAGCCAGAGGTAGAGGTAAACTTGTCTCTCTCATATTCCTTGACCTATCAAAGGCCAGTGATACAGTAAGCCATACTAAACTACTAGAGCAAATGTCAGCCTTAGGCCTAACAGCAAGCACCCTAAACTGGTTCAAGAGTTATCTCACTGAGAAATGCCGATCAGTAAAATGACAATTAGTGGTCTCACCTTTTCTCCCTGTCAACAATGGTGTCCCATAAGGATCAGTCCTTGGTCCTCTCCTCTCTAATATCCTTAAAATCCTCTTCAGATTTGCACACAACATGCTTCTCTCATACAGTATGCTAATGACTCAGCACTTATATCTACTTCCAACAACCATATACACCTCAACCAAATTACACAAGAATCCCTCACTGCCAGTGAAAAAGAAGTTATGTATTCACCATATGTTCCATGTTTGTAGTCCATCTCACCCTTCATTTTTACACTTGGGTTCGGAGCCGAACCTTGGCTCCGAATCGACAATTCTCTAGCTCAAAGTCTTCAGGTTGGCTCGTGGTAAGGAGGTATCCCATAATGCACCGCTGACATATCCCAGATCTAGTTTGCTGCAAGTAGTAAATATATAGAGACAAAGAAAAAAAACATGTAGAAAGGTCTCAACATAGAGATAAGTCAATGGTCACAATTCCCCCAGGTCCTCAAAGGAGGGGGCAGGAGGGTGGGATAGTACGAATGAAGGGTGAGATGGACTACAAGCATGGAATGTTATGGTGAATACATAACTTCTTTATGTTTTGTAGCCCTATCTCGCCTTCATTCTTACACTTGGGACAGCGTCCCTAGCACCTTTATCTTGGGTGGCTCATGGAAAAATGCTCCTGAGTACTGTGGAACCAAAGGAAGATCTGTTCCTGGAAGCCACGTCCAATTTGTAGTGAGTTATGAATGTATGAGATGTAGCCCATGTTGCTGCTGCACAAATGTTATCCATTGGAATCTTCGCTTGAAAAGCTACCAAAGTAGAAACAGATCTGGTACAGTGGGCTTTCACCTTGAAGGGAAGATCTTTGCCACTGGACGTATAAATTAATGAAATGCAGCTTGAAATCCAGTGTGATAAAGTGGGTTTTGAGACTGGTAGGCCCTTCCTTGCATCCAAAAATGAAATAAACAATTGGTCTGACCTTCTGAAACTCTTAGTTCTATTGAGGTAAAATCGCAATTGTCTATGAACATCAAGCTGGTGAAATTTGTACTCTGATTGTCAGAAAAATTAGGGAAAAACACAGGTAGTTCAATGGATTGATTAATATTGACCTGAGAGGAGACCTTAGGAACAAATGAAGGGTTGGTCCGTAAAGAAACCCTGTCTCTGGGAAACACCAAATAAGGGGGCTTAATAGAGAGGGCTTGCAGTTCTGAGACTCTCCTTGCAGATGTAATGGCCAATAAAAATATGGTTTTCCATGAAAGAAATTTTAGGTCACAAGTTGCTGGAGGTTCAAAGGGATGCAAAGTAAGTTTTTGAAGTACAAAATTCAAATCCCATAGTGCCACAGGGTCCATAACTGGGGGTCGTAATAATGTGGCCCCTTTAAGGAAAGCTCTATACAATCTATGCGCCATAAGGTTAGGGTCATTAGCCAAATGAAAGGTAGAAATAGCTGCCAACTATACCTTAACAGTGGCTGAACCTTGATGGAATAACTGTGTAAGAAACTCCAAAATGGCAGAGATGGGAGCTGTATAGGGATCGAGGTTTCTATAACGAGCTCAGAAGGTTTGTGAGAAGATGTCAGAATATGTACATCAGGAAAAAAGTCATGAAGCCTGACTAGGGATGGAATAGGAACAGCCACACTGTCAAATTGAGGGTGTGGAGAGAGGGATGGAACACCCTTGACATGAGGGTCAGTAAATCTGGCACTGGGTCCAGAGCCCAAGGTTCGACCATTAGGTGAGGTCTGAGGAAGGGGAACAAAATCTGACAAGGCCAGTAAGGAGCAATGAGGATCATTTTGCTTCCCACGGATCTTGCTTTCTGAATTACCTTTGATATCAGGGGAAATGGTGGTAAGGCATAGAGAAGTCCCTAGTGCCAATTGTGAACGAGTGCATCTCTGGGTGCCTCCTCCTTCGGGGGGATCAGGGTGAAGTAGTTGCTGCATTTGGCATTCAGAGGAGTGGCGAAGAGATTGCAGCAAGGCTGACCCCATCTGTGAAAAATCTGTTCCGCAACGTGTGGATTCAGATACCACTTGTGAGGCATCAGAATCGTCCTGCTGAGCCTGTCGGCTATCACGATGGTTTTCCCCGGAATGTGTGTTGCGATCAGAAAATGTTGGGAAGACACTGCCTACTCCCACATTCAAAGGGCCTCTCTGCAAAGGGGATAAGATTTGGCCCCTCCTTGTTTGTTTATGTACCATACCACCGACATATTGTCTGAGTGGATCGCAATCATCCCTAGAGGGAGAAAGTTATGAATTGCTTGCAATGCCAGAAGCACTGCTCTCATCTCCAAGAAGTTGATATGCAAATAAGCCTCGTGTTCCTGCCACATGCCTTGGACTGTTCTCCCTAGATAATGCTCCCCCACCCTATCTGGGAGGCATCCGTGGTCACAGTGGCGACAGGAGGAGACGGAACAAATGGTTTGCCTGTGGTCAGATGGTTGGACTGGGTCCACCAGCGAACATCCTGTTTGCACGATTCTGTTATCAGGATGGGGTGAGACAGGTAATTGCTCCAGCGACCATTGGGCAAAAAGTAACCACTGCAGAACTCTCATGTGCAGTCTGGCTAATGGGACTAATGTTATTGTAGAGGCCATCGTCCCTAACAATTTGAGCACAGTCTCTGCTTTTGCCTTCCGCTGTGGAAGTAGACTCCAAATTTGTTGCCTGAGATTTTGGATTCTCTCTACAGGGAGGTAAGCCCTCACTGTAACAGTATTTATTTAGACGCCAATGAAATTCACATGCTGAGAGGGCGACAATGCAGATTTTTGCCAGTTTATTGTAATCCCTAGCTGCAAGCACGTCATATTGGTGGCGTCCCTGGCCTGTAATAGTAGATGCCTGGTGGTGACAGTCAGGAGCTAGTCGTCCAGGTACGGAAACACTTGGAATCCAAGGCGTCTCAAGTGAGCTGTTACCACTGCCATGCATTTAGTGAACACCATGGGGGCTGTGGTGAGACCAAAGGGCAGGGAGCAAAACTGGTAATGACTGGCCCCCAGCTGGAAGCCTAAGTGCCTCCTTGATGCTCTGTCCATTTTGATGTGGTAGTATGCATCTTGGGGATCTATGGAGCACATCCAAACATCTTTCCCTAACAACGCGAGTATCGATTGTAAAGTGACCATTGGGAACATAGACTTCTCTACAGATTCATTCAGTTTGCTGAGATCCAAGATGGGTCTCAAGTCCCCTGTTCTTTTTGGCACCAAAAAGAATCTGGAGTAAGTCCCTAATCCACCTTGGTCTGCGGGGACGGGTTGGATGACTCTCTTTATGAGCAACTTTTGGATTTCTAGAGTTGCTGAACCCCTGTGATTGGGTGGAACATCCGGGATTCTTCTGATCCGAGGAGGGGGAAAAGAGAAGGGAACACAGTATCCTCTGGTAATTATCCTTAATACCCACTTGTCTTGAATGATATTGTGCCAGGCTTCTGGGTATAAGGATATACGTCCCCGACTGGCTCCAGGAGCGCTGGTAGCGATGACCACAAAAGGAATCATGGTCTCCCTGGTTCTGCAGGCCTCCTCTGCCTCTAGGGCAGCGTCTACCGTTATTTCCTCCTCCTCTGCCTCTGGAGAAGGCATCACCTTGTGCTTCCTGGAAAAACCTCTGCGACTTCTTGAACAACATCTTTCCGCCCCTCTGCCCTTTGGGATAGGGTCTAGAAAGAAGGAAAAAACGGACTCCCACGGCAGACAGGCTTTTCCCTTCCTGTTCGCACCTGGCAAGTGTGTCCTTTACCTTGCATCCAAACAGTAAGGATCCAAAGGGGGCATTGGTAAATGTAGACTTAAAGGCCTCTGCAAAATTACATAAGCGCATCCAGGAGTGTCTTCTAAGAGAAACTACTGAACCCGCTGCCCTACTCGCTCCATCCGCTGCATAAGATATCAGCCACATGGAGGCGTGCACGACAGAATTTAAGGTACACATCTGTGCGTTAAACTTATAAGACACCGCTTCAGATACGTTACATTGCAGAGTATCTCCCAGCTCTTTCAGATCTCTCTGGAGCTTAGTGAAATGAGGCAGGTAGTTCAGAGATCTGAGTGTAAAAGCCTCTGAATAAAAAACAAGCTTCCCGTACCTATCTATCGTTCGAGACTCCTTGTTTGGTGGATGGACAGTGGAGGAAGTTTCAGCAAGTTCCTTTTTGGCGGCTGCTGCCACCACCATGGCATCTACTGGCACGCCTTAAGTGAGAAAATCTTTGTCCTGAGGTGATGACAAGAATTTATTAGGTCTTCTAGAAACAGGTTCCACAGTATCAGGACATTCCCACACCTTTCGACTCACTAGATCCAGAAGCTCGTCAAAAGGTGGAGACACCCAAGAGGCGGAAGGTTGAGACCCGAAAGCCTTCAAGTACACCGACTCCTCATCAGAAGGGGAGGTGGTGGGCCAGCCGCCTCTCTGTTTCAGGATCTCAAGGATATCTGCAAAGGAGATATCATCAGTGGGCGACCTGGGGGACCCTTCTGACTCCTCGAGGTCAGTGTCTGATGTGATGGACTCATCGGGGGTGTCAACATGCTTCCTCTTACAAGTTTTCTTCTAAGGGGGCTCCTCAGAAGGATATTCTGGGGAGACGTGGAAAAACTGGGGACCACTCATGGAGGTTTCCTGAGGCTGCGAGTCTCTGCTGTGTTGGATGAGAGAAGGTGCTGAGACTGAAGTCGGCACTTTAGGGGGAAGAGTGTTAATGCCCCTGGATGGAACTGAAGACTTGGACAGAACACTCCTCATCACCTCGAAAGCCGACCCCTCCCGGCTCCGAGGACGCCCGCTGCTCCGAAGATGCAGATGCAATCTTCGGTGCCAAGGAGACAGGCTCCGAGACAGATGTGGGGTCCGAACTCACCTGCACCGAAGCAGCGAGAGGTAAGCACAGAACCGAAGTTCGGGTCCAAGCGTCCCCTTCGGGCCCGACTGGTAAGCTTAGGACCCTAGTCCCCACAGACGGCAATGAAGGGGTCAGAGCAGATATCAGAACTGAGAGACCAACTGAGGTAGCTGCAACTGACCTTTCCAGAGCAAGTGGCACCGACATCTCTGACTCCGATGTGCCGGAGCGACTCGGAGGAGGAACAGTGACAGGGTGAACGGGCTCAATAGGCTCAGGAGCTGAGTGGGATGGAGCTGAAAGTAAATTTGCCAGCACCTATGTTTTGAGGAGTCTGCACACCACTCTCTCAATGTCCTCATCAGAAAGGCTCCTCAAGGACCTGGAGGATAAAGTGGGGGACCTAGACCACTGAAAAATAGGCAACCTGAGTGTCGGAGAGACCGGACGAAGTTCAGCTGACCGGCTCCGAGACACGGACTCAATTATCGGCTCTGAAGCTCCTGGAACCGAAACTGATTGTTCCACATCAGTAACTTCTGTCAGCACCGAAACCAGTGGAGCCAAAGAGAAAGTAGTCAATTTGGCAATTTTGTCTGGTGGCTCCGATGACACTGAGTAAGTGGGAGACTGCCTTTTTGTGGATTTAACTTTGTCTTTTTTGGAAGATGACGACTTAGAACTAGAGGAGGAAGAAGAAGTCAACTCATCCTCAAAGGAATGCTTTAACAGGCCTTTCAAAATGTGTTTGTTCTTTCTCTCATGAAGGACTCGAGGACTAAAAGCATGGCAAAAGGAGCAAGACTCTTGAAGGTGAATAGCACCTATGCAGTAGACGCAAAGAGTATGCCCATCTGTCAGGGACATTTTTTGGGCGCACTTAGTACATTTTCTAAAGCCAGAAGGCTTGCAGTCCTTTGAATCTTTAGACATATCTGTACAATTAGAAACACCAATGCCAGAAAATCGAAAGGGAAAAACAAACAGGGACTACCTCTAATTAAACGGTTAGTCCTGCGGATACAACAAAGTTAGACAGAGGACTAGGTCTTCTAACTTAAACGGGCCTAACCCTTGGTGAAAATAAGTTTAGAAATAGAAACAATTAAACAACCCAAACAGCAAGAAGACAAAAGGCGATACAGGGATATACAACAATTAGACTACTGTAGAACGGCCAATCAACAACAGCAAAATCAGCAAAAACAGGGCAAACAATGCCACAAAATGCTTAAAACAGACACTGGATTAGAAACGATCACTAAGTAAGTTGAATACAATTCTTTTTGAAGTAATAAATTGAAATAACAACTAGAAAAAATTTCACTTAGCCACGGCCAAGAAGAAGCATGTCTGAGCTCAACAAGCGGCAAACGAGATCTGGGATATGTCAGTGGTGCATTATGGGATACCGCCTTGCCACAAGCCAACCAGAAGACTTTGAGCTAGAAAATTGCCAAGGTTCGGCTCCGAACCCAAGTGTAAGAATGAAGGCGAGATAGGACTTCAGAAAATAGATGGTTACAAAACTTCCAACTCCTGGTTAAACCAAAGAAAACCAATCTTTTACTTTTCTATCCTAAATCTGTCTCATGAAAAACAAAGCTTTAAAGTATACTCCTTTAATAATACCACTATAGAAGTGGTAACCAATACAAAACTATTACGCACGATCATAGATGCCAACCTTAAATTTGATTTACACATACAAAATGCCATCAAAAAAACACCAAAAACTAGGCTCACTCTACACAGCTAGAACCTTCCTCACTTCGACATCCAGGGACACCCTTGCAAATAGTTATCTTCTGCCTTCTCTTTTTTTATGGAGCAACCATCTTCACTAATCTTCAAATCTCACTTGCTCAAAAACTTGAAGAACGCTGCAATAAAATAGTCAGATTTGCATCAAATTCTCACCCACCACTGTACCAGATTTAAAACACTTAATTGGCTACAACTACCCATCTATCTAAAATATATCTAGGTAATCACCACACATAAAATCATTCAATACCCAGCCACCTGCCAAGCCTTAAATTCTATACTACAAAAACACTTCCCTAAACGTCCCCTGCAATCAAATAACCAAGTTCAACTCACTAAACATAAACCAACTACATCAGCAGGGTATTCTCTCTATTCTCACTCCATACTAAAATATGGAACACTATGCCCAAATCTATAAGGGCAGACATACCCCTCAAATCCTTCACACACACACACACACACACACACACACACACACACACACACACACACACACACACACACACTCTTAAAAATTATCTAAAAAATACATGGCTCTGCATATGCTCTACACCAGGTTAATCAAATAGCTCCTTAATTTGTAACTGTAACAGCATTAACTGCCATCTTGCTATTATATTTTATACAATTGATAATTTCTTGCCACTTATACCTGTACCTCAAACTACTATCACTATAAAATCCCCTGGCTTTTCTTTCTCCCTTTTGCATCTTCCCTATCCATGCCCAACACTTTACTAATAAATACAAAAATTCTATTGCCTACTTTCCCTCTCCTGTAATTCCATTCTGCTCTCAATCCTGTACTATAAAATATGTATACTAAGTACATTATAATAAACAAAAAATATTTAAATGCAAAACAGAATCATACTAATCTGAAGCATATAATTGTAAAGTCCACTTATCTCATGTATATAGTCTCCTTAGTAATATCTGTCTATAATTAATGTGCAAGTATGTTTCATCCAATATTATGTAAAAATGATGTGCTATCCATTACTGCATATTCTTTCTTGTAAGTGAAATCACTCATTGTTGCTCTGTAATACGCTAATATAATATGCTAACTGGATCTGGAACTTTTCTCTCTCTTGAAAATGGGCACCCACCCAGTCAGACTTTCCGGGTAAACAAATGTCAAATAAACTAAAATCTGTACTGTTTGAGAAGGTGTGAACCAAGAACCAGAGAGCTGCTTCTGACATGTTCTGGTCACTAATCCTTTTCAAAAAGGCAGTGGTTGTGGAATGGAGCCTGGAATTTTTCCTGTACAACCTGTTATGAATCTTAAAGGAAAGGCTTATGTAATGTGGTAGCCACTTTGAAACAGTTTGTAATATCACTACTAATCGTGGTTTGTTTTTAGTAAAGGAGACACACAAATGGCCTGATTTTCTAAAGATTTCAGTTCTAGCCAGCCAATACCTATGTGTATCTATGGAATCCCCCCCCCCACCACCACCAATTCTGGGGATTAGGAAAGAAAACTGGGAGCTGGAGAGTCTAGTTCATGTCTACTTTTGTAATGACTTTTGGCATATAAGAGAAGATAGTATGCAGGGTCACCCATGTCTTTATGGAACTGTCAAAAAATAAATAAAAAATAACACTGATAAGCATGATGGCCTGTAGTTCCAAGACTCTTACAGCAGATACAACAATCAAGAAATCAGTTTTCCAAGACAGAAAGTACAGTTTTGTACCTGCCATAAATGTAGATGTCCGATAGGCATGCATCTGCAGTCCTTACAAATGGGTTGTCCTGTCGTCAGGCAGCCCTTCGGTCGGCCGGATTCCAAAGTCTGGGTCTGGCCTCGGCTGGTGTCGCACTTCACCCGACGTCATAGCTGCAGTTCTTCGGGTATAAAGGCATCAGCCGACGCCATTTTCCTCAGTGTTTCTTGCCCCAGATGCCAGGTGCCCTCTAGGAAGGCTAAATTTGGATAAATGCAAATGGTTCCAAATAGTAGAGAGCAAACAAAAAATAAGCATGTATGTACATATATACAAACAAATACACCATAATAGATTCCCCAGCTAGCTACAAGATGGGCAAATACC
This sequence comes from Protopterus annectens, assembly GCF_019279795.1. NCBI lineage: Eukaryota > Metazoa > Chordata > Ceratodontiformes > Protopteridae > Protopterus > Protopterus annectens. Next base: position 878,211,554 of record NC_056744.1, on the reverse strand, counting down.
CTAGGAGTACCACAGAGGGGAAGGAGGGTGGGTAATCCTGACTGCAGATGCATGCCTATCGGACATCTACATTTATGGTAGGTACAAAACTGTACTATGTCCTTCAAGGATGCATCTGCAGTCCTTACAAATGGGTAGAATACCATAGCCAAACTGGGGGGGGGGGGGGGGGGGAGGAGGAGAAATAAGATTATGGTGTAGTTAAGATCCCTTGCAAAACAGCAGTGGCAAAACCTGCTCGGGATCTGGAGTATAAAGGTAAGTTATAATGCTTGGCAAATGTATGCACGGAGCTGTAGCAGCCTCTAAAATGTCTTTGGTAGCCACTCCTCGTAAAAAAGCTGTGGTAGTGGCTGTAGCCCTTGTAGAGTGAGGCCTGATGTTTTCTGGAGTTTTCTTCCCATGGTAGGAGTAACAAAATCTAATGCAATTTCCTATCCACTTAGAGATTGTCTGTTTTGAAATTGCTTTTCCTTCCATTCCTGTTGCATATGCTACCAGTAGCTGGTCAGTTTTTCTATTGCTCTTGGTCCTGTCCAGGTAGTAACGTAATTGTCTATATACATCCAAGGTATGCAACAGCCTTTCTCCCCTGTTCTGTGGGTTGGGGAAGAATGTAGGTAGGTGGATAGCTTGATTTAAAGATACCCTGGAGACCACCTTTGGCATAAAAGTAGGATTAGTTCTCATGGACACTCTATCTTGATGGAAGATCAGGAAGGGCTGTACTGCCATTAATGCCTGTAGCTCAGATACCCTTCTTGCTGAAGTGATTGCAAGCAGGAAAGCAGTCTTCCATGATAAGTACTGTAAATCTGCTGTTGCTGCTGGCTCGAAAGGAGGGAGTGTCAACTTTTCTAGCACAAAGTTCAAGTCCCATGCTGGCAATGGTGGCTTCCTAGGTGGTTTTACATTTTAATTCCTCTCAGAAACTGCCTGAGCAGAGGATGTGAGAAGACTGGAGGATCCAAGTTGTATTCTGCTGAAATAGCTGATGCATGAATCTTAATGGAAGAATAGGACAGGCCGCTGTGGAAGAGCTCTGCCAAGTATTCCAGGATGTTAGCTATGTTTACCAGTGACACATTCTCTCCTTTTGCAGTACTCCAAATGAGATATCTTTTCCATTTTGCTGAATAGTTTTTTCTTGTTGAGGGTCTGCGAGCCTCCAAGATAATGTCTTTAACCCTTTGAGATAAATCTGGGTTATTTGGTCTTATGCAATGTTCCAGGCAGCCAGCTGCAGTGTTTTCAGGTTTGGATGCAGGGTTTTAAAGTTGTTCTGTGTTAACAGCAAGGGAACTAGGGGCAGAGGCCATATTTGTTCCTGAGACATACTCCTCAGTAATGGGTACCAATGTTGCCTTGGCCAGTCTGGCGCTATCAGGATGATCCTTGGACGGTCTTCTTTGATCTTCAATAGCACCTTGTGCATCAAAGGAAGAGGTGGGAATGCATATGCTGTCAGGTTTTTCCAACTGAAAGATAGGAGTCCACTTTCCAAGCAAGTGGGTGGTACGTCCTTGTGCAGAATTTTTCAGTTGGTGATTGTGTGGGGATGCAAATAAGTCTATTTCTGGTAGTCCCCATTTCCCTGTAATGGTTTTGAAGATGTCCGGATGCAGCATCCATTCGTGGGCATCCGTGGTAGTTCTGCTTAGGATGTCTGCTAGTATATTTTCTTTTCCTGGCACAAAAATTGCTTGTAACTGAATGTTGAAGCTCAGTGCCACATTCCAGAGGTCCACTGCCATCCGGCATAGAGGGTATGAATGTGTGCCTCCCTGTTTGTTGATGTACCACATAACTGTGGTGTTGTCCGTCCTTATCAGCAGTTGACCCTGTCGAAGAAATGGTCTGAATGCCTGAATTGCCTGTTTTACTGCCAGCATTTCCTTTTGATTTATGTGTAGGTGCAGCTGGTCTTGAGTCCATAAGCCTTGTATGCACTTGTCCAGCATGTGTGCCCCCCAACCGAGGTCTGAGGCATCTGTTGTGATGGTCTGGCTTGGTTGTGTGCTGTGGAAGGGCAGTCCCTTGTTTGATTGACAGGCCTGAGCCCACCATTGGAATTCTTGCTTCAGGCATGGAATTATTGGAATTTGGGTTTCTAGGCTGTGCTTGTGCTGAGACCATAAATTCCTTAGGTACCACTGTAACTTTCTCATATGTAGTCTGGCATGTGGAATCAATATTATGCAGGATGCCATGTAACCGAGAGCTTGCAAGACTTTTCTTGCTGTTAGCTGGTTCTGCTTTGTTAGTGCCATGAAGTAGAAAGGGAGTTGCTCCTGTTTTTCTACTGTCAGGAATGCCATTTGTTTTGATGTGTCCAGATCTGCACCCAAGAAGGTTATCCTTTGGGATGGTATCAGCCTTGACTTTTTTATATTGACTGTGTATCCCAGGGCTTGTAGTAGATGAATGACCCTTTGCAAATCTTTTATTAATTTGTTTTTGTTGTCCGCTTGTAACAGGCAGTCGTCCAGGTAAGGGTAAATTTGAATTCCCTGAAGTCTGCAATGAGCAATTACTGATGCCAGGCATTTCGTGAATACTCTGGGCGCAGTAGATAAGCCAAAGGGCAATGCTGAGAATTGATAATGCTCTGATCCTGCAAGAAATCTGAGGTATCTTCTGCAATTTGGTCGTATAGGGACGTGCAGGTATGCCTCCTTGAGATCTAGAGTTACCAGCCAAGACTCCTTGCCCAGCATGGGAAGAAGCTGCTGTAGGGTCAGCATTTTGAATTTTGGAACAATGAGGTATGTGTTTAAAGCGGACAGGTCGAGAATAGGTCCCCATTGGTTTTCTTTTCTTGGTACCAGGAAGAGTCTGGAGTAAAATCCTTGCCCTTGTTCCATAGATGGTACCCTTTCTACAGCTCTCATCCTTAATAAGCGAGTTATTTGTTGTAGAGCTTCTGTCTTCTGATTTGGAGGTAGGTTTGGCATTCCTCTCTTCCTTGGTAGAGTATGGAAGTGAAACCTGTAACCTTGGTCAATTGTCTGTAAAATCCATTTGTCTCCGGTGATATAATGCCAGTTTACTGAAAATAAGGCTAGCTTCCCGCCTAAGGGTGCCTCTAGTTGTTCCCTGGTAGGCGGTGCCAGAGCCAAGTCACTGTGATTGTCCTGTGGAAGTGGTGGTGGCTGAATCTGCGGCTGTACCTCGCTGGTTGTTAGCCTGCCACTGACGTCCCCTGTAGGCACCTCTGGATTGACCCCTGCCTCTTGAGCGCCTATTCCTGCCTCTCGGAGCTCTGGAGGTGTCTGGAAAGGACCAATTCTTGGAAGGCCAGTTCCTGCTAAACCTTGGAGGCTGGACCTGCAAGAAATCCTTGACTGTCTGGACTGATTTTGCTTTCTCTTCCACCTTCTTCAGCACCTGCTGTGCAGGGGAGCCAAACAAATTGAGCTTATCCATGGGAGCATCTAGGAGCTTTGATTTAACATGGTCTGGTAAGGACTGCTCTTTTAACCATGCATGTCTTCTGATCACTGTGCCAGTCATGGCTGATCTAAAGGAAGCCTCCAGTGCATCATAGCTGCATTTTAAGGAATGATTACTGACCTGCTGAATGTTATGTACCATTTCCTGTACAGATTTTTGTCTAATGGTTCATCCGAGGACAGTTTTTAGTTAACTGGTCTAACATAAATTCCTGATACTGAATCATGTGGAATTGACAGTTCAAGGCCCTAGCTGAAAGAGTAGCAGAAGTGTAAACTTTTTACCCCATCTCTAAGGCCCTAGATTCCCTTTCAGAGGGGAGGGGTTTTGGTAGAGGTAGCTGCTACAGCCTTGGGTCCCTGGGAGATAGTTTCGGGATCTGCAAAGGGGCCTTATACAAATGATAATGTGTGTCCGAACCCTGTAGTACCTATCGGGCTTAGCAGGGGCCGGAGGAAGAGAATCAGGAGCAGTACAAGCATCATTAAAAGCATCATCCACAACAGTAAGTACTGGAGGAATGGCTAAAGGCCTATGCTGTGGCAAATGCAAAAGGTTCTAAGCCTTTTCCTAGAGTCTGAAAAATCCTGGCCCTGCCATTGAAATTGTTCCCTCATAGCATGCAAGGTTTCCCCAAAAGAAAATTCCTCAGGCGGAGAGGCAGAAGGAATGGACTCTTCTGCATCAGAGTCCTCATAAGGAGAAAAAGGGCCCTCTGGAGGGTTTGAATTATCTGATTCATCAGAGGAGCCATCTGAAGAAACTGGCTCAGGGGGCTCTACTCTAGTCCTCTTCTCTGGAGGTGGGTGAGAGGCCCTGTCTGGATGTGGTTGGGATCCCCGGATCAAGGAAATGAGATCCTCTGCTAGACTAAGCATTTGTGAACTAGACCTAGGCCTGTGAGAGGGGGTCTTAGCAGGCACAGATTTGGTAGTTTTTGCTGCTTTAGCCCTGGCAAAGGCCTTAATCGACATGGATGCAGGAGGCCTAGCAGCTCCACGTGCAGGGGTAGAAATATCCAAAGGGATAGTATCAGATAAAACCTGTGAACCTGCAAGAGCAGGTGGGATTTCAGTAGCAGATTCAGCCAAGCTGGATGAGGCCTCGGTAAGTGGCAAGCTTTCGGCCGAAGGAAGAACCGTGGACTCGGTTTCAGCCGAAACCGAGACACTCGCGGTTGGCTTAACCGCGGTTTCGGCCGAAACCGCGGACCGCGAGTGTCGGTCCTTTTCCTTGCGTTTTTTAGAAATTTGCGTAGTCGGAGTATCCGACGGCATAATGTAAGCAAAAGCGGAGCCGAAAAACTCTTCAGCAAATTCCGACCGACGTCTAAGCGTCCGTCGGTTGAAAGAAGCACAGGCTAGACAAGCTGCTACGTCGTGGTCTGGGCCTAAGCAAGGTAAGCAGTAAGAGTGGAAATCTTTATGAGGTATTTGTTTCCCACAAGTTAAACAGTTATTCACTTTTTCTGACATCGGCTGAGGCAAGAAAGAGTCCCCAACGGGGTACTTAGCTTTTTAGAAGTCTTCGGTACTTGTAGTAGTAATCTCTGGTTCTGACCGACCGGCACTTGCGAACAGCTTCTGCTTCGGGCGCCACGCGGCAAGAAAGACTGAGGAAAATGGCGTCGGCTGATGCCTTTATACCCGAAGAACTGCAGCTATGACGTCGGGTGAAGTGCGACACCAGCCGAGGCCAGACCCAGACTTTGGAATCCGGCCGACCGAAGGGCTGCCTGACGACAGGACAACCCATTTGTAAGGACTGCAGATGCATCCTTGAAGGACATCTTTAGGAGCACTGAAGCTGCTGATTCAAATGGGGCAGAATCAGCTTTACCTACACAAACTTCAGGTCCTAAGCCGGGGCTACTTTCCTCATGAGGAGCAAAAGATAAGAGGATGTTGTTCAGGAATGGTCTAACTGGGGTCTGGTTGCTAACAAGGAATCTACAGACAGGCATAAATAAATTAGGAAAGCACCTTCTAAGAGGCATAAACTACACATGAAGAAAAATCTCAAGACAGATATTATTTATTTACTTGTAAGATACTGAAGATCCATCTCATTTGGGTGCTGATTCCTTCTTTGGTACAACAGACAAAACTGTTTCCATTTAGCTAGGCTTGTTTACCTTGTACTTCACTTCTAGCCTCTTTTATAGCTTTTAGCTCATCCTCAGAAACATGGTGGTCAAGGCAACACAGTAGTATCTTCCAAGCTGCTAGTCTGAGTGTGGAAAGTTTGTGAAAATATCCCTATTCAGCATCCAGGGGGAATGGCAGAATGGTTAAGGTTTTTACCATACAGATACAAATTCCAGGATTTGATTCTGACCTCCAGTTAGTGGCTAGGCTTGTAAAGGTCTAAGACTGATAGCCTAGTATCTGCCTAGCCAATGAACCTACTCCAGTCATGTGGATCTGCTGATGAAGTCTTCCTCAATATCCCTTTTTAGCATCCATTCATTTGGATCTGCTGAAGTCCTGCATAATATCCATGTTTAACATCCATTCAATGGGGATCTGCTGAGGTACTGCTTAGGTGGTCCATCATGAAATTTTTCTGTGTTGGTGTACAAGCTGCCTTCGGAAACAAAATGCACTCCAAAGCCTACTCCTAAGCGTGTATGTCTACTTTGCAGAGGTGTTTAGAATGATTCTCCCATTGTTTATTTATGCACCACTTAACTGTGGCGTTTTCTTTAAAGACATTCAGGCTCTCAAGTTTCCATACTGTCTTGAAAGTCTTGACAGGTTGAATGATAGCCATCATCTCTTTTATATTTACCTGTAGTTTTTCTTCTTCGGTACTCCAGCTATCCCACACATTGATGTCCAAAATGTGTGCATCCCACACCATTACCAAAGCATCTACAGTTATGTTCCCATTTGGAATCATTTATCTAAATGGCAAGTCCTTGTTTTTCTGTACTTGTAACCACCATTCTAACTAATTTCTTAAAAAGAGTAGGAATGGGTTGGTACACTCCAAGGACTTGGACTGTTGGTCCTAGGAACTCTTACTCTTAAGAATAGTGGATACAGTGTGCCCCAGAATGCTCAGAAATCCCATGCCCATTACTGCTGATCTCCTTACAATGTCTTAAAAGAAAGCAGTAAAAAATACTTGACTTTTTCCTACGGCAGGTAGCCTTTGACTGGAATGATGTCCATGAAGGCCACCAGGAATATCATTGATTTGCCTGGGAATAACTTGGACTTTTGCTTGCTCAGGGAAAAAAAAACTAGCCTGCTGATGCAGTCTATGGTGTATTCCACTGTCCTCTGTATTTCTTCCAGAGTATGTGCCTGAATCCGGCAGTCATCAAGTGAAAGGTAGGGTAGTTATGATTTCCTTACTCCTTAAGTGTACTTATAATGATGGAAAATACTTTATAAAACCTCTAGGAGCAGTAGCCAAGCCAAACAAAAAGGAGGTAAACTGGTATTGGTGGTGACTGCCACTACAAACCTTAGGTGTACTCTGTGTCCTCTGAAAACTGAAATATAGAGGTAAGCATCCATGAAGATCCAGACAGCCTACGTCCAAATGGAGAGAGGATGAAATCAGCAAGAACAAAAAGAGTAGTATTACTGGAACTGACATTCACTCTCAAATCTTGGTGGGCACCTTCATGTGGGGGATCCTGTTTTCACAAAATCACACCTAGATAACATGAATATATATATATATATATATATATATATATATATATATATATATATATGTATATGTAAACTATACCATATATAGCATATAACACAGACAGAAAGAAGTTAAAAAAAATAGTTGGGTGCACAAGTCCCAGGATAAAATGTCCCTAATCCTGGTGTATATGGTGGTGTCAGGACTGGAAAAAAATGGCAGTGTAGAATCCTCAAGACATGGAAACATTTTGACAATGGGGTTAGGCCAGGCTCAGGATGGTCCCCATGTTGAAGAAGGTAGTAATAGTCGACAAAAACTGACAGCCCAAGAAAGAGCCATAAAGATAATAAGAGTGGACTATTGAGGATAAGAAAGAAATTATGTAATGTTACTATTATGCAAGAAGCCCACAATTTTCAGACAGAAGATATTCAGAAAGATAAGGAGGAAAGAAAAATACTTGTACAAGAAAAACTGTCAAAAGCTTCAAATTAAAATTTGTACTCGTTAATACAACAGATCCACAGAAAACATTACACAAACAAACTTTAGGCCTCCTGGAAAAAAGTGCAAAAATATAAAGAACAAAACCCAGAGATTTTTGAAAGGGAAAAAAAACATGGACATGGGAAGAAAAAGAGATCTAATATGGTACAATATTTATACAAAGGAGAAAACCAAACTTCTTCTTCTTTTGGCTTTTCCCGTTTAGGAGTCGCCACAGCGAAACTCTGGTCCGCTTATGATTGGCAGTAGATTATTTTTATAGGTGCCGAGGTGACAGCTTGACGCCCAACCTTCAACGAAGGCACGCCCATTCTATGCATGTCTTTCGAACACCACTCGACCGCGGGGAGGACATGCAGACTCCACACAGAAGGCACTCCAACCGAGAATCGAATGGGAGAACCTCTTGCTGTGAGGCAACAACGCTACCACTGCACCACCAAAGCCAAACTAATCAATACAAAAAAGCAGCTCCAAAGACATTTAAAAAGAAATACAGGCAAAGCCAACCAGATAAAGAAAATTTCACAATACAAAAAATAAAACCACAAAGGGGGACTGTAGGACAGAGGATTAGTAAAGTAGAATTTGAAAAGAAACTGAAGTTATGGACTACCTGCAAAGTAAAGTACTTAGTGTAGAAAGTCCAACACAGGTAATGAAACAGCATGATGGAACAATGAGTTCCCAAATTAAGGAGCAACAGGAGGAGCGGCAAACATTTGAAGAAGAAAGATGGACATGGGAAAGAAAGAGACTTGATATGATGCAATATTTATGCAAAGGAGAAAGCAAACTTAAAAGAAAAAAAAACAGCACCAAAGCCATAAGAAGAGAAACATTGATATGGAACATTTCACAATACAAAAAAGAAGGGGGAATGCAGAAAAGAGTATTAGTAACAGAGAAGTTAAAAAACAGAAACTGAAATCATGGATTATCTGCAAAGTGAAGGATTTAGTGTAGAAAATCCAACTCAGTTAATGTCACAGCACAATGAAAGAATGAGTCCACAAACTAAGGAGAAACAGGTGCAGCAGGAAGCATCTGATGATTTGCCATATGATGATGCTTTGAAGTCTTCAGCAGGAAACCAGAAAAAGAAGTTAGGTACTCACAATAACGTTCCATCTGAGTTGTTGCTTTTCATTTGTCTTCAACCTGTAGAACACGGATCAGGGATGAATCTGACTCGGCCGCATTTCTCTAGCATCGGATCCGAGCGCCAAGCTCCTCCCCTACCCATAATGCCCCTGTCTCTTTTCTCCCTTCAGATCGAGTTTGCTGTCCACCATAGCATCCCAACCTGACTGAATGCCTTACCCCTTGGCACAGTAACCCAGACAGTACCATAAGAAATAAGCAGTTATACCAAGGAAAAAGGCCATGTTTTCCAGCCAGACCACCACACAGCCCATGTAAGGCAGGGTGAAGGATGGAGGGACGGTTGAAGAAACATGAAAAGCAACAGCTCAGATGAAACATTATAGTGCATACATAACTTCTTTATCTGACATTGTTGTTTTCATTTGCTCTTCAACCTGTGGGACACAGTCTCCAGCTACTAAACACCCTGGGAGGCCCTCATGGAAGGATATTACGTAACACGGCAGAGCCAAAGGACACCCTGCTTCTGGAGAGAAAATCCAATTTATAATGGGAAATGAAAATATGTGAAGATGACAAAGTAGCTGCAGAGTAAATGTCATCCAATGAAACTCTGGACCAAAAGGCAGATGAAGTAGCCATAGACCTAGTAGAATGCACATTAACTTGACCCGTGGAGACAATCCTTTGGTCGACTATGCCAAAAGTATAAACTGAGAGATCCAACAAGCAATGGTGACCTTTTATACAGGTTTTCCTAGAAAGGACTTAGGGTAGGAGATGAAAAGTTGATCAGAGTTGTGAAAGGCCTTTGTTCTGTGCAAATAAAAATGTAATTGTCTATGAACATCCAGCAGATGCAATTTACACTCTCCCTAATTCTGAAGATTCGGAAAAAAGACAGGGAGATTAATCACCTTATTCATGTTTGATTCTGATGTCACTTCCCCTAGAAAGGAATGATTAGTGAGCAAAGATACACTGTCTTTATGGGTGATCATGTAAGGAGGCTTAATCGATAAGGCCTGAAGCTCCTACACTCTTTTGCCTGAAGTAATGGCAATCAGGAAGGTTGTCTTCCAAGAGAGAAACTGCAGATCCATTGAAGCAGCGGGTTCAAAGGGGGGAAAAAAACAAGGCTTGAAGGACCAAAGTAAGGTCCCAAGGAGGCGAAGGGTCCTTGATTGGTGGCCTAAGAAGAAAACCCTTCAGAAAAGCTTTACAGAGCTTAGAAAAAGGCCAGAAAAGCTGAATTATCCCCTATTTGGAAATTACAAATAGCTGCCAGCTGAACTTTAACTGTAGAAAAGCTGGCACCTTGTTGAAAAATACCTGCCAAAAACTCTAAGATAACAGGAACTGGAGCAGTGAAGGGGCCCAAATCATGCTGAGATGCCAAAATCGAGAAATGCTTCCACTTACTCAAATAAACCTTCCTCACTGAAGACTTATGAGCCACTAGCAAAATCTTCTTAACCAGAAAAGAAAGCCCAGGAGTTCTAACTATCATGGGAACTGAAGCAGCTAAGCGGTAAACTTCAGACTGGCCAGACCTGGATGTGGAATCCATGAGGTATGTGAAATCAGATCCAGAACTGGATCCAGCATCCAGGGAGGACACACTGCATAAGACCACAAGATACAACCAAACACCCTAATACTGGGTGATTTCAACTACCCTGCCATTAAATGGGAAAAATACTCAGGTACCAACACCTTTTCCCAACAGTTTTTGGAATTCATAAATTCCAATGCCCTGGATTAGCTAATCCACTGTCCCACCAGGGGCTCAAATATCCTAGACCTGGTCATTACCAACATGGAAGATAGATGCTCCACACAAGTGGTCACCCCCTCATTGGTCAGGTCTGACAATAAGCTAATCACCCACTACATCCACATCCCACCCCCACCCCCAGTAAGGAAACCTCTGTAAAAAACTTCTCCAAAGTCAACTTCATGCTACTGAAGTCAGAAGTGACAAACTTCATTACACCCATGCAGACGGGAACTGAAAGTTCGACTGCTGAATCCTACACTAAGGCACTGTACGAGCACATCCACTCGTGCATGAATCGTGCGATCCCAAATAGAAGCAAGATGCTCTCCTCCAAAAAAAGGAAGCCAATTTGGTGGTCCCCTGTCATAAACAAACTATACAACCAAAGGAAGAAACTGTTGCAGAAAAGAGGAAAATCCCAGGATGCAAAAAACTCCCTTACCAGCCTCAGTAAGAAGCTGAGATAAAATCCTCCAAAGCAAGTTACAAAAATAAAATTGCTAAAGATTCCAAAGACAACCACATGGCATTCTATAGTTATGTCAAGAAACTAAATGGCAATGCTCAGATCTGCTCTGAGCTACAACAGAATGGCATTAAATATACTGATCCCAAGTATATTACCAATATCCTGGCAGATCGATTTAGTGTCAACTTCACCCCCCTCTCACCCCCTAAAGGGCCCATCTCAATACCAAAAGATTGTCAAATTCTGGTAATCACAGCCAAACAGGTAGAAACCGCACTCTCCAAAGCCAAGAATACAGCATCCATGGGACCAGATGACATCCCGGGCTGTGTACTACATGAACTACAAAATTAACTCGCACCTCACCTAAGTGTCATGTTTAATCATAGCCTCAATTCAGGCTTTGTGCCCACTGAGTGGCGCACAGCTACAGTTATCTCAATCCACAAAGGGGGATCCACCTTGGATCCCAGGAAATACCGTCCCATCAGTCTGACGAGCCTGATCTGCAAGGGCATGGAACGCATTATCATGGAACTTATAAACAAAGACATTGGCAACCTTCAAACACGGGACCCCACCCAGTATGGGTTTTTGAAGGGCCGATCTTGTCTCCTGAACCTGACTGACTTCTTTGAATCAGTCTCCAGAGCTGTGGCCGAGGGTAAGGAGGTCCACACAGCCTATTTGGACCTCCCCAAGGCTTTTGACACCATCACCCACTCTGGAATCATAGATAAACTTACTAAGCTGGGCATAAATCCCTACATCACTCGATGGGTTGCCAACTGGCTTACTGACTAGCCAACTCCAAATCCAGTTCCAGACAGGTGACAAGTGGAATACCTCAGGGTTCAGTCCTAGGACCACACTTGTTTAGCATCTACTTCTCTGAAGTACAGGCCAACATTAAGGGACTCCGGCTAACAAAGTTCACATAAGACTGCAAACTGGGAGCCATTACTGAATCCCCAAATGATGGGGATATTCTACAAAAGGGCTTTACAGAAACGGATGCTTGGTGCCAGAGCCATGGGCTCAAGCTTAATGCCAAGAAATGAATAGTTATCCCCTTTGGGAAAAACCATGTACCCACGAATTACCACATAGGTGGCAGTAGACTAAACACCGAAAGTGTGATGAGAGACTTAGGGACACAGGTGGACAGTGGTCTCACCTTCGATAAACACATCGCCACAACAGTCAGGAAATCCTTCTATGTGGCACACCTCATCACTAAGGACTTTTCATCCAGAAAAAAGGAGGTCATTGTCCCACTGTACTCATCCTTCATTACACCCATTATAGACTACAACGCCCCGTTTGGTATTACCTCAGAAGACATCTGCAACAGCTGGAAAGGCCACATAAATACCTCACTAAAAGAATCACAGACCTAAAGCAGAAACCCTATGCTGACCATCTAAAAAAAACTCCAGCTATACTCTGTGGCATATCGTCTACTCAGAGGTGATCTCTGCTTAACATACAAGGCCATGTCAAACCAAGAGCTGTTGGACATGCTCCACTTAAAGAAATCCCAATCCCTCAGAGCCACATGCTCCAGGGATCTAAACCTTGTCATCACAATGAACAGAACATGCTGGAGGAATAGGTTCCGGACCCAGAGACTCCCCAGACTCTGGAATAGACTGCCCATACATGTCAAGCAGAGCGCCTCCTTGGCCCTCTTCAAAAGGAACCCTGACAATTGGATGGGAGATAGGAAATTCACCTTAGGGATCACGACAGTCACCCTGCTAGACAGGGGTCTAGGGAAGTAAATATTGTGGGAAGAAATATCCAGGGAATTGTTATAGCTAGGCTTGTATAGGCCCTAGGGCCGATGGCCTAGTACCAACCTATGAACCTATGAGAAGGGAGCCATACTTGGCGAGGCCAGAAGGGGGCAATGAGGATGATTGAGCTTCCCAGCCATTGAGCTTTCTGAAAGAGCTTTCGGATCAGGGGAAGCGGAGGATAAGCATAGAGAAGACCGGAGGGCCAAGCATGTATCACAGCGTCTATGGGAGACTCCCCCGGAGGGGGGATGAGAACAAAGAACTCACTGCATTTTGTGCTGGAGGGAGAGGAGAAGAGATCACAGCAAGGCTGACCCCCCTTTAGAAAAATCTGTTTCACTACTGAAGGATTCAGAGACCACTCGTAAGGCATCAGGACAGATCTGCTGACTCTGCCCACTAGAATGTTGAACCTCCCCGGAATGCGCATTGCCAGTAGAAAACGGACGGGGGAGATTGCTCACTCCCACAATCTCATGGCTTTACAGCAAAGGGGGAAAAGACCTGGTTCCCCATTTGCTGATATACCAGACCACAGACATGTTGTCTGTCTGTATGGCAATCATCCCCAAGGGAAGATGGGAAAGAACAGCTTGCAAGGCCAATAGCACTGCCTTCAACTCCAGAAAATATGCAAATGGGTCTCCAGAGAAGACCATATGCCTTGGACTGTCCTTCCTAAGGAATGCCCCCCCATACCAGAGTAGGGAAGTGGCCATGGTAGTACACATATTTGGAAAAATATTTATGAAGGTGTACACTGTTGAAAACTCCTGGTGTTCTGGCTGCAGTGTGATTCTCAAACAATCTGGAAATATATTGCTGACTGATAAGTATATTTCTTGACATTTTAACCTTTCAGAGTTCTGCACTGTCTTAATTTTGCCTGACTGAATTATTTTATATATTTTTCGGCATTGTTTTTGGTTTCTCATCTGTCCTGAAACTGCATTGTTTTCTGTTTCTCATCTGTCCTGAAACTGCTTCCCCCCTATTCCTGTAGTGAAGTTTATAAAACTGGTCTAACAGCTTTTGTGTTATCTGATTGCTTCAAGGCTTGCTGATTTAAAAATAGTTTCTGTTTGTAAATCCCTGCATACACTGTTGGAAACTCCTGGTGTTCTGGCTGCAGTGTGATTCTCAAACAATCTGGAAATATATCACTGACTGATAAGTATATTTCTTGGCATTTTAACCTTTCAGAGTTCTGCATTGTCTTAATTTTGCCTGACTGAATTATTTTATATATTTTCTGGCATTGTTTTCTGTTTCTCATCTGTCCTGAAACTGCATTGTTTTTTGTTTCTCATCTGTCCTGAAACTGTTTTTTGTCCTCCCACATCCTATTCTTGTGGTGGTGTTATAGTTGGTGGCTTTGCAGTTGCCCGCCCCTACTGTAAATTTGATCTGGGACACCCCTCCCAGTCTGGTGTTCACTCTACTTAATACAGAGAGAACATCTGAGAAGGCCAACCCACTTAGGTTCTTAACTTTGAATTTTTCTTCTGCTCCTTCTTCCTCTCTCCTTGCACTTTACTAAAAAAAAATAAAACTGCACTTTATTTTGCTTTTGCCTCTTCTTAAAAGTACTCAATTGTATTTATTCTGCTCCATTTATTACTGCTTAGTAGTACCCTGATTAAATTCTAACTGTTACTCTAAGCCTTTTGGTTTAAGCACTTGGGCTCCAGACCAATTGCTTTACATTAAGAAGGTTTGTGGTCTGCACTGTTGTGGCAGGACATGTAGCTTACATCCTTCTAAGTTGGGAATTGCTGACTGAAGGCTCAGTTTCTGTTATTCTAAAAGTGTATTAGTTCTGGTTAAAGCACTTGGGCTTCAGGCCAGTTATTTTTCATTAAGAAGGTTTGTGGTCTGCACTCTTGTGGATGCTAGATTCTGCCCTTCTGAGCTGGGAATTTCTGGTTAAAGGCTTATTGTGCCTGCTTATTTGAACTGTTTCTTTCTGAAATTGGTGCGCCTTGGTTGCTGTTTGATAGACTAGATTCAGGCATCCTGAATCTAGTTTTGTTTGTATAACTTGAGCACTATTCCAGGCCATCTCTTTTGGAGAAGGTTCCCCCTGCACCCTAGTGGTAGGAGTGTGCAGTTAGAACTTGTCTGATTGAAGACTGCTGGAACAAGACTCAGTTTTGAGCTTTTTTACTGGTTAATTGGGTAATTTGTTTAAATCAGTTTGCTCGTTTTCTAATGTTATATAAAAATGCATTGTATTCATCTGCTTTTACTGTATTTGTGTTTTATCCAACTTTATTACTCTATTTTGCTTTTGCTGCTCGTTCTTAAAAGTACTTAAAATTGCATTTATTCTGCTGCGTTTATTACTGCTTATTAGTAGCCTGATTAAACTGTAACTGTTATTTTAAGCCTTTGGTTGAATCACTTGGGCTTCAGACCAGTGTTTTACATTAAGAAGGTTTGTGGTCTGCACTGTTGTGGCAGGACAGGTAGATTACATCCTTCTAAGTTGGGAGTTGTTGATTGAAGGCTTAGTGTCTGTTATTCTAAAAGTGTATTAGTTCTGGTTTAAGTACTTGGGCCAGTTATTTTACATTAAGAAGGTGTGGTCTGCACTCTTGTGGGAGGAGAGGGTAGATTCTGTCCTTCTGAGCTGGGAGTTTCTGGTTAAAGGCTTATTGTGCCTACTTACTTGAACTGTTTCTTTTTGAAATTGTTATGCCTTGTTTGCTGTAGCATAGACAAAATTCAGACCTGCTGAATCTAGCTTTGTTTGTATAACCTGAGCACTAATCCAGATCATCTTTTTTTGGAGAAGGTTCTCCTGCACCCCAGTGGCAGGAGTGTGCAGTTAGAACTTGTCTGATTGAAGATTGCTGGAATGGGGCTAAGTTTTTAGCTTTTTATTGGTTAATTAGTTTAAATCAGTTTGCTCATTTGCTACTGTTATATTAAAAAAAATATATATATATATATATTTAAAATATATTTATTTAATGTTTGCCTTAGAATGATCCAGTTTTTTAGTTTTAGCACTAAAATCTGTTTCTTTGATCTCAGCACTTGCTCAGAACTCGTTGTAAGCACTAAACCTACAAATTACTACAGCACTCAACTGTCCTCACTTGTCTAGAGGAAAACAGTTTTTAGTACTTGATAAATAAGCACCTATCCAGGCATGTCTAAGGGTCAGCTCCCGGTGTTTTCTCCTGTCCACCTAATGAATCTGGGCATCTTGGGGCAATGCAGCAATTGCCTCATTTACACAGACAACGCTCTCCTCCTACCACCCAACACTACAACCTGTAAGTGATGCACTTATATGGAGGAGAAGGTAAACACTTGCACCACACTACACATCACATCACATAGTCCCTCAAAACCTACACCAGCAAAACACACATATAGAAACACGAAACACACACCTACATTCGTGGAGGCTCTCAATAAAAAATCTGCTCAAGCAACAAAGACCTCCAAAGTAGAAACACAATCAAGCTCCACCCCCCAACACAACCCAAATGACACATAGCCCACAAACTCGGTGTGCCATTCAACCACAGCCCATAAGCATAACAACATACCCAACACTCTAGTCATAGGTGACTCTATAGTCAGGCACACTGATATTCCACTCACCAGGGTAAACAAGGAGAAAATTACTGTCAGCTGCCTGTCAGGTGCCAGGATCCGCCACATAACACATGCACTCAGGTCACTCCACAACAAGTACAAATATGACTCTGTCATTGTCCATGTTGGTGTGAATGACCTGAGACGTACCTCCCTGGACTACATGAAAAGAGACATGGAGGAGCTCTCCAATCTTGTAGCCCAGGCAGGTTTGACCCTAGCCCTGAACAACAACCTGACATCACCCGGAATGATACCACAGTACAAGGACAAAATGATTGACTTCAACAATTGGCTAAGCTTCTGGTGTCATTCTAAGGGGATCCAGTATCGGTCTGCCTGGGATGACACGATTGACAGACCACAATGCTTTGCCAGAGATGGCCTGCACCTGTCGCCCTTGGGATTCCGGATACTGGCTAAGGCTCTTGCCACCCCTATAGTGCCTTTTTTAGGTAAGGTTCAAATGACAAATTCACCACCTTAACAGATACAAGCAAGCAAAATCTAAGGGTAATACTACTCAATGCTAGAAGTCTAAACCTCAAAATGCATTCACTTGAGGCACTCCTTAAAATGGAGAACATCGACATCTGTGCAGTGACAGACACCTGGTTCAAGGCTCCAGACAGCACCCCTGCATTATCAGGCTATAACTCATACCACACCTTTCAGCCACTTAACCTGGCCGAAACACTAAAGGCGGAGGTGTGTCCATATTCATTAAGGATATCCACAACTCAAGGCTAGTTGGTCAGCATAATGCATCCGAGATTATCCAAGTGCAACTAACTCTGGGCAAGACCACAATCGAAATTGTAACTTGCTACAGATCCCCCACCATGCCCCCGGATTCCCACTCCTTATTTCTTGATACACTGGAAAATATTAGGGTACAATCCAACACCCTAATAATGGGCGATTTCAACTACTCACCATTAACTGGGAAAACTACTCATGTACCAACTCTTTTGCTCAACATTTTCTGGAATTCATAAATTCCAATGCCTTGGATCAACTTATCCACATCCCCACCACAGGCAGCAATATCCTAGCCCTGGTCATTACCGACATGGGCGACCGGTGTTCCACACCAGAGGTCAATTCCTCACTGGTCAGATCCGACCACAAGCTAATAACCCTAGACATCCACATCCCGCCCCCACCCCCCCATTAGAGAAACCACCATAAAAAATTTCTCCAAAGCCAACTTCACACTTCTTAAGACAGAAGTGGCAAACTTCACGACACCCATGCAAACAGACAATAGAGGTACGACTGCTGAATCCTACACAAATGCACTTTATAAGCACTTAGATGAGAGCATGGATCATGCTATCCCTAACAGAACCAAGATGCTATCCTCCAAAAAAAAGGAAGCCAATCTGGTGATCCCATGCCATAAACAAACCCTTCAACAGAAGAAACTCTTGCAAAAAGAGTAAATTCCCATAATTGGAGGAACTCCCTAGTCAGCCTCAGTAAGAAGGTGAGATCCCTCATAAAATCCTCCAAAGCTAGTTACAAAAACAAAATTGCCGCTGATTCTAAACAACCACAAAGCATTCTATAGCTTTACCCCCCTCTCTCCCCCCCTTAGGGACCCATCTCTATACTGGAAGAATGCAAAGTTCTTGTAATCATGGCTGCACAGGTAAAAAAACACACCCTCCAAAGCCAAGAACACAGCATCCATGGGACCTGACAACATCCCAGGCTGCGTTCTACACAAACTGCAGAATGAACTGGCACCCCACCTAGGCACCATGTTCAGTCATAGCCTCACCTCAGGCTTTGTGCCCACTGAATGGCGCACAGCAACGGTTATCCCACTCCACAAAGGGGGAGCCACCACGGACCCTGGGAACTCCCGCCCCATAAGCCTAACTAGCCTGGTCTGCAAGGCCATGGAACGTATCATCATGGATCTTATACACAAAGACATTGGTAATCTCCAAACTCTGGACCACACCCAGTTCGGGTTTGTAAAAGGCAGATCATGTATTCTAAACCTGACAGACATCTTTGAAGCAGTCACCAAAGCCGTATACGAGGGTAAGGTGGTTCACACAGCCTATCTAGATCTTGCCAAGGCTTTTGACACCATCCCCCACTCTTGAATTATAGATAAACTCACTAAACTAGGTATAAATCCCTATATCACAGGATGGGTTGCTCCAAATCTGACTTCAGATCAGTGACAAATGGAGTACCACAGGGTTCAGTCCTGGGTCCTCTCCTGTTTGGTATCTACTTCTCTGAAGTACAGGCTAACAGAAAAAGGTATTTGGCTAACGAAGTTCGCAAATGACTGCAAACTAGGAGCCATAATCGAAACTCCTAATGATGTGGACATCCTACAAAAGGGGCCTCACGGAGACAGATGTCTGGTGTCAAAGCCATGGCCTCAAGCTCAATGCCAAAAAGAGCACTGTCATCCCCTTCGGTAAAAACTCTGTACCAAAGAGCTACCACATAGGTGGTAGTCTACTTAACACCGAAAGTGTGATAAGAGACCTTGGGACACAGGTGGACAGTAGTCTCTCCTTTGATAATCACACTGCCACAGTAGTCATGAAATCCTTCTAAGTGGCACACCTCATCACAAAAGTTTCTCATCCAGGAAAAAAGATGTCATTGTTCCCCTCTACTAGTCACTTATTAGACCCATTATAGAGTACAACGCCCCTTTTGGTATGTACCTCACAAGACATCTAGAACAACTGGAAAGGCTGCAGAAATACCTCACAAAGAGGATTACCAGCCTCAAACAGATGCCCTACACAGACCGTCTCAAAAAACTCCAGCTTTAATCCATCGCATATAGCCTACTCAGAGGCGATCTCTGCCTAACATACAAAGCTATGTCAAACCCAGAGCTGTTGGAAATGCTCGACTTAAAGAAATCCCAATCACTCCGAGCTACACGCTCTAGGGACCTATGCCTTGCCACTACAATAAATGGAACATGCTGGAGGGATAGATTCCTGTCCCAGAGACTTCCCACACTCCAGAACAAACTACCTATCTATATCAAACAAAGCTCCTCATTAGCACTCTTCAAGAAAAATCTTGATGACTGGATGGGAAATAGGAAATGCACCCCAGGGATCACCTCTGTGGCTCTGCTCGACAGGAGCACAGGAAAATAATTTTCTTGGGTGGTGAAAGCCAGGGTAACTTTTTGGCTAGGCTTACATAGGCCCTAGGGGCCAATAGCCTAGTACCTACCTATGAACCTATGAAGAACCTATGGAACATAACAAAGATGCTGAATGAACAGAAAAATTAAAAGAAACAGTAAATCTTGTACAAAATATAAAATCAGATGAAGTAACGGCCAAAGAAATTAAAAACAAAATTAACAAAAGCTCCTAAATGAAAAACCTCAGGCTCAGATGCAGTACTTTACTTCTGGATAAAAATATTAATATCTTTACACAAAGATTTATCCCTGAATAAAAAATGACTTATATGAGGAGCCAGAACAACAGGAAAAACAATAATCTTCTTTTAGAGTGAACTTGTAAGCCATCCTAAAAAAATACAGACCAATAACCAGCCTCGCAACAATATACAAACTATATACTGAAACTGATACAGACTTTATAGTCAATCATGTCAAAAGAACAAAAGGGTAACAAAAGTAAGTCATATGGAACAAAGGATCATTTGTTGCTACATAAAGTCATAAAAGAGAACAGTAAAAAGGGAAGGAATCTAAGCATGGCAAGGATAGACTACAGAAAAGCATTTGACAGCATCCCACATTCATGGGTAAAGGAATGCTTAAAGGTGTATAACATACATCCTACACTGATCAGTTACATTACAGTAACCAGGAAACACTGGCAAACCATTTTGCAATTAAGCCATGGCAAAGGGCAAATTATCCCAGGGATAAAAATTCAAAGAGGATATTCAGCAGTGATTCTTTCTTACCACTGTTGTTTTTGTCTTGCCCTAAACACATTAAGATATTTACCTAACAGATTAGGTTTATAGTCACAATTTGGCTTCCAGAAAACAACATCACTTAAGACTTCTCATCTACTTTTTGTGGATGACTTAAACCTA
This sequence comes from Protopterus annectens, assembly GCF_019279795.1. Classification (NCBI taxonomy): domain Eukaryota; kingdom Metazoa; phylum Chordata; order Ceratodontiformes; family Protopteridae; genus Protopterus; species Protopterus annectens. The sequence continues at coordinate 878,191,096 of NC_056744.1, read as the reverse complement.
TACAGATCATCAGATGAGGAGTTGAAAGCACAATTGCAAGTGGTTAAAACTTTCTCAAAATTTATAAGAATAACATTTGATCTTGATAAATGTGCAAAAGCAATGTACAGAGCAACACAAAGTCATAAAATATTAGAATATGTAGGTAGAAATGAAAGTATTGAGGAAGAAATGATAGCCAGAGAGTTTCAATAGTACTAGGAGCAATGGGTCTAATAAAGAATCAACAGTTATATATATATCATATGTGACTCCATATAAATTGCAGGAGGAGTCAGTTCTGGGCACATTGTGGGTCCTGTGAAGAGCACTTTTGGCTAACATCAAAGACTTCAATAATACTAATTTCATGAACTTTAATTATAGCTTGACTTAGGAATGAGGTTCATTCCTGTCAGGGTATTAGAAACCTAAAAGATTTGGAGAAATTAAACCAAGGAGGTAAACTGGTAGTGGTGACCATCACTACAAACCTCAGGTATTGTCTGTGTCTTCTGAAACCAGAAATGCAGCGGTAAGCATCCTTGAAGACCCTGATGGCCTAGGAAGGACAAGATGGCCTGCAGACTCAACATTTTGAACTCTGGAATTTCTAAGAATTTGTTTAACTTTGACAAGTCCAAAATGGGTATCCTGGATCCCAGTTTTCTTGGGACAAAAAACAGACTGAAGTGAAACCCTTTGGTTGTCTGGCCAGAAAAAAAACAAGATCCATGGCTCCTCCATGGTTCCTTGTACCAGCAAATCTACTGAGTGAGGTGAAGCTATACGTTCCTGCCTTTTGGGACAAATTTGAGTCCTCTTCTTCTTAGTTTTGATATAAAATATGTCTGTATCCACAAGACACAGTTATGTTTGACTAATTCTGGTAAAAGCAGGTCAGCTAGCCAGTAATATGAGGGGAGAGAAAGGACTAATTTTGTTCTTTTCTTTCATTTTTTTTTTTTGCACCCTTTACCCCTACTGCCTGTCATCCACCAACTCTCTTCTGGCCAACTGGCCCATTTGTTTCCCATCACCGGGGTGAAAGCTGACCAGGACATGACATCATTTAGATGACCATGGTGGGGTCAACATATTTTCTTTTTTTGTGCTCTAGTCACCACACAACGCCATGAAAGTACCAAGAAGGGGATATGCAATGGAAGCATCTCCTCACTCCTGTACCTTGTAGAAATGGTCATCTGTTAGTGGGTCAGATGGTTTGGAGTTTGCCTGCAAGGATATTCATTCAAGGGCATTCAAAATGGTTTCCTGGACTGGAGGAGCAGTCACTGGCTTTTTGGGGCTCAACTCTCAAAAGATCCAGATATCTGAATCCAGACTATCTCTTTTGGGAAGCTGTGTCTTCTTGGAATTGCACATGAAGTGTTCCATCACAGCTAAGAATATATCTTCAAATGACATGTACTCTAGTGAACAGTCAGAAACTAACATGTCCTTGCTGTGCCATGGGCCAGAGGGGAGGAAATCTGTGACGTGTAGCCCAGTTCCTCTTCTTCCTCAGAATTAGAGGAGTCTGATTTTTTTCACTGCAGAGAACTCCCTTCTCCTCTGGATAACTCCAGGCAAAGAGGGTTGTTCAGAATCTGGTTGAAAACTGGATAAGAAATGATTGAAACTCAGAATCAACTTAGTCCAGTCCTGGAAGGGAAGCTGTCAGGAACTTGAAAGGCCCACCTGGAGGCTGTGATTTAACCATGGCAAGTACACTCTACTCAAAATCTGGAGTCCTGTAAGAATAGGTAATTTCTAGGGATTTGTGAAAATGAGGGGGAGAGAGAATGGCCATCCCTGAGTTCCACCTTACTGGTGTATACGTATAGAAGTGTGTATGCCCTCTTTCACTAGAATTGTGGGAAATATGCCCACCCTTTCCCTAATGACTTACTGGAATTCTTGAGCTGATGTTTGGGGACTGGTGGCCACTACGTACTGAAAGACCCAGTCTTCAGGACAGTGAAATATGCTAGGGGTCTTAATGCATAACCGATTTCAGAGGACTGAGTCGGATGCCTTGATGATGGTAGACATCACGATTGTAACCTGTCTGACTGCCTCTGCTTAGCTGATGCCCTCAAACCTGGGTTCCCAAGGAATAAAACTGTTCCAATGTCATACTATCCTGCTTTTTTTAAATGTCTCTCCTCATTCTGACTTTTCCTTCTAGGTGACACATCTGCGCCACCCTGCTGCCACAGATGTGCAAACACTGTGAGAAAACAAAAAAGATTGCAAATTTCTTTTTAGTCTGGTACATCTGGAGAACTTCCTGTCTTTTCTTCATGGTCTTCAGTAGAAATCCTTTGTAGACAATGCAGTTTTCCACATCATGCTATGCCCTAAAACAGGCACTGACTGTGGTAATCTTTATGATATTTGCTGGGATGGACTTACCATACACCTGCATGTATGTTGGTACGTATTCCAGATACCTACTTCAACACACAGCACATGACAATCACGCTAAAAAAATAATCACAGAGAATAAACAAATGCCCAAGCAGGTACTTATCTGCTTCATGTTCCGTTATTGTAGTCCTGAAACAATGTGAAAATGCAATAAACTCTCTTGCTGTGAACATTTAATGCGTCAAGAAAGACCTAAAATGGTACAGGCAGATGCCAACTAAACACCAGGTACATGAAGACATCTGAAACAAAACAGTGTCAGGCAGGTTGTGGGGGAATGGTGCTCAATTCTAAAAATCAGGCTTGATGTCAGACTTGGCCAGTGGCAGGCATCCCTTTAGTAATGCTTCCAAAACTGATCCATATAAACAGCATCAACTGAATTTTTACGCAATGATTTAGCTTTTGTCATCTCCTTACATCCACCAAATCTGACTTCCTCTTTGGTTAGTACATCATTTACAAGTATGACTACCAACGTCCACAACTCGTTGATTCTTAGGCTTTTTTGGTCCAGTGCCCAGTCTACACCAGTAATATTAACTCCTATCAAACTAGTAAACAAATACCGTTCATTATTCCATGCTGCTGACACAGTATCACAATTTTTACAAATCTGAGACATCTGCTTCAAGTAGTTCATCTCAGTGTAACAGTGCAGTGGACAAAGAACGAGCTGTTAACAAGCTGCTTCCTGCAGTCCAGGGTTGGATTCCCTCAGCCTCCATTGCCTAGCATGGGATTCTAAGCAAGTAACTTAACAAGACAAGAGCTACCTGGGTGAGCCTGGAAAAGGTATGTGAGGATCATCAATGCTCTTTTCATTTTTCATGCATGTCTCATTATTTTTTTAGATATTCTTCTGCCAATTCTCTTTTCCATTCTGATTCTTTACCTTCTTCTACCTGTGTATGCATTTATTACTGTTTTTAACATAAACTTCAGTAACTGTCACTGCAGAATGTCTAGCTTTCCTGTTGTCTGTAATTAATAAATATTACAAAATTTCTGTTATATTACACGGATTCCAATTATTTTTCTCACTGTCCTCACATTATGCACGGCTTATGACATTGCTCTAAATGCAGAAGATGACATTTCTTTATGTGAAACTCCAGCTTTATAATGGTTCCTTTACTGTTCCTACTACTATTTTATTTATTTTATTTTATTTAAATTTGTTGACCGGGAGTGTCCGACTGGACGTGGGTCCATTTTCAGCGGAGACCTGGGGAGAAAAGCTCCACAGTGAAAAACTTCCATCATCTTCTGAAATATTGTGTTTTAACATGTTTGATTTCTCAGCTCTTTTAGTTCTTCCTTTTGCCCATTTTCTTTCCTAGCCATACTCTGCTACAATATTTTCTTTTAATAATCTGCTATTTGTCTTCCATTCTAAACTATCTTAAAACATGTCAATAATGTGTTACTATCCTGCTTTCTAGTGATATATATTTTATCTATGTTTTTTCAATTTCATTATACTGCTTTAACTCAAAAATACTTGTACAAAACATAAAACCACTCTAAGATAGTACATAAAATATTAAAATATATAAATACAGACAACAAATCCAATATAACATATTGTATAAAATGATACAGCTAGCAAAATTAGTTCTAGCAGGCCAAGGCATTAGTAAAATCATGTGGCTGACCTAAAGTGTTGTCACCAGATACTAAGATCTACAAAAACAGGCCAATACTGAATACTTTTACAGTGACCATCATAGTAGATTCTACAGGAGCAGTGCTTGATGGGAATGAATGAATGAATAAATAAATAGAACAGATAACTCCAAATTTATTTTTAGAGCTACTATCAGCCCTCATGGAGACACAGTGCCACTCCAATAGTCAGGAATGTGGTAAAGCAAATTTCATCAGGTAAATTAGGAACCCAGGATATGTAGGGACAAACAAACCAATACCAAAAATTTGAAGACAAAGTAATAGCAAACTGGAAGTCACTACAAGTGACTCCTTATATATATATTTCTTAAAGATATAATATTTATACATTTGGTACTTTTTACATTTGGATGACTTAATAACATTCCATCAATGCTTCAAAGGCCTTGCTTTTAAAAATTGTTTAAGTGATACTGCACTATTAAGACCTGGAAATCTATCTGCCTTTAATAGTAATATCCATTTTTGTTTGACTTCTTCCACTCTATTCTTGATGTCTCCCCCACGGATATTGAGTTCAACTAATTCAAGTGCCATAAAATTAAAAACATGTTCTGAGCCATTAGACTGGACATGCTGAGCTAGAGCACTAGTTTCTTTTAATTTTGCTATGTCTCTAATATGTTCCTGTATGCGTTCTTTGAGCATCCTAGTGGTTTTCCCCACATAAAAAGCATAACAATTTTTGAAGAAGCAGAAATACACTAGAAACTGGGTCCTGCAATCTGCATAGAAATCATTGTTGATATTAAAACCAGAAACTGGGTGATGGAAAGAATATTTACTATATAAAAATTACATGCTGTGCATCTCCTACATCGAAATGTACCAGTTCTTTGTGATAGTTGCCCCTTCCCATAGCTGTTAAAAGATGTCTTATAACAAAGTTGTCTTTTTAAAGATTTCTTATTCTTAAAAGAGAAACTAGGTTTGTTATCTATAAGTCCCTCTAATTCATCGATAGATCTCAACTAGTCTTTACAGGAAACCTAGTCGCAAAAATAGCATTTTACATAAGAGTAGCATGCGCCCCACACATGTCTGTAAAAATGCCCTTAAGGGACAATTCATGCGTATGAGCAGGCTACATAATACACAAGGCGGCTTAGAGGAAGCTGTGACCTTATTCAAGGATGAATTTAAACAGAGAGGATATAACAGCAAAGAGATAGATAAAAATATTGAGGAAATGTACAATGGACGTAGCTCTAGAGGTAATCCATATTTTTCAAGCAATAGTAACTACAAAACACGAGCTTCTGAGAAACATAATAACAAAGTTAGATTTTCGTTGACCTATTCCAGTGACTCAAAGAGGTTTTGTGAGATCTTTGAGAAAAACTGGAATATTTTGAGATCTATCGAATTAGAGGGACTTATAGATAACAAACCTAGTTTCTCTTTTAAGAATAAGAAATTGTTTAAAAGACAATTTTGTTATAAGACATCTTTTAACAGCTATGGGAAGGGGCAACTATCACAAAGAACTGGTACATTTCCATGTAGGAGATGCACAGCATGTAACTTTTTATATAGTAAATCTTCTTTCCAACACCCAGTTTCCGGTTTTAATATCAACATTGATTTCTATGCAGATTGCAGGACCCAATTTCTAGTGTATTTCTGCTTCTGCAAAAATTATGCTTTTTATGTGGGGAAAACCACCAGGATGCTCAAACACGCATACAGGAACATATTAGAGACATAGCAAAATTAAAAGAAACTACTGCTCTAGCTCAGCATGTCCAGTCTAATGGCTCAGAACATGTTTTTAATTTTATGGCACTTGAATTAGTTGAACCCAATATCTGTGGGGGAGACATCAATAATAGAGTGGAACCGCGGTGGTGGTGCTGCGGTAGCGTTGTCGCCTCACAGTAAGACGCTGTCCGGTTCAATTCTCAGCTAGAGCGTCTTCTGCGTGGAGACATGCGTGAATGGGTGTACCTTCATTGAAGGTTGTGCGTCAGGCCTGGCAAGCCGGTACGTAAAAATCAACTGCCAATCATTAGCGGACCGGAGTTCCGCTGTGGCGACCCCTAACCGGGAAAAGCCGAAAGACACAATTCAATTATTTACGGACTATAAAAGGAGTCACTAAAGTTTGATATCTGAAGTATGTATAAAAAAATGCTTAGTTATTTATTGTATTATACACTTTATATTAATATCCTGTTTTGTTTAGTTTTTTAATGTGATGTACAATTTATATTTGAACATATTATATGCATCTGTACTTAGTTAATAGACCTTAATTAATGATGTCACTGATGAGCAGCTTCCTGATTGGATATGCAGTATTTTAAATTTCAGAGTTTGTGTGGTTTTACTAGAGTATAATGAAGCGATTTGCTATCTATCATGAAAGTTCGCTTTTTCTTTTCTTTTACTTGAATGGGGAAGAACAGGCTTTTTCAATATGAAATGTAAGTCCTATGGAGAGGAAGGGGTCAACAGTGGTCCGTAAAGGAAAACTCCCCTTAGGAATACTCTGCAAAGCTTGTGGATGGCTAATGAAAATGATGCAAAATCTTGATGGTAGAAATAAACAGCAGCTGAGTGAACTTTGACGGAGGAGTAGCTGTCAAAAAAGTTCAGTATTTGGGAAACTGGAGCTAAAAATGGATTAATGTGTAATTTATTTGCCCACACAGAGAAGTGAAGCCATTTGCATCTAGCTGAAGGTTTCTGGGAAGCTATACTTAACTGTATAACTTGGGGATGCAATGTAGGGTCCATGGCCACCAATGGAAAGGGAGAAACCAGGCACTTAACCGTAGACACTGGATATATGGGTAAGGCTGGTTGGATGGGTCAAGACAGCAGATGAAAGTGCTGTAGAAGAAAAATAGGTTTTCTTATTAGATGCAGCCAAAGCAGAAGAAACAAAATCTGTCATGCCCAGACTGTGGTTACGGGAATTATCTTGGCTTTGCAAATCTTGCCTTTCTGCAAAAATCTCAAAGTATGTGATACTGGGATAAAGGCATAAAGAAGCTGGGGTGGGGCAGTCATAGGCAAATGCATCTCTTGGGGGATATCCCTCTTGGGGGACAATAGAGAAAAAACTGTTGCACTTCATGTGGGGTGATGAAGCAGAGAAACCACAAAACTTTTTATGAATTCCTTTTGGTGTCAGCCAGTACAGTTTGTCTTGCAGGTCCCACTGATGAGTTAGCCTGCAATACCATTTTCTATAAGCAATGCCCCCACCCCACCCCCACGAGTGTTATTTTGGAAACTGTTAAGTTAATTCCTGATGTGCACCCCAGATTGAGTAATACTGTCTATTGTGCAAGGACAAGGTAATCTAAAGATTCCATGTAGACGAAGTGCAATTCCAGGTTTAATATTTACAGCTTTTCAGACTGCACAATTACAACCCTAGATGCTCACTGATGGATCAAAAGTGAGACGTGGATACTTGCCAGGAATATTTTTGTGCTGACTTATGCCAGTGTCTTGCTTTATCCAGGAGTATGTCTTACCAATAGCCTTCTAAAAAAAATACATATCTCCAGTAACTGACTAATGTGCAGCAAATTGAGTCCCTTGGAACTGATCTAATGGTTGGTGACATGATTTTTGAAAAGGTAGTTTCCACAAACTTCAATAAGAACTTGCAACAAGATAACACTCTATAAAGATCACGCTGAAGTTCAGCATAAGGTTGAGCATACTCAATCAGCAGGACAGACATATTGCTGGCATTTAATATGCATTGTTGCTTAAGTGCCAACAATAAAAATAAAAAAATTCCAGTAGTCCCACTTAAAAACCTTAGCTGTTTCATGCATACCACTGAATGTACTGATATTTGCAATATTAATTCTATTTGGTTTATTGCTGTGCACATACATCTTTGTTAGCAGACTAAAATTTTCTAAAGCTCTTACTTGGAATACAGTCCCTTTCTTACACAAAACTTCAAAAAGAAATTAAATTAAAATTCTGTTCTGATAATAATAACAAATTAAGTTGCTCAGTTGTCAAAAGTACAAATGCTCAATCTGAATGAAATGGTGCTGTAGTACTGGCTTTCTGAATAACAGATAATTACTCACTGTGTGTACTGCCTTTTTTATTTAAATGAAGGTGTAAATGTACTGCAGTCCAGGACATTGAGTATACTTAATAGAAGATTTTGTAAAAATAGTTCTATGTATACTACTTTTATAGTTTAGAAATTAACAGAAAAAACTGTATTGGAGAGCTGCATCAGTAAGAAATGGTAGAACATAATACTGTGTGGATTAAGACACCTCCATATTTAAAGGTTTCACAGGTTGCTGACTCCACACCCTCCCAAAGTGCACTGCTTCTGCTTGCATCTCCAACTACTACAAAAAATTAAGGCATAGTAACTGGTGTCGGTCTGCAATTTTTGAATTTCTGAACTTCAGTGATGGTCAGGCTTTATTCATCATTAGGTGAGAGGTTTCCTAGCATTTTTACTTGCTATGCATTTTAAGCTTATTTTAACTTATACAGGTCATATTTCGATTAATCTGCCAGGGTGCCTTTCTGGATCTCGACCCACTAACAGTTGTGGCACCTTTGCTCTCCACATGTGCCTGTGGGAAGCAAATCCCATCAGCCAACTGACATTTTAGTGCCATATAAATATAAAACATGATGAACATCTAGCAGTATCATGCTTTGTCTATTAGCAAAGCATGATACTGCTAGATGTTCATCATGCTTTATATTTAACTATATATCCGTGTATTGGAAACAAAAACTTCTGAGAATTGTCTGGCATCACAGAAGTTGCTCCAGAAAGAGTTACAGCCTAATTGCAACTCTACAGCTTTTCCTTCCTCCTCTGAATAGGACCTTGCTTATGGTTTTTCATTTGTCATGAAATATAAAAGAAAAAGTGATCTCACAAACCCATCCATGTTTTTGAGATAAAAAGCTTAGAGAAGAGTGTTTAATGTGTTCTTCTGCTAGAGTTAAAAATAAGAAAGTTATGGGGCACAACATCAAATGTCAAATGAGACTCCTTACTGTTGTAGTCATGGAGTCCACCACCACTGCTGGTGAGTTCTCCCTTATTAATGCTTAGCCTGCTTTTTTGCCAGGTTAATGGTTGCTTCTCCTCTTCCAAATAGGAAGCTCCCTGCACTTTCTCCTTTCAAGTTTAGTTTTTGGTGTCTGTTATTAAAAGATTAGAGGCTAAACCTCCTTCCTGAGAACTGGCACATGTTTCTTCAATTATGGGACTTAAGTCAGCTCCTGTGATGCCTGCTCATTAGGTGTCAGTTTCTCAGTCACCTGCCTACCACATCGGTTGGCATCGGTGTTGCAGATACCTAACCCCGGTGCTGCCTCAGTAGGCAATTACCTTACACGTTATACATGTCATTAGTTAACCTGACACCAGAATCTGTGTTTCAGATGCCAGCTTTTCATCTTGCTCTCCTGCTACTTGTGTCTGTTATTCAAGCATTTGTTTTACAGTCGCCTGTTCTTCAGACATCAGTTAGCTGATTCCGGTCAACAGTTAAAACCTTTGCTCCTTTTTAAGGAGCTTTACTGCTTTGTTAGCTAACCCCCTGCTCGTACAGCAGCCCTTCCAGCTGCCATGTCTCAGTTCTGCTGTAATTAGGATTCTTCTGCTGCTCCTGCACCACCTGCTTTCCTTTTGAGGTTTTCTTTGCTCATCTTTCAAGTACAGAGTTTAAAAAAAATTGTGTTACTGTACTTGAGCTGCCATACTCCAAAAGCCCAAGGAAATCCCTCATTTAGACTAAATATTTAGAACCAGAGTTGGATCTTTTTATTGGAAATGTGTATAAGGGAGATGTGAAATCCTCTTGTAGGATGCAAAAAAGATGGGGTTAACCCACTGAGGTCATGTGCCTTCCTCAGTTCTTTCCAGAAAAGATTAAATACAACAGTCTAGTCCACTCCAAAAAGAATAGATTTAATACGTTCTAGCGCCTCGACATTCACTGCCTTCAATGGAAGAAGTATTCCAGAAAAGATGTTGACTGGTGAAGTAGGCTTTCCATGTAGTCAATGCATTGGTAGTATTTTTCTCAAGATGCTAAGCAACTTGCATGGGAACCATCCTGCCACTGTGTCCCCTGTTCCCAAAAAGGCTGATCAAATGTTTCCTCTTAGAAAGTGTTTCCCCTTATGCACATACCTAAAAACAGGATGCTGCTGTCTCAGCAGCTGGTTTCAAGGGAGATGCCTCTCAAACTCCCATATTCCACCCTCCTGACAAGAGTCCAGGGCTCTAGGTTACTTTGAAAAGCATATGTTCATGTTCTTCAATGAGGGTACTGAACTGTATCATTCACATGTTGCTTCAAAGATATTCCTTGAAGAAGACTCAAGGCTCAATCATCCAATACAGTCACTGTGAGCAACAATATGGTCTTTGTTGTATATAGTGCTTTAGATGGGGTTGTGAGCATACCCAGGGGCTGACACTGCTGTTCACTGGCTTCCCTGACTGCATATTAGTACTTTTGTGGAGGACAATAAGATGGCCTTTGAAAGCAATCCTTTCATGGGACCACTGCTGTTCAGAGCAGATATTGACAAAAACCTTAAAAGCATGAATGAAAAGGGAGTAGAGTTTCACCATCCACTGCTTTCCTTTTTTAGAATACAGAGGAGTCATTGAAAGCCCTGTTTCTTCAGTAACACAAAGCCTCAACAACGTTATTCCACTGGGTCACAGCAGCCTTCCCAGTTGGAATCCATCAAAGTCACTAGCCTTGTGACCATGGACCTTCTTCATTGTCAGAGTGGCTAAACCCAGTCTCTAAGGGTCAACATCAGTCTCAAATCTCTGACTGACTGCCTCCCTGTGGACATAGTTGAAATGGGGATTCTCCCTTCCCACTCCACACTGGTTTAATCACATGAGTAGTGAAAACATAGATTATGAGAAAAGGCTATCACTTGCTCATATGTTCCCCTCCTCATCTCCGACACTACATTTGCAACATGCACCACCCCATAAAAACTGCAGCAAGCAAAGAGGTACAGAAGCTCACTGAAAAAAAAAAGAACCATTCAAGAGATCCTCCATGACCGGCAAAGGCTCTATTATTCCAGATTTATTATGGTGCCAGAAGAGACACCCCATTTACTTAGGAGTCTCACTCAGAAACCCTAATAACAGTTCTATTCACCCTCGGGTGGGGAGGAGCTCTATGTGGGTTGGATGGCCAAGGTTCTGTGGGCCACCTAGGAGTCTCTGTTACATGTCAGTGTCCTGAAAAATAAGAGCTGTGCTTTCTCTCTGGAAGATTTGCAGGAGTTTCTTCCCTCGGGCCATATTTCCATTCATTCACGTACTGTGACAATGATTTGATACATCAGCAACCATAGTGGGATTTATTCATGTGTCCTGTGCAGGAGATCTGTGAAATGTGCTGGGGCTGGATTTTCAAGAGTAATTTCTTCCTTTGGAAAGTCCACATTTCTGGGGAGTTGATACTTTGATGCTAGCCTTAGTAATTATTTGTCAGTGGCTGTTTGAAGTTTTCATTCTGGCTTCTACTAAAGACTTTAAAGCTTTCTATGAAGAGTACCTTTCTCTTTAAGCCTCTGATGAGACTGTTCCACTTTAGGAAGTCCTTCATGCCAAAGAAACAATATTCCTGGATATGAACCAGTTACATTTGCAAACTTTTATTTTAGAGGAAGCAACTTCTGCCACGTGAATCTTCTGTGCGTCCCCTTTATAGTAATTTTCCTAAGGAAACAGTCTGCTTCCATGCAGACTATTAATGCAAGTAGTTGCAACTGAGAGTAACCTCAACTGGTCATTTCACTTGCCCATTTCTTCTTTCAATATTCCAATCAGAAGATGTATTTGTTTCACTATATGGATACATACAGACAGCTCTGGTATTTATTTATTTTATTTTACATTTCTTGACCGGGTTTGTCCGACTGAGCTGATGGTCCTTTTTCAGCAGAGGCCCGGGGAGAAAAGCTCCACAGTTTTACAATACAAGTACAAAAAGCAATAATCAGAAAAATCTCAACAAATATACAAGTATAACAGAAACAGTGAAAACAATAATAACATTTTGACAATAGAGTAATATTTCAGAGGTGAGGATACACAATCTGAATAGCTACAATAAAGTGACAAGAATTAGTCTTTGTGAAGGCAGTTAGAGAAAACTAGCAGACAAACAGAAGTAGAGTCTTGAAGAGGACAGGCAGTGGACAGTTGTTAGAGTAGGAAGGTATTAGATTATGGAGGGTGAGTGCAGTGACAGGACCAGTGACTTTTCAAATATTCTTTGGTGACTGTTTTGAATTGATTAAGTTGTATGATTGACCTAATTGCCAATGGCAATTTGTTCCAGGAAATGGAAGGTCAGTAGCTATAGAAATTACACCCAGTTTTAGTCTTCGGATTGTAGATTTGCAGTAGGCCCTGGTCTGAGCTGTGGAGGGACCTATTATGAGAATATAGAGAGATAAGAGAGGATAGATTATTACAGTAAGATGGCTGGTACAGGACAGAGTGAAAAATATGCAGCTGAGAGAGAAGCTGGTGAGGTAATTCCAGCAAGTTGAAGTATTTTAGAGAGACAATGATGAGATTTATAGGTGTGGTGCGCAGTGAATCTGGCCACCTTGTTGTAGGTCAATTCTAGTTTAGCTAGGAGTGAGGAGTTGAGATTTGTTAGAATTTGAGAGCCGTACAATAGGCTGGGTAGGAGATAAGCATGCGAGAGGGTTACTTTAGCTTTGTTACTAAGGAACTTTTTATTTCTGTATAGGAGGCCAAGTTTTTGCAGCGGTAGAGTTGTTGCCTCACAGCAAGAGGTTCTCCCGTTCGATTCTCGGCTTGGGTTGGGAGTGCCTTCTGTGTGGAGTCTGCATGTCCTCCCCGTGGTCGAGTGGGCGTTCGAAAGAGATGCGTTGAATGGGCGTGCCTTTGTTGAAGGTTGGTCGTCGGGCTGGCAACTCGACACCATAAAAAAAAAAAAACAACTGCCAATCATTAGCGGACCGGAGTTCCGCTGTGGTGACCCCTAACCGGGAAAAGCCGAAAGACAAACAACAACAACAACATAGGAGGCCAAGTTTTTGGTGAGTCTTCCTAATACAGTTACTTACATGCATGTCAAGCTTAAGTTGGTCATCCATAATGACAACTAGAAGTTTCGTACTAGCTTCCACAACGATAGGAGTGTTACTGAGAGATAATATAGAGAAAGTGAGTTTAAGATGGTTAAAGTTTTTGTGAAGAAAAGGTAAGAGCTTTGTTTTTTAGGGTTTAGAATAAGCTGGTTGTTAGAGAGTCAAGTTTCTACTGAAGTAAAGGAAGTCTGAGTAGCTGAGATAAGATCAGAGGGAGTGTCGGCAACAGTAACAACTAGAGTCATCCGTGTATTGTACAAGGGATAATACAGGGCAGGAAATATAGAGAAGATAAGTAAAGATACTGAAAAGTAATGGGCCAAGAAAAGATCCTTGTGTGACACCCATTCTAACTGGGAGAAGAGGAGAGAGAGCAGAGAGCCATCTCACTGACTGAAATTGGTCAGTGAGATAGCTAGAAAACCAGGTGACAGCAGAAGTACAAAAGTTAAAGTCCGTCAATTTGTTCAGGAGGAAAGAATAAGAGACCGATAGGTCAAGGAATAAGCAAAAGACAAGTTTCTTATTATCTCTGGCCAGAGAAATAGTGTTAATGAAGGATAACATGGCAGTAGTGGTGCCATGTTTCGGGCGAAAGCCATGTTGTGTGGATGTGAGCAGGTTTTCCTGTAGTAGGTGTGGCATGACTTGATTATGAATGCATTTTTCTAACGATTATGAAAGTGGTGAGAGAACAGCAATAGGCCTGAAGTTGGTGATTTCAGTGGAGTTGCCTCCTTTATGTATAGGTAGAGTATAAAATTCTTTCCAGATAGAGGGGACTTTAGATTCGGAGATGGAACGGTTTATAAAAATAGATACAGGGATAGCTAGAGAGTCAGCTGCTACCTGAAGAAAATAAGGAGAGATATTATCAGCTGGTGCAGAACAGGGTTTTAGTTTGGAGAGTAGAGATTTAATATAGTTAGTAGGTACAGAATGTAGGGAAAAAGTATTAGAAGCATTTGGAATAGGAGAAGATTCAGGATAATTAGTAGTGTTAGTTGTGGAGGGGACAGAGTTTACCATCTTAGAGATGGATTCAATGAAGTAAAAGTTGAAGATGTTAGCCATTTCTTCTGGTGTCACAGGTAGGTACTAGGCTACTGGCCCTATATAAGCCTAACCAAACAGTACCCTAGCTTTTGCCACCCAAGAAAATTATTCTCCTGTGCCCCTGTCAAGCAGAGCCACAGAAGTGATCCCTGGGGTGAATTTCCTATCTCCCATCCAATCATCAAGATTTTTCTTGAAGAGTGCTAATGAGGAGCTTTGTTTGATATAGATAGGTAGTTTGTTCAAGAGTATGGGAAGTCTCTAGGACAGGAATCTAAGTATCTTATGTGCGGGTAGCATTGGTTAGCCATGGGGATATGTTTGATTTAACCTGTACTGTGCGGAGAGATGCAAAAAAGTTCAGAATGTTTAGCAAGGTAGTGCTGAATGAGGGGACTGCTTCATCTTGGGGGGGGGGGTTGGGTTAGGTAGGTCCAGTTTATTCTGGAGAGGAGAGCATTAAAAGTCTCAGGGTAGAAGTTAGATAGTTTGCAGCAAGTTACATATCTATGTGACCTAGAGAAATGAGGTTTGAATCTAAGAACTTTGACAGAGGAGTGATCGCTTAGGGAGTCGGGCAGGGTACCCTGATTATGATATTTGTGGGGCTCTGAAACTAATATCTGGTCAATAAGAGAGCTAGGGTTGTGAGATTTGTTAGTAAGGGTGGGAGTGGTGATAAGCTGTGTAATGCCATGTAAATTAATGGATGAAGTAGAGTCTGGTGGGCAGAGAGTTAACCAATTTATGTTTATGTCCCCCAAGAGGATGGCTTCATTAGGAATGTGCTGAGAGAAATAAGTGTGAATATTTTCCAGTAGGGGAATGTTGTCTGCTGGAGGAACACATATAGCTGCTATTGTGATACTGATGTAATTGTTAGATTCAAAGTTAGCTGTTAGAATTTCAGCTGGTGGAAAGGATGGGATAGGTTTTGCAAGACAAGTGGGAGTGAGATGGTTAGAGCAGACAATGGTTACTCCACCCCCTTTTTTCTTTTAGCGGTCTAGTCAAAGTATGTTGTAACCAGAAGGGAGAATATCTCTATCAGAGTTTTGTGGTTTCAGCCAAGTCTCTGTTCGGGAGATAATATCAGGGGTATTGTTAGCTATCCAGGCATAAAACTCACTGACTATATTCATATGGTATTATGTAAAGAAGACAAATGGACTTAAAATGACCTTTTTGTGTTCTTTGTGAAAGGGCACAAGGGCAATAGAGTTACCAAACAATGCCTTTCTATGTGGCCTTTTTAATGCACTTAACTGTTTCATCCCAAAGTACATTTTGCTGGAGCTGTCACCATGTCTGCTGCTTTCTTACAAAATGCTGCTATTAGTGACACTTATGTGCAGCTACTTGAAATTTCCTGTGTAACTTTGCAAATCATTATAAGCTGGATGTATCCTAAACATATGTCTTTCTTTGTGGCTACAGAGACTAAGGGCATGATCCTTTACGGCAGCCACTCAAGATTGTTAACTAGGGGTACTGTTTTGCCATTTCCTGTAGCTAAAGCTATACATTACTAAATATACAAATGCTAGGTCTAGGGGTAGAGCTCCAGCTACAGAAGCCATCCCTTCTTCCATCTGTCTTGTGCTCTAGTTTCCTTAGTTTTAAAAAGTTTGCTTGGTTCAGAACTACAGAGACAGAAGGAAGTGTTGCAATACAGGGATATGTGGTGCATTCAGCAGCCTAAAAAACTTTTGTTGTGCAAGTCTAATACATGCGGTATAAGTTCTACCATTTCCTAGATGTAGTGTTATAGTAAACACCTTTAACTTTTGCTTAACTTTTGTTTCTTTGCAAGTAAGTTGCATGTATAGGTTTTAAGGAGGTGTAGGGTTATGATAAAGGTAGTTGTTTCCATGTATAAGATGGCATCAAAATATAAATACTTTCTAAAACTGGGTTGTGTACCTAGCATTTCCTGCAAACAAAATAATTTCAATATTGTCAAAAATGAAGTTCCAGTAGAGTGAATCTAGGATGTTTACTGAGTAAAAAAAGTATAACAAGAACTAAAGATTTGATTTAGGGCTTTGTGAGCTGAAACATTTACTGTATAAACTAGGAGTCATATTTGTAAACCTTTTACCTCAAGAACCAGTAGCAAAGCTAGTTACTGATGCTACCATTGGATTTACAAATTTGTAATAGCTGACAGGAAAGAGTCTGTATATGCAAGTCAGAGCATGCCTCTTAGAAGCCTGTAGAATATGAAGAAAGCACTGAGGTCACTCCAGCTGTAATAAGCGTTTGGGGAATACATATTGAATAGGACATTATATTCAATGATCAGTGTGATGAGAGCTCAGTACAGTGGAATGATTACATCCCTGGATCTGGATGCCATGTCTTTAGATGAAATAGGACTTCCTTACATTAGTGCATATGTGGTAATCAAAGGACAGTTAGTTTTTTGACATGGGTTCCCATATCCTTGACTGTGGTATAGTCTTTCAGGGGTGTGGTGTCAATTTTATAGTTACAAGAGAAGTCATGCTTGCTGAAGGATATAATTTTATATCTCTTACTATTATTTTAAGTCCATGGTTTTAACACCAGCTGTTTCTTTGAGAAAGGTCCTCTTGGAGGATTTTGGTGTCCTTTGGGGAGTTTATAATGGCACCAGGTTTGCAGTTGTCTGCCAACTCAGTCAGACATAAACACTTAATATTTGCTTTGCCTTTTTGTGAAGTAAATTCCAAAGAGGAGTGGCTCAAGGACTGAACCCTGGGGTACACCACTAACACAGGTCTTTTGGATTAGGTTGAGCTGCCCATACTAATTTCCTGTGTTCTATATGTGAGCCAATTTGCTATACAAGTTAACTCTCCCAGCTAAATGTAAATCCCTATTTAACTATGACACCTGAGTGTGGGATGGTGTTGAATGCCTTTGTGAAGTCTAGGTATGTGGTTTCTGCTGATAGGCCTTCATTCCTTATTTCAGTAACCCTCTCGAAGAGGTCCACCAGGTTAAGTAGGCAGGATCTCCCCTTGATGAATCCAAACTGGCTTAGGTCAAGAGTCTGTAGATTACCTATGCCCTTATTTAATAATACCATAACAATGCATTCCATAGCCTTACAAATGAGGATGGTAGGGTTTAAAAGAACATCTGCATTTATGCATAGTCCTATAAATGTGTGCAGGGGGCCCATGGTTTGAAAACAGGGAAGGGCCAAAGTACACAATCAGTCACTGTGCAGAGGTTCTGCCAGGGCATGTTTGTCTACTGTTTATCAGTACATTTTCTTTGCAGGTAATTGTGGGGGAGGGTTAGAGCTTTGGGGATCACAGAGCTTTTGATAGTCAACTCAGGGGTAAAATTCAAACTAACTTTATTTTCTACAATACTGGTAATGCCCACTGGATTTTAGTAGGCTTTGTCATTTGGTATGAATTCTAAAGAAGGACTTGTAATTATCCTTAGCCAGCCTGAGTTCATGGGCTGCCTTAACAGGTCTAATAGTCTTTTACAAGTCTTAGTCATATTCCTAATATTTTCCTTGACTGGGTGGGGGGGGGGGGTCTTACATGTGCTGTATACTCTGAGTTTGTTTTTTTGTTTTATGTTTTTGGACTACCAGGACGGACTGATTTTAAATGTTCTCATTATAGTTGGATCTGGATGGGACTGGCAATTTGGTATTTATGTGGATAAAAAACTCCTTTGTGAATCTGTCTGCTGAGGTAGTGTCTGGCTGTTGTTATAAGTGTATTTTAAGACTTCATTGTAGAATCTGAGGAGATTTATGAGCATGAAAATTTGCAATTCTCATAAACTGGTTTTAGGGGGGTTAGATAGCTTGAGGGAACACTATACTTGCATTTGATCTGACGTTTTTATAGAGGGAGTTACTAGTGGAGGTGTACTTAATTATGCTACAGCTGCCTATCTCTTTTCCGAGCACCCTGAGCCTTTACCCTAAACTTTTAAGGTGGTCAGATATTGAACTTGGATACACCTCTATTCCCTCAAATTATGCTACACAGTATCTGTCCAATCTGGCCCAGTTCATATATCTGTGGGAATCTTTCGGAAAGATAAGTGAATTCCACTTGAGCTCCTAAGGCTACTACTGTAGCCTCCATCCTAAATACTGTTAAGTACTTCTCTAAGAATCTACCATTTTGAATAATGATCACCCTCTTTAGGCACCCTGACACCTCCTCATTATTACTGATCATATTCAAACCTCCCCCAACAATTAGGATCATTTACTGAAAACTTTGCATTCTCCTCATTTGTAAAACTGCTGTCTTGGTTGAGACATATATACACACCAAGGGAATTATAATGCCAAACCAGTAAACCCTTGCTGCCATAAACTTTCCACTGCTAAAAGAATGAAACCAAGTATCATTTTGCATTTCTGCTGATTATTCTTATTGTATTTTGTAAGAATCCTGCATCAATTGTTACATTTCTCACACTGTAGTAGAGTTTCAAAGGTGAAGCGTTTCCATTGCTTCTGTAGTACTTAATTACATTGTGTTTGCTCATTTTACAAAATAGTATTATCTAGATTATGTAGTTTCCCTGCACAAGTTCTAAAACCTGCATTTTTACATTAAGAGGGTTTTCTGACTGCACCCTTAAGGCAGAAGTGTGCTGTAGCAAACCTACCTGAGTTGGGGGCTGCTGTCTGAAAGCTTTGTGTGTGTTCTCCTGACTGGTCTGTAGACCTTGCTGTTGTAAAATTAGTTTTTCTGATTCTGTATAAGCTCAGTATTTCCGCTAGGCTGCTCTCCATGCAGCATTAGTTAGTACTGCCCTGTATAGATGCAAACACTATCAAGTTAAAATTTCTCTTAGAATAACTATCTGTGCAACCTTCCACAGTTCCCCTGCTGCTCTAGGAGCACCTGAGTTGTGCGCATTGCCTTGTTGGACAGCTGCAGTTCACACTGAGTATAGCACCCATTCTTCATCCGTGTCCTATTACCCCAGTCCAGTTAAATCTCTCCACTCTCCTCCCTGGTCCATAGTAAAAAACCTGAAGCTATGGACAGGCACTTTCCTGCTATCTCTGTGGCCAACCTGGTGAGCATCCTGAGGCAATGTAGCAATTGTCTCATGTATACTGACAACCACTTATTCCTGAAACATAGTACGTGAAAGATGTAGTTACATTATGAAAACTGAGACATGACTCTCACATATTGACAAACCAAATGACAAACAGGTTGCCAGCAACTGCACATCATTCCCCTCACTAGATAAAGTCTCAACACATAAACCCACATATGTGGAGGTACTCATAAGTAAATTAAAAAAACCTCTGAGGCCATCTGTATGCTGCCATCAGAAACCACATGCAAACAAAACCAAATAAACACCAACCACTACACATACAAGTACACATCACAGTGTCTCCACAAGCAAGCCCCTAAAGTGAAACACCATACATTCAAACCTCTTGGTCACAGAAGACTCTTCAGTGAGACACAGAGGCACCCCCCCTCACAAAAAAATGGATAAAAAGAGGGTTACAGTCAGTTGCCTGTCAGGGTCCAGGATTCGCCAGATCACACAGGCACTCGGGTCACTCAACCACAAGTACCAGTATGGCTCAGTCATATTCCTTGTGGGTGTGAATGACCTAAGATGTACCTCCCTGGACTATATGAAGAGACAGTCATGAGGGACCTCTCTGAATATGTGTTTCAGACTGATATCAGCCTTGCACTGAGCAGCATTCTACCCTCATGAAGAATGAAACCACAATACAAACAAAAATGATTAACTTCAACAATGGCTTAGCTTATGGCATCATTCCAAGAGGAACGAGTATTTGTTGGCTGGGGTAACATGATCGACAGACCATGCTGCTTTACTAGATATGGTCTGCAACTGTCACTGCTAGGCTTTCAAATATTGACCACCCCCCCCATAGTGGATTTTTTAGGCAGTGCTAAATAGATCTACCAATGTAAAAAATTAGTCTAATGCCAAGCTGAAGGTGCTACTGCTCAGTGCTACGAGTCTTAACAAGAAACTGCACTCCCTGCAACCTCTCCTTACCCTGCAGAATGCTGATGTCTGTGCAGTTACAGAGATGTGGTTCGAGGCTGCGCAATGCACCTTAGCATTGCAAAACTACAATGCCTACCACACATTCAGAACACCCTCTGAAAATGAAAAAACGAAAGGAGGAGGTGTTTCCACTTATATAAAAAGCAATTACACCTCTACATTGGTCAAGCAGGATGACTCACTTGAGCTACTTCATGTCAAGCTGACCATAGGCAACCCCCCCCCCCAACCATGAACCATGAAATCCACTCCACATACCTGAAGTTATTAGAATGACTTAGCATTCAGCCCAACACACTACTCATGGGAGATTTTTAGTACTCCTTCATAAACTGGGAAACATATATGATGCAAATGCTCTAGAACAGCTGGTCTGCACTCTCACCAGGGACTCAAATATCCTTGACATAGTACTCACAAACATGGGGGAGCATTGCAACCCCCTCAGCATAATGTCCTCATTGGTAAGATTGGATCATAAATCGGTCTCCTTTGAAATAAAGGAAACAGTAGTACCCCCATCAAACCCTAAAACCACAAAGAATTTTTCCAAGGTAAATTATCTCCTGTTAACTGACAGCATAGGTCATTTTAAAGCTCCCCCTAACTCCGAAAACATGGAGGCCTATGCAGACGTATACACAAATGCCCTGTACAACCACTTAAACTGAATAGAAATGATAGCACCTGTCTGAACTAAACCCAGGTCTAGCTCGAAAAAACAAGCCACCCTGATAGACCCCTGGTATAAAAAGACTATACAACAGAAGAAAGAAATTCCTGTCTATAAGAAAGTGGTAGGGAGTACAAAAGAGAATAAAATCCCTCATTAGCCTCAACAGGCAAATCAAGAAACTAGACAAGTCTTCAGAAGCTAAATACAAGACTAAAACAGCCTCCCAAGAAAAGGATAACCACACAGCACTTTCTAGTTATGTCCAAAATCTTAACGGAAACACTCAACAATGTGCTGAGCTGGTTGTAGATGGACTACCTATACTCAAGCCAATAGAAAGAGCAAACTTATTGGCCAATAAATTCAGCTCAGATTTCACTCTCTAATTATCTCCGGTCACTCTTCATAAAATAAACCCTACCATCCCTTTGCTGGTTATCACAAAATGCACTCTCTAAAGCTAAAAACACAGCGTTAGTGGGCCCAGACAGAATCCCAGGCTGCCTATTAAATATCCTGAAACATGACCTAGCAGACCCACTCAGATCTCTGTTTAAGCACAATCTCCAGACAGCCTTTGTCTAAGTTGAGTGGAGGACAGCAACAGTCACCCTCTGCACAAAGGGGGACCATCAACTGACCCAGGAAACTATTGACCCACAAGTCTGACTAGCCTCATATAAAAGGCTATAAAAAAGATAACCATGGACCTGATTAGGAGTGACACAGGAAATCTCCAGACTCTAGACCTAACCCAGTTTGGCTTCATCCAGGGTAGGTTCTGCCTGCTCAGTCTGGTGAACTTTTTTGAGAAGGTCACCAAGGCCATGAATTAGGGTAAGACCATCTTGACCTGGTTAAGGCATCTGACATAATACTCCACTCAGGTATTATAGGTAAATTCACAAAACTGGGCATAGACCTCTACATCACCAGATGGATAGCGAAATGGCTCACAGATAGGACACATTGTTAAGGTGGAGGAATTCACATCCAGCAAGAGGCCAGTCACCACTGGAGTATTACAGGACTTAGTGCTGGGCCCCCTCCTGTTTGGAATATCCTTCTCAGATGTCAAGGGAAATGTAGATGGCCGAGTTTGCTGATGACTGGAAGCTGGGGGCAATCATCGACTCCCCAAATGATGTTGAGATCCTACAGAAAGATCTGACGTAGACTAATGATTGGTGTCACAGCCATGGCTGTGGCATCGGGTGCTGACTTGTCTAAACATGGGCTAAACTCTTGGCTAGGCTTATAAGGGCCTCAGGACCAATAGCCTAGTAACTTCCTATGATCCTATAATAATACCCTTTGGGAAATCAAATACCCCTGCAAATTACAACACTGATAGCACCCCCCCAAGAGTGGACCCAGTGGTGAGAGATCTGGGTACTCAAAAAGATAGTATTCCCATATTCAGCCCTGTCTAAATTTTCTCCTACAATACTGCTATTTGTACCCTAATCATCTGTATGTAAGATAATACTCTTTACCTTTTCTCCATACCTACAAGGCTATTCACAGTCCAAGATAATTTAGAAAATGTAGTCATTTCCACATAATATTCCACTCTAACTTTCTGACCGCATTACCATGTGTCCACAGTAGTGAGGAAATCCTTCTATGTGGCTCAGCTTATAAGTAAGGCCATTTCATCCAGATCTAAGGATGCCATAGTACCACTGTACTCAGCCCTCATCAGACCAGTAATTGAGGACAATGCACCCTTAGGCATGTATCTCGCCAGGCACCTGTTAACAGCTGGTGCATCCTCAGAGGTTTCTCACAAAAAAAATACAGGGTATAACCAACATGTCATATGAGGACTGATTAAAAGCCCTATCACTATACTCAGTTAACTGCTGATTACTGAGGGGTGATCTGTGTCTGACCTACAAGGCAGTCTCTGACCCAGCACTGATGGAAATGTTACATTTTTGTAAAACTAACGGCATGAGGGTTACCTGCTACAAAGAGCTAAACCTGATCTCTGATATGACTAGATCATGCTGGAGAGACATTTATGTATCCCAGAGATTGCTCCACCTCAGGAATAGGCTTCCTATTTACATGAAGCACAGTCCTTCTCCGACCATTTTAAGTGCAATCTGGATTGATAAATGGGAAATTGCAGATTTGCTCCTGGAGTGGCGCCCAAGTCCCTTATGGACAGAGGCAGCCTGTAAAAAATAGTCAAAACCCTATTTGCTGAACCTTGTTAACTTTCCCCTAGGGATAGAAAATTGAGTAAAATCTGGGTAAAACTGTCTAGGCTTGTAAGGGCTCTTGAGCTTTTAGCCTAGTAATCTCATATGAACCTATGAATCTATGTCAATCCCTTTTTCCTCCTCTATTACCATAGGAGCCCATGCCTCTTGGTAATCAGCTGAGTAACCGTCTTTGAATCCCTTCTTTATCAAGCTCCCATATTCAGCCAGTGGTGAGAGATGTGGGTACTCGGATAGTACTCCTATACTCAGCCCTGTCTAAATTTGTCTCCTGGAATACTATTATTTGCACCCTACCCATCTGTACTAAGATAATACTCTACCTTTTCTCCATACCTACGAGGCCATCCACATTCCAAGATAATTTAGAAAATGCAGACATTTCCACATAATGTTCCACTTTAACTTTTCTACTGCATTACCTTTTTGTGCATATCCCCCTACATTTGCACTTCTAACCCATTCAGTAAATGGAACTTCACTATGGTACTCCACATAAAAATTATGCAACATTTTACTGGACATGTTACACTGTAATACCTCTTTTAACAATATAATCCCCACACTACCCACACCCTCAAACACACAGAAAAACACACAGAAAAAAACAAATAACTACATACATATGTATTTCTGAGAGAGAAAACACTCTTCTGTCATCAGGGCAGAGGCCTCAGTAAGATGGCTAACAAAATGGGCCATAACCATTGTAAACTTTAGATTTGTTCTAATAATTTGCACAGTCTTGCTTGTTTTCCATATAGCAAAAGCAAAACTTCTTTCTAAATCTGTTCAACCTCTATTTCATTGCAGTAGGGGAAACAACCTGCCTATTTCCCATTTATGTATCTATTTCATGTTCATCATTAAGTCACTGCTGTAGTAGCCCAAGTTATAACGGTTATATCCTATCTAAGTATTACAGCCGGCCAGCTTTCAAGGCTTAAGGTCAGCTTCCACATGCTCAAACTATTGAAAGCTTAAGCTGAAAGAGAAGAAAATCTGTGATCAATGTGCCAAGCCCTCCAGAACTTCTCATTGTTGGCTAGCATTTCTCCATAACTGAGCAGATAAGTCCCCTTCATGAAGAAAACGCCCACGTTTGTTATTTTTATTAGAAACAATACTTAATTAAAGAACTGCTAAAATTTTACCTAGGCTTATGTTTTGTTGGAAGAGTTGCTTACCATTCTTGTCAGTTAAATCTGTCTGCTTATTTTTGTTTCTGAATTCACTGTAAACTTTCATTTTAAATAAGTTTAATTTACCTTTTATTGTCAAGAATTTTATAAAATATTTTCTGGATCTAGGACAATCATGTTTTCTGCTTGTCACTAAACACTGATTTTCTGATACTTGCATGTTGCTGAAACTTGCTGATATCACTACCATATTTCAGGCTTCTTTTTCATCTTAAAAAACAAGACGGCTTGAAGCAAAGCAGGTGCAGATAACAGTAAAAAGCCAAACGTATAAGAAAACTGCACCAAGCTGACACACCAGGAATTTAATGAAAAATAAAAATATATATACAAATAGTGGCGAGCGCTTTCACGACTAAACTCATCGCTTCATCAGACACATGAATGAAACTAAAAACAGCATTTATAATCTAATAGTCAGCTGACATTTAAAAATCACATGTTTGTTTAGACCCCATCACAGATCCTATTATAGGACAATTAAAACATAACGAAGGAGGCTTAGACACTGTAGCCTGAGCCTTCGGTGGCTTAAGAGGTTTTCCTGCCCCTTGCTTAGGAGGAGAACCTTCAGGTTTCAACAAACCTCGGAGGATCAGTTTGTTCCTCCTTTCCTGCAGGACTCGCTGGCTAAAGGCATGACACAGCACAGGAGTCCTGCAGGTGCAAAAACAGGCAATACACACAAGAAGTGTGACCGTCTGTCAGGGACATTTTCTGACAGCACTGGTCACACTTCTTGAAGCCTGAGACCTTGCCTTCCTTAGACATCCTAAAAGGATATACACACACAGTCCCCACAAACACACAACTTAATCCCTACACAGACACACAGGAAGGGAATAACTTGGGGAACTAGGCCTGACTAAAACTTTCACTGAAAAAACTATATTAAAAGTTTAAAAAAGGAAGGGAATAGGGTGGGCTGTACTAAATACAGGCTAACCTGACACTGAAGGGAAATTAAACCCCTAACTAACTTTTTTTTTTTTTTTTTTTAACAAGAAAAACTTACCTCAGCTGGCAAAGGAGACCTCTTTAAGCTAAGACAGCGAGATCTGGGGTAGTTCCGCCTTGCATCATGGGATATAGGGTTGCCTCGAGCTGGTAAAAGGAGTTCTCGAGCTAAAGCTAGTGCCGAGTCGGAGCCGAGGATCGGCTCCGAACCCATCCAGCAAGAATGAAGGCGAGATTGACAACTTAACATCCTTACCTTTGACCACCACATGGCCACAGTGGTGAGGAAATCCCTTTATGTTGCATAACTTATAAGTAAGGGTACCCCATCTACGTCCAAAGAGGTCATTATCCCACTGTACTCCACTCTTATCAGAGCAATCACAGTGCAGTACTCCCTTCGGTAAGTACCTGACCAGGCATATGCAGCAAGTAGAGCAACCTCAGAAGTTCCTTACAAAAAGAATAAAAAACATAACAAACCTGCGTTACGCAGAGCACCTTAAAGCCCTTTCCTTCTACTGAGTCTCCTATAGATTGCTGAGGGGTGATTTATACTTGGCTTACAAGGCACCCGCAAACCCCACACTTATGAATTTCCCAAATATTTGCAAGTCAAACAATACCAGAAATACAAGGTCTAAGGACCCTAATTTTGTCTGTGACTTAAAACAGAACATGCTTGAGAGACAGATATGTGTCCCAGAGACTGCCTCTCCTATGGAATAGGCTTCCCAGCCATGTGATGCTCAATTCATCTACTACCCACTTTACGCACAACCTAGACCAGTGGATGGGGAACAGGACATTTACACTGGGCCTGGTACCCATGTCCCTTATGGACAGAGGGAGCTTATAACTGCCTGTCCCTCAGTGTCCTACTTGGATACAGGACATCATTATTCTTTCGGGAAAACTTGGATAGGCTTAGAAAGGGCCCCTGAGTCATTAGCCTAGTAACAATCTATGAATATATTTCCGAATCCTTTTATAAAGAGCAAAATAAGCAGTCTCAGCAAACTTCAGGTAAGCAGACATTCAAGAAATAATGACAAGGAGGCTTTAAGAAAAAGAGGTAATCTCCCAAAAATGAGGCCAATCCAACAAATCAGAATGACTTTTTTAAAAACTGTAACACCCTTCCCACTCTGGCAAACCTTTAATACTTCCCCCAAATTTGGTTCCCATCTCTCTTTCATTGGAAACAGATAATGTCATTTTCCATCAGGGGTACAGATGGCAATGACAGTCCATACCCCCTTTACAGGGGTATCCCTCCTCATCCATCAGATCAAACTTATTCCTCTCAGTCATTCAACATCTGTTGACTCTTAGGGTAATAAAACCTCTTCCTTCTCTTTTGCAGGGGAAGGTTTTCATCCCTGTATGTTTCTGGTACCAAAGAAAAAAGCCTTGTGGAGACCAGTTCCAGATCTTTTCTTTCTCAACCAGTTTGTGAAAGTTTCAAAGTTTAAAATGCTATCCCTTCACAAACTGTTATCCCCCTTTCATTTTTTTTTTGAAACTGTAGATGTAAAAAATGCTTATCATCACATTCCAGTAGCTACAGATTTCCAGTGTTTTTTAAGATTTTCTGCATCTGGATTACACTGCAGGTTCTCTACACTATCCTTTGATTTAGCCACTACTCAGTGGATGCTGACAAAATGTCCAGTTCCAGAGACAGCTTACTGCAGACTGCATAGTATTCATATTTTCCTTACTTAGATGACTTACTTGTTTTTTGCAGAGTCTTTTTCAAACTGTCAGGAATCTTTCACTTAGGAGAGAGATCTCCTTTGTGGACTGGGAGAGCATTCAAAAAACTTGTCTAATTATATCCCACAGAATAATATTCCTGGGGGGGGGGGGGTCTCCTGGATATATCCATGCAAAAACAAATTTCTCCCATGGAAAAAGTAGATCTTTACCTAGATCTATTCCTTGTTTTTCCAGTCAAAGACTTCAGCAGGGGAATTTCTTCTATTTCATAGCATCTACATTATGCCTGACACCTCTAGCCTCCACCTCTCAGTGGTACCTAAAATCTGTACTGTCCCAACACCAACACTCCATAACTTTTCAAATACTAGTCTTGGAATTTTTAAAAGGAATTGCTTTGGTGAAGAGACCAATTTTATCTGAATCCATGTCACCCATTTTCCTTTCCAGCTCCACTACAGTCTGCAAAAACAAGTACCTCAGACTTTGCTTGGGGGCTTTACCTTTGGAGATAAAAGTTCAGGGTGTTTGGAACAAAAATGACATACCAAGACCACATAAAAATCACAGAGATGCTGCTAACACCAAGAACTGCAGCCATCTCTTTTTGATCATATGTGGCCCCCAGGACCCCTACAAGTAGTCATAGACAATACCACGGTTTTGTGGTAGATAAACAAAAAGGGGTTCCAAATTATATCCTCTGTACAGATTAGCCATGGTAGACTGGGATACAGCATTTCAACACAATATCACTCTACAGGCGTCTTACATCCCGTCAGTGCAAAACTTTGTGGCAGTGGTCCATTTACTGGGTTTGTATTGTGGCAGGCAAAATGAACAGGACCAGGGCAGACCCTCACGAATGGACATGGAATCAGGGGGTGGTCCTGGATTTGTCCAGCTGTGGGAAGCATCTAATATAGATCTTTTCATCTTCATTGATAACAAATAACTGGAAACATTCTACTCCTGGACTCCTTGCAAGTGATCCTGGAAGACAGATAAATTCTCATTTCACTGGATGAGAACTTTCCTGTGTGCCTTTCCACTAATATCCATGGTCATAATGAAGAATGAGAAGGACTCAGCAAAGATCATTCTGGTGACCCTCTTTTCTTGCCCATGCAACAGTGGTTCTCCCTTCTTCTGGAAATGGTCAAGGACAATTAAAACAAACTTCCTCGAAGACTTGACTTACTTACACAAGACAGGGGTTGTTTAATACATTCCAACTTGAAACAACTTCAGTTATATGATTGGATGACAGAATTTTAATACCTTTTAGGCACCTACTTTCTCAGGAATTGCTGCAGGCATGAAATAAGGCAAAAACAAACTTTACTAGGAAATCCTACATTAGCAAATGGAAAAGATTTTCTAGTGGGAACCACATTAAGAACCGATACCCTTTTAAAGCTAACGTTTCTCTGCTTCTACAATATTGATATGCTTATTTAACCTCTGGCATTTCTTATTTCTCTGACAAAGTTCAACTTTCACCCACATCAGCCATGTATGCCCATGAATCTGCTTTCATTCAATGCACTCTCATGTCAGGCTGTGTTTGAAAGGAATTCTGCATACCTTTCCACCTAGAAAGCAGCTGGCTCTTCCTTGGGATCTTAATTTTCTTGTGGAAAAATTAACAGTTGTTCCATTTGAACCAGCCTATCAGGCTGAGTTGTGGTTCTTAATGTGGAGAACAGTGGTGCTCTGGCTTCTGCAAGAGTGTCCAAGTTGCACGTTGTTATGGTGCATCAACCACATCTCATTTTCCAAAAAGGTAGAGTTTGAGAATTCATTCTTTATTTTTACCTAAAGTGATACCCAGCTTTACTTACTGTCAAGCTATCCATCTCTCTGTCTTTTTTCCAGAACCTAAAAATGAAGAAGAAAGGATTCTTCATACTATGGATATACACAGGAAACCGTAATACCATCTTGACAGAACAAAACCTCCAGACATTCTGTACAGCTTTTCATTTCTAATTAACTTAAAAATGGACAACACTGTCAAAGCAAATTATTTCCAAATGGTTGTGCCATGCTATTTCTTTTTGTTACTCCCACATATCTCTCATAAATACAGATTTTTGCAGAATGTCCAGATTTTTGCGTCATATTTATGGGCCGTTTTTCATAAGTGGTTTTCTGGCAAATTAGTAGCAAACCACTAAAGACTGAAGTTAGAAAATAATGATAGTCATTTGAGTTTCAGACTTCATACCCTTCAGAAAATTCATACTAATGCAAAACCTGTTATTCTATCAACTTTCTAAGTTTGTAAAACTAATATTTCAAAAAATGTCCCTATTTCTGGGCCTTTGTCCCACTTTTTATTTATGGCTTTGTCCAGATTTCTTGCTCTAAGAGGTTGGGAGGTATGTACTCCCACCATAACAAGTCAGTTCCAGTCAAGGTCAAGGCACATTCTGCTAGGGCTTTGGCTTCTTCAGTGGCGGACTCCATAGAAGTTTTCTAGAAGCAGCAACTTGGTCTTCTCTACATAGTTTCGCATGACACTACAGACTAGACTCCTTTTCTAGGTCCTGAACAGGCTTTGATAGGACAATTCTTCAGGGGCTCCTGGACCCTTGTTCTTCCTCTTCACAGTATTTCTAGGCTTTGGTATTCTACTCTTATAGCTTAGGGGCTACTGCAGCAGTAATGATGAACATAGTACAGTTGTGTTAGCAAACTTACCATAACAGAAGATGTTCAAATAGCTCACTGCTGCAGTAGCTGCTCCCTCCCCTTCACCCCCCTATTTTTTATGACTTGTTTGCCAGGGTGAGGACACTTGTTTTTATTTACCTATCAGTAATTTATTTCAGGGCTCTAGCCTCCCTTCTTCAGTTGGTATAAAAGTTCTGAGGGATTTTTTACCCAGAGCACTGATTTTTGACAGATCAAGTTTTCAGCAATCTGGGAGCTATCAAGTTGCCCTTAATCTTGGAAACTGGCTGGCTGCTACATCCTAAGCAGAATATAATCCATATAGTTTGGCCTACTGCAGCTTTGATATATTCAAACATCTACTGTTATGGTAAATTTACTTGGACAACTGTACTTTCCACCCAGCCCTTTAGTTTTAATCTTCCTCACAATCCCTTGTAATATTATTCTCCCTGTTGTTATTATTGTTCCACACATTGAAGAGTTACAGCTGCAATGGTTAACAATATATCCTTCTGTGAAGTTCAGTACATTGCCCCTTTAAAGTTTATCTCAATTGCTGCTCTGTTCCACAGAATAAGATCACTAAAAGAGCATTCAGTAAAGGCCTTAATGGATAACTTTCCTCCCTATGTCTGGTGTCTAGTTTTCTCTTACTTAGAAGTACGAGCAACTTAAAAGGACAAACTGACAAGCTTTTGCAGGTGCCCCCAAGACCTTACTTTTCACTTAAATTGAACTTTTAACACTACAAAATAGTCACTTATTTATTCACATTTAATTCAATTAACAACTGATTTTTCTCTGCTTAAGTTAAACACTTGTACTTACAATTTCATCAGCCATATGGATATTCTCTTTCTAAGCCATTGTAAACCAAAGTAATATAAATACAATTGACCTTCCAGCTGTTTCAAAATAAGTTTATGTACTTAATTACTTGTTTATCCTTTGTTTACTAGGTTAGTCCCACTAGGCTAGTAGTCTCTTTTCAGGGGAGACACACTACTACCAGGAGGGCACCATGGCACATCCTTCTCTTTTTTTCAATAACTGCTAAAAGACCTTTCCATCTGTCTGAATTACTATCAACTCAAGCAGATGGGACCTCGATCAAATATCTCATCTGTAAAATGGCACACAAAGGAGTGCAGTATATCTCCTTACTCTATACTGCAGTGTCAGTATCAAGTACCTGGTCTGAAAATCAAACCCACAGCCTCCTGATCTTACAGCACTACACTGAGTGTGCTAACTGCTGAGCCACTGACTTGTGGGCTGCTGAGTTCTAATTGCGCATACAGCAGTATTCAGAATAACCCATTTCATTTCAGTCCCGCCATCAGCAATGGGGTTGATGCACTGCAGTTATTCCACTTAATTTACAAGTCCAGTTCTGCTTCAGCCCTCATCTAACAATTCATCTATGATTCCTACCAGCACCTGGTTTGATCCTAGCTTTCTGACAGTTCTTCTGGTTATCTCTTGTACTGTCTTTTTTTTCCATCATCTTTTATAATGAAGAGAAGGGGGTAACTGACATAGTCTCTCTCTTTCTTAGTTACCACTGCTTATGGATGGCTTTGCAGTTAGACCTCCATCTCCTGGCTTGTGCAGTGGCTGCTGGTTAAATGTCTTAATTTCCATCAACTGGTCAGCTGCCATAAGTGTCTTTAAGCCCCTAGAGGAAAAACACTCTGAAAATGACAGGATACAGTAGTTTACCCTCAGATCCAGCTCACTGACACTCAGTCCTGATTGGATTAATTTTTCTGTTTCTGTATTATATAAGATAAATACTCTGCTATCTTCAACTTTTAGCAGGTAGACATTCCTTAAATACTACTGTTGTTGCTCTAAGAATTGTTTTCTACATATAATCTTTTTACCTAGGTTTTTGGGGTTATTTAATGGATTCCTACGCTAAATTTTTGATTTATATCAGTCAAAAAGTATATCTGAAAGGCAAGAACTGTGCAGATTGAGAATGTTTATGTACATTTCATGACAACTTACTTAATTCATTTTTATAATGTTGTTCACGTCAGGCAAAAAATGTCCATTTTTCACAGTGAATTATTTTGTGCTGCTTGTGTAACACTTTTATGTTGGGGAATCGGTACTGTTTTGAAGGGGTATGTACTGTTTTTATGCACTGACAACTTACCTGGTGTGGTTTCCTTCAAGGCCCCCGAGCCAGCGGAAACCATTACCCAAACAGCTGAATCACTTACAAATGCCTTCTATCAGCACCTCCAGGACTGCATGGATCAGGCAATCCCAAACAAAACAAAGACTCTTTGCACCAAAGGCAAGCGCCCAGTCTGGTGGACCCAAGCCATTAACAAACTCTACAGTAAAAGGAGAAAGCTACTACAAGATAGAGCAAAATCCTTAAAAGGGAAGACACCCTTGATCACTATAAGTAAAAAACTACGATCGCTCATAAAATCATCCAAGGCAAATTTTGAAAGAAAAGTCGCTAAGGACTCAAAAGACAATCATAAGGCCTTTTTTAGCTATGTTAGAAACCTGGGAGGAAACTCCCAGATATGCTCAGAATTAGTTCAAAATGATATAAAAATCACTGAACCAACAGACATTGCCAACATACTGGCTGACAGGTTCAGTGCAAATTCCCTCCCCCCCAAAAGGAGAGATATCTATCCCAGCGGATAGTAGCCTCCCACACATCTCAAATGCTCAGGTGAAAACTGCTCTCTCCAAGGCAAAAAACACAGCATCTATGGGACCAGATGGTGTCCCCGGTTGTGTGCTCCACGAACTCAATGAGGAATTAAACCCGCTGTTAGGGCAGCTGTTTAATCTTAGCCTCACCTCAGGATACGTACCCAAGGAGTGGCGTACGGCAACTGTGGTCCCACTTCACAAAGGCGGTGCCTCTACTGACCCTGGTAATTACCGCCCCATCAGCTTGACGAGCCTAGTCTGCAAAGCTATGGAGAGGATCATGATGGAACTCATAAATAAAGACATAGGGGACTTACAGACATTGGATCCAACCCAGTTTGGCTTTGTCAAGGGCAGATCATGCCTTTTAAACTTGGTTGATTTTTTTGAAACAGTCACCAAGGCCATTGATGAGGGCAAGGCAGTCCACACAGCCTACTTTGACCTTGCAAAAGCTTTCGACACAATACCCCACTCGGGTATCATAGAAAAACTCACCAACTTAAATGTAAACCCATACGTCACAAGATGGGTTGCAAACTGGCTAAGTGACAGAACCCACAGGGTCAGAGTGGCTGGCGCCATGTCAGACTCCAAGCCGGTCACAAGTGGTGTCCCACAGGGCTCAGTCCTAGGCTCCCTCTTGTTCGGCATCTACTTTTCAGAAGTACAGGCAAACACAGGAGGATTATGGCTGACTAAGTTTGCAGATGACTGCAAACTGGGCGCCATAGCTGAAAACACATCAGACACAGATATCCTCCAGAAGGGTCTCATAGAAACGGATAACTGGTGCCAGAGCTATGGCCTAAAGTTAAACGCCAAAAAATGCATAGTCATACCCTTCGGGAAAAACAAGGTTACCCCTAGCTACCATATAGGTGGCAATCCACTAAGCACAGAAGAGGTTATCAGGGATCTGGGGACCCAGGTTGACAGTAACCTTTCATTTGACACCCACGTTGCCAAGGTAGTTAGGAAAACCTTCTACATTGCCCACCTGATCATGAAGGGTTTCACTTCTAGATCAAGGGAGGTCATTGTTCCCCTGTACTCATCACTCATCAGACCAATGATTGAGTACAATGCCCCATTCGAAATGTATCTTACCCGACACCTGCAGCAATTGGAAAGGCCCCAAAAGTTCCTCACCAAAAGGATAAAGGGTCTCAAAAATATGTCTTATGCTGCCCGACTGAAGGAACTCCAGCTCTATTCGGTCGCATACCGTCTGCTCAGAGGTGACCTGTGCCTAACATACAAGGCCATGTCAAACCCGGAATTGATAGACATGCTCCACCTCAAAAAATCTAAATCCACAAGAAATACAAGAGGAAGAGACTTAAACCTTAACACAGTTATAAATAGGACGTGCTGGAGGGACAGATTCATCACCCAGAGACTCCCTATGCTGTGGAACAAAATCCCGGTACATGTGAGGCAGAGCACCTCGCTGGCCCTGTTCAAGAGAAATCTTGATCAATGGATGGGAGATTGCAGGTTTACCCCGGGAATCACCTCAGTGTCACTGCTGGACAGAGGCACAGTAAACTAATGGGCACAGTACCTTTCAAACTTAAGGGGTGGTGAAAGCCACAAAACTTTGGGCTAGGCTTATAAATGCCCTAGGGCAGATAGCCTAGTATGAACCTATGAACCTTCTGACTGACCCCTTCTAGGGCAGCTTACCAGTAGGCTTCTTCCTTGGCTATAGCATAGTTACCCCAGATGTGCTGTTCCTTCCTCCAATGAACCTAAAAAGAAAAAAGCAATTCAAGCATAAGCCCTTCCCTTCAATAGGGGCTGTGTCAATGCCTCAGTCACTGTTAGGTGACTGCAGTGTCTTGTCTCTGGCTCCTAAGACTGCTTACTGGTTTCCTCACTCTCTCTGGTGTAGCCTTACTGGCTACTATGGACCAGGGGTCAAACATCCTCTTCAGCTGTTCTAGTGTCTGACGTGAGCCTGTGAGAACCACCCATTTTAGTGCAAGTAACACCCTATGAGGGTCTTCTTGGGATGGCTGGGGAAAAAGACTTCTTGCTTGGGATGATATGCCTTCCCTTTCTCGTCTTCCTCCAGGTATGTTCCAAGAAAAAAAAAAAAAAGTTAATAATTCTGACAACAGAGAGATGGTTTCTGTATAGAAACAATGTTCTTACCTTAGCCGTGAGTTTGTTGCAGACTGTCACTACTGGGTACCACGTGCCTCCTTCTATTCCCTATTACTCCAGTCTAAACAATGAGGATGCTCTTTCAGATGATTCTGATGTGAACAGAGACAGGGTTATGTCACAGAGAGATATTCATCATATCACTGCTGCAGTAGCCTCAGCTATGTGGGTTATATCCTGCGAAGGATATAACAGCTGGCCAGCTTCCAAAGCTTCAGGGCACCTTCCACATGCCACACTGTAAGGCGACTCAAGTTAAGTTGACTAAAAAAGAAGTTTGGTTGTGATGCCCTTCAGAGCTTTCCTGCTAGCAGAGATTTACTGCTGTCGGAGAGTATGTTCCTCTGAGGCCTTTGAGGATTGATGGCCAACCTGTGCTTTCCTTCACTGGAAAGACAAGTTCCCTTTGGGTGGACTTCCATTTTCTTAATTCTGTTTTATTATCTTCCTCTTGAAAAAAGTTATATTGAAGCTAGGAGTGTTTTATTTTAATGGACTGTCTTGAGACTGCAATATACTTTTAAATGGAGCACTTGTTTTACATGTCACTTTAAAAATAGTTTAAATTAAAAAAAAATATATATATATATATATTTTCACACTCTGTATTGCAGTATACATTCTGAGTACTGCAATTCAAGTGGTGGAGATGGATAAATGCCTGACTATGAACCAGGAGACCCAGGTTTGATTAACAATTTGAGTAACGTATAGAATGGCAGATAAATTATGGGCATGCTTACCCTGGAGGAAGGGCGGCAAAGTGGGTATCTCCTGTGACAATCCCTGGTAGAAGCTGGGGATGTTTTTGGGAGGAGGTGTAGTCTAAAGACAAGGCAGGGGTGGACCTGACTTAGCTGCTTCTGTAGTGGGGCAATACGCTTAAATGTTCCCACTGGACACCCACCCTAAGATGCAACTACACTGCTGTGAAGAAGGGAGAAAAAGGTAGTGGGTAGAGCACTCAAGAAGCCTCACCTAGACAGATATAGAGACAGCCAAGTCCCTGGGACACCCTTAGGATTCACAACTAGCCACAGCATACACCAAAATAAGTCCAGGGGTTTATGGAGATTGTCTGGTAGAACTAACATGGATGTGGGGCACTCCAGTGCCAGGCAAGTACAATGACCTTCCCCGCAAAAAGTATACATTCTGAGTACACATTTAAAGGAATGTACACATTCTCTGTAACCAACATGCTACTATGTATACTTGTGAGACTGTGTGTGTGTGCGCACGTGCATGCATTACCATACATTTGTGTGTGAATTTTTTTTACTTTTTTCAAGTTTCATTGAAATGAATGACACTTGTGTTCACAAAATTTAAAATATAAATGTAGCAGACACAATCCAATAAAGCAAACACAAATTGGATTTTAAGCCTTACTTGAACAGTTATCAGTTATCTCAAAAAATAAACTTACTTTCACCAGGCTGTAAACCATCTCCTTGAATTTTTCCACTGACGTTCCTTTAGTTGGCTTTTCAAATGGAACAGTTTGCTTCCTTAGTTCAGTTTCAGTACCAAAGTCAAAATGAGCGGCTTCTTCCATTTGGCATTTTATGACACCTTGTACTTCTGCCCATTTCCCAACATAAACCTTAGGAGGTTAAAAAAAAAGGTAGAAAAAAATCTTTTGAAATTAAAATTCTTAAAACAAACAGAACTAAACCAAGTATGCATTGCAGAGTGATACAAAAGGAAATAAAAAATACACATGTAATTACTTATTTGTTTAACTAAAATAACAAACCAATAAGAATTGTGTATAATTCTGCCCCCCCCCCACCCCACACACACACACATCAAAAGATCATTTTATAGTTAAGTTAAAAGTTAACTTAGCTTTTCTAACATCAACAGCCTGAAATACATTTTCCCTTCCGGCACCTGTATCTATTCCCAAAAGCAATGCTGACTCCATTTTAACTATTGTACTGAACGTTTAAAGATATATAGGTAGGTGCATGCGTGTGTGGGTGTGCCTTCTTTGAAGGTTGGGTGACAGGCTGGCAACTCAGCACTGTAAAACTCCACTGTCAATCATTAGTGGACTGGAGTTCCACTGTGGTGACCCCTAACCAGGAAAAGCCGAAAGACAAACAACAAACTGGCAGGAATACAGTTCAAGATGGATTGCACAACTGGCAGTATGCCTCTGGTATGCAGCTAAGGGGACAAGGATAGCATACGGAGTTGCACTTCAGTAAGTTAGCCAGTTCATCAACAGAAAGACAGAGCCATGCTGTAGCACTGAGATGTAGGGAAGATATTACCATGCAGGCCACACAGAGCAAACAGCAACACAGCCTATGTACCTGCAAAACAGATAACATCAAGGGCAACAGGGCAGCAAAAAAATAATGCAAGGGCATGCAGCAGTGGTAGCCTGTGTGCCCCAGTAATTTGCAGCACCTTGGGCACTTGAACAACATCTACATATCAGTAAGGACAAATAGTAGGAACAACTTGTGTGCCCTTACTAAGTGAAGTACCAGGAGCATTCTGCCAAGGAAGTACAATATAGACATAAGGACATCAGCCCAGAGGAAGAAAACAAAGCAAACAAAAAAAAAATAACTGGCAAGGCAACATGTCCACCCAAACATGCACAAGGGCATTAACTGCAAGGAGAAACTAGTTCAAAACACTGATGTTTTAAAAGCTGAAACCCATATGGTCGAAACTACATGAGCGATATTTTAAAAGGTCAAAATCTCACAAATAAGACAAAAATGTTTTTTGCAGGGGGCAAGCCCCTATGCACCACCCACACCCTTTGATTATTGTATATACCAACTCAGAGATCTCACTACAGTGGGGAAAGTGCACGTTATCTGACCCCACTGCACCAAGAGCTCAGTCAAAACGGTTTTACCACTTTAAAGTTTAAATCATATGGTCTTGACTATATGGGTTTCGACATTTTAAAATGTTGATCTCTTGAACTAAAATACATGCACACATACATACATATATGCCACAGACCTGACACAGCATAGCATGGACACCCATGCAGGAAACAACAGCTCTGTACTATGCAAAGCTTGGGTTCCATGTGTGCTCACAGTAAGGATGGATGCATGTAGTGCCACAGTACACTTCTGCAGTGGTACAGGGTATACAGCACAGGCTCGGTGTGCACACACCTAACCAGAACAGATGGATTAAAAGGAGGTGGGAGCAGGCCTGTCAATTAGGAGGTGCTTGCAGTTGTGGAGGGGCATACAACAGCCTATAGCTGTAGAGTAAGGAATTGGATCTAGCCATTGTGAGCAATGTGCAGGATACAGTACAAATCACAATGCATGCTTCTGAGGATGTAATAACAAACACTAGCATTATGGAAATGGTCCACAGACACATACACATATACACAAAAAAATGTATACACACAAAGTCAGCTAATGCAGAGTGTGTGTGTGTGTGTGTGTGTGTGTGTGTGTGTGTGTGTGTGTGTACGCACTGTAGCCCCACCAGGATATACAGTACTGACCACAACTGAAAACATGGTAAGTACTGATGAAGAAATTTATTTCAAAAACTATTTGTGCTACATCTGACTCATTACCCACTGCAGATTAACAGTCTGGATTTGCTTCTTACCAGACCTTTGTATTCAATAGGTGGTGTCAGTGCCCTACCAAATAAGAGATACATACTGGCCTGAATAATACATGGAGCATACGGAAAATGACCTCCTTCTACTGCAACTGTGTGGATGCTGTCCGTCAATCATGTCATGGTTAACAGCTGTGTCTGTAGTGTCATTGGGTATTGTGTGCACTTTCTGTATATATGCATTTTACATGTTGCTGCTGACAAGCATGAATGACTTTTTCATATTTATACATCCGCTGTATACGACATTTGGAATTCTGCATGTATGGAGTCTGTTGGTGGGACTATAACTGCACATTTTGCTGCTACTGTTGTATTACCAGCATTACTGCCTGCACTACAGATGGTTGGGCAGTGACTTCTGCCTGTTTATTAGCCATAGATTTCTGCAGTGAAATATAATATCCAGTGATAGCTCAGGAGGTGCCTGATCTGTTTATAAATTGTGGCTGTGCTTTATGCAAGATCCATTGTCTACCTGCGCCTGATCACAGTGTTGGCCCAGCTGGCATATGACAGTGCACCTTTTCTGAAACTGGTGTTCTGTTGTCAATGAAACTCATTTGGTTTTGTATAAGCCTTCTTTTTATCCATCAGTCCTCTGCAATGCTTACCATTTTTATGAGGGTTTATGTCATTTAACTGAAACCCCAAAACACTGAGCAGCAGAAAAACATTGAAACCCGTAACACCAAACAACAGAAGAAAACAGCAAAAGAGTTGTGTGAGATCACGAAACAGTGGGGATCATAGAAGTGGCCCTTTGTACACTGTAGTGCAATCTCAGAGTTGGTTCATATAATTAGCAGAAGGTAAGGGTGGGCCTGCCCCTGTTTAAAAGATATGTTTTCTCATTTTGTTTAATTCGGTGTTCTTAGTTTCAATGTTTATGGTTCTCAGTTTTGCTACTCTGTGTACTGAGATACTAATTAAACGATACAAATCCGTTTATGAATCCTGCTGCTAGTCTTGAACTGAAAACATGCTAAGTGCATTATCTTTTCTAGTACATCACTTACAGTCTCAGTATGGACAAAGTTTCCTTCTTCTTTTTTTTTTTTTTTTTGAAATGTTGCCCATAGTACTGATGAAATTTTAAAGCCTGGGAATTTTTTTTCTTTGTATCTCTATGACTCACTTCTGCCTAATGCAGTAGATAACTAGCTTCTACTGCCTCTGTACCACAAGACAGATGGAGGCTATACAATATCTCCTCTGGATTACTTACTGCTATTAGAAAAGACCCAGTCATTCTCCATCTTGATTACACTGTTTTTATCAATATCATGATCTCTTAATAAATTGCCTCCAAATCTAACTCAGGATGACTTTGCTGTGGTGGAAGCTGGAAAATTAGGACATCAGCACAGACTAAAGCTTCTTTTATGGAAACCAGCGCATAGACCAGTGCTTATAACACAAAATATGAACCTAGACACCAGAACATGTCATTCCCACCTGTTTGCTTCTTTGCTTAATGATGAAGCATTACACATGACAACAACAAGCAAAATACAGTAGTCCTAAAGTCTAAAGACAATATTCATAAACATGCTTACAGTCATATACTTCGGAACTCCCATTTTAAAATAAAACTGTTCCACTTTCTGCTAAGCCGACTAGTGTATTTTTCATTGATAACCCATACTTGAGACATTGGAAAGGACACACGTATACTTGGGATTATTTAGAAATATACATAAACTACACATGCATATCTCATGATAGATTAAATGACCCATGGTACCCAATACGCCACCATCCCTATTACGTACACAGTACACAGCTATTTACTATGTGCACCATCATGTAGTTCTTAAAAGTAGTGTTTCTTGTCAGTTACTCAATCAACATTAATGAATTGTGCTACCTTACGCAAACACAGCGCACACAGATATTGTACACAATTATATATTACACTTAAGAATACAGCGTATATTTCTAATAGAATTTTTTAAGGGTTTGTAAATTGCTGGAACAGTCCCTTAAATATTCTGCATATCACTTTGTCTCTAGTTATATTATGCTGACTTGTTTTCAGGCCTTGAATGTATTTTGCATACTTTCTAGAATAATTCCTCCTTTGTTTCAAAAGGTCTGGCAAATTTTTGTGACTAGATTTCTAAATTTTCCACAAGAAATAACTACTGTGGTGTTTCACACTGAATATGTAAAGGTTCGTGGTTCAGTTGTATTATTTTACTTTCAACAAGCTTTTATAGTAAGTGTCCCAAAAAGCTCTTAACCTGAAACACACAAAAACACATACTC
This sequence comes from Protopterus annectens, assembly GCF_019279795.1. Lineage (NCBI taxonomy): Eukaryota > Metazoa > Chordata > Ceratodontiformes > Protopteridae > Protopterus > Protopterus annectens. The sequence continues at coordinate 878,150,531 of NC_056744.1, read as the reverse complement.
AATTAACCAATTCTTCTTAACCTCTTAAGGCAAGAATTATAGACAAAAAAAATAACATCATGGACAGATGTCATTTATTGCTCTTATACACTTAAAAAGTTGACAGCATAACAAGTTTTGCATTAGAATGCATTTTTATTAAGGATATGTCATTGTTTACTGACTTCAATCTTCAATGACTAGCCATAAAACTGCACATTTTATTTAGAACAAACTAAAAAATATGAAGCAAAAATCTGGACATTCTGTGAAATTCTGGGCAGTTGAGAGTTATAAGTGAGCCAAGTGGCAACTTTAGCCTCATTCAAAATTTACAACTATCACAAAAATAAGCAAAAAAATTAAAATAACTTTAATTTTTATTTTATTTCATTTTGTCCACTGGGTAGGTAGACTAGTCAAAAGCCCTTTTCAGCTACAACCCAGGCCGATGTGGCAATAAGTGGACATATACAGACAATGAAAGAGTTCAAAAAGGAACAGTTGTGATAAGCAAATATTATGTCAATGAAGCAGTAGTAACCATACAATACTCTCTCCAGTATTCCGATACTTACAACAGTAACTTTTCAGTGGCTATATTATCTATAGTACTTACAATTTGCTGGACATATGCATTATCCATAACAGAAATTGCTAGGTGTGATATGCGGGACTGGACTTGAGTGAGGACTGTAATGTGCACTATACTTTTAACAGAAACATCAAGTTTTATACTACTGTTATGTGTGAAGAAAGCAACTTTTTGTTAAGATGATCTAATCCCAATTTTTAGCCATTGTCTTTGAAGCAGCTGCAGGCTGTTTCCTTTTAAAGATGCTCTTTTTTTCTTAAGCAGATATAAGGTATTTGACTCTTTACATATCTGTGGGATTGCTCTAAGCAGAAGGAGCCATTTTAGAAAATGCTCTTTCACCTAGAGTTTTTAAAATGTGGTCTGATTAGTGTAAAGAAATCTTCCATATTCTCCATGAGACCACAGAGTTGATGTCTGATAAGTAGTTAGTTTTTAATGGGGGGACATTGACAGAGTTTGACTTTCTTGAACACTTGAGTACCAAGTAGTTTCACTGCACTACTTGTTGGCAGCCTGTTAAAGCATTCCAGTTACAGCCATCCTTGGCTCTTATTCAAGCCATTCCCCTAAACTGCTCAGTTTTCAGTTGAATTCAAGTGTGTAGATCACAAGTGCCTTACCTGGGCCAGAAACAGGGAGCACAATCTGTTGTTCCCATATGAATACTTTAACTCCTAGGTCGCCATACTTCAAGATACGCTGTATTTAGTTTGGGTGCTCGTATACAGGTTTCAGTACAGTTGGTTTGCTTGTCTGTGTTTTGGGGAGTATATTTTGATACAAGATAATATGATCATAACAACTTTTGGTAGGATGCTGGAAAAGTTGTATTCGTTTAATATTTTTTAACTGAAAATAGACAAGCTTATTTACTTTTTTTTCTTAACAAAGGATGGGATAACCTTTGACAGTCTACAACTTGTTTTTAAGAAGAGTTCATGCCATTATATTAGTTATTAAAACACTAGAGTTGTGAAAATCAGTTTCACATTGTCATTTTGTCTTCAAATATGCCAATAACATGAATAACATGGACATTGTTAAATAAACAAGAGATACATTTAAAATGACTAGCATCAAGCAGAATGACGGTGATTTTAGTGTTTTGGCTTTCTGTCTTTTGTTTTAGTTTGGGATTTTTTTTTCACTTTTCTGCTAGTACTGAGGTAATGGTTCACCTGGAAGTAGGTGCTGGCAGAAATTTTTATTTATTTATTTATTGCTTTTTGTTTTATTTTGTTTTGTTTTACTTTCTGGTACAGTTATTAATTTTTTGTCCTCTGCTTGCACTGAGGTAATTGTTTGGTAGGAGGTACAAGCAGAGTTATTTGGCGTTCTGCTTTTTTGTAGTAGAGTTCTTCATTTTTCTGCTTCTGTTTGCACTGAGATAACTGTTTATTTGGCAGTGTTTCTGCTTTTTTTTTTTTTTTTTTTTTGTCTTTTTTACTTTGCAGTAGAGTTTTCTAACTTTTTGCTTCTGCTTACAGTGAGGTAACTATTTGGTAGTAGGTGCTAGCAGGGTTTACTGTGTTTGTTTTATTTTTAACTTCCTGGAGGGTTGTTAATGTTACTGGGGTTGTGGATGCTCCCATCCTATCGGATAGGAGCTTATACTGCTTAAAATCTCTCACCTGGCGAGAAGACGCAAGTACATATTCGGGATCCTTGCTTTCAACTGAGGGCAAATAAGCTGGTGCTCCTTTTTACGATTATTTTCTGTCTTACCTCCTGATCTTCTAAGAACAAAGGGGAGAAAGTTCTTTGTTTTATTTTTAACTTCCTGGAAAGTTGTTGATGTTATTTGGTCTGTGGATGCTCCAATTCAATTGGACAGGAGTGAGGAAAGGAGTACATAAGTCTTTAAGTTTTAAACTTGTTATACTTAATTTTACAAGGAATTTAAGTATATACTTGATTTGTTAAACATTCAGTGAAATACAGATTCACTAACTTTGTATATTTTGGAAAACTTGTTCAGACTGCACTAAACTACTGGAACTTTTGAGGGTCATTGACAGCAAGTCCTTAAGTGATGATAACAAAGATTCTCATACGTGTCATTTTAGAAAAGCTTTTACTATGATTTCTGAATACTTAATTGACTGGAAATTGACTTATAAATGTTTGGATTGCCATAAACAGAATGTTAATCAGAAACTACTAATGGATAACAGTGTGAATGAGAGTTTTAAGTCAGATTCTCCAACAGACAAAAGAAGCTAAGGGTAAGAAAAGGAAGAAGGGGACAAAACATTGTTTTACAAAAAAAGAGTAAAAATATTGGATGTGAAAACAAAGAAGCAGACTGTGGATGTTACTTCTGAACTTGAAACGGATTTAAGTATTACTGACTGAGTAGTTGACAAAGAACATGAAGAAAATAATTCCGTAGATGAGCTCAGTTCATATGAAATATATATGTCTCCCTGGACAGCACTGATTCAAGTTCATTTATATTTAGGCCTGTGTGTCTATCCACAGAAATTACTGCATCTAAGAATGGAAGGGAAGTTAATGATACAAAGGCTTTAAAAGTGAGGTTAGGAATAACTGCATTGTAAATTTAGATTGGGTAACTAGAGAATTCACCTTCTGTTTTATTGTTGCTTGAATCAGACGCATGCAATAAGAATATTACTATCAGGAAACATATTAAAATAAATCAGACAGAACCTCAGGATACATTAGATTATGTTGATGTCAAAGAAAGTGAAAAGATAACAGCCCAAGGGGTAAATGAATGGCATGAGGTGTCAATTTTGGGGGACTCAATAATGAAACCCATTATTAAAGAAATATAAAAAATGGATAAGTCCTGTTTTACTGTATCTGCAGTCTCGTCGGGACTGAGATTACTGGACACTTAAGCTTTTGCAAATACTGAGATTTGTGAAGCCGGCATATAGTCTATATGTAACATACATGGGGATTAATGACTTAAAACACACAACTGAAGCATATGATGAACTCAATGCTTTTTTTTTTTTTTTTTACAAGAAACATTTTTATTACATTATCATGTATGACATAGGCCATGTTACAGTTATATAAATGAAAATAAGCCATAGTGACACAATCTCAGTTGCAAACATTATAATCCGAAACTGTGCTGACACAACTGTAGCTGCAAACATTATACATCACTTTTAACATATCCAGTCATTGTTAGTCAAGCATTCCACAGCTCATTCAAATTCTGCCTTCTTTTAAATCTCTTTCATCTTCTGCTCTGCATGTACCGATACCACATTTCCCATTTTTACCTATGTAATTTGCTCCTACCCTTTTCTAAAGATTCCAGTTCCAGTTATTTTATCTCTGTTACTATCTTCCCTACTTATAATAAAGTTGGTTTAGACTTTGATTTCCATTTTCTAGTTACTGCTTTTTTGCAGCCACCATAATTAGACTCAGCAAGGCCTTAGCATGTCTAAGCAATTCTGATTCTGTATCATAGCTCAAAAAAAAACATTTCCCTAGACTACAATTTGCTCACCCAGCACCTCCGACAGAGCAGCCAGCCTGCAGGGAATCTTTAAACTCTGCAAACTCATTACACTCCCAGAAAATATATTCCTAGTTACATCTTTCTTCCTTATCATGTCCAACATTTGCTGTCTACCTGAGGAAAAAATTCTTAGAAGCCTGCTCGGGGTAAAAAAATACCTGTATAAACACTTCCAGGCAAAGATTCTAAATCTTCTAAATTATGTTGCATATTTGGGAGACATACATATATATATATATATATATATATATATATATATATATATATATATCTACCCATTGTTTCTTTGTGAAATGTTTATCTAATCTCTCTCCCCAATCCTTCCTAACCTCCTCTGATTGATTCTTACAGTTGTCATGTAATATTTCATATGCTCTACTAATTATTCCTTAAGGCAACTTCTGTTCTAGATTCTACTAAAAATTCTACCAGTGCTGGTCTTTCATTTTGGACCCCCCTATTTCTTTCTCTTTTCCTATACTCTGACATTAATCCTTGATATGGAAGGAAATCTCTGGCCTACAGTACAAATAAGTTCTTGGCATCTTCCCATTCTATTATCTTTCCCTCTCTAGTTATTTGCTCCAAATACCTTGGTTCCTTTGCCAGTTTTTTTCCAATATATGTCTGTATCCTTAACTGCAATCGTCCCTATCGCCAGAAACGTCTTTCTCCATTCCCATGCTTGCTTAGTTCTTAGAAGACCTCCTGCTTCCTTATGATTATAATATTTTGTATGATTATTGTTGTTCTCCTTAAAGGTCTGCATCCAAAATTCCAGTCTCACCCTGTTACTTGAGTTTCCCTCCTGTGTATACCTCTCAACCGTACCAAATTCCTTGGTAAATACCAGTTTTGAGGGCAAAATATTGGGGTGCCATTACTACTTAATTAAACTTTACCAGTATTCAGGCAGTGTGTACAGGCACAACACTTCTTTCTTCAACCGGTAAGGCAAAAAAAAAAAAAGACTGTTTACTTTTTATTCCTACATTGAGTTTACTTTCGCTGCACTGATTTTTTCTTATAAGGGCACTGTGCAAGTGTATCTACTGAGACTGCTAGTTCCTTTGCTCTGCAAGTGTGTGTATCTATCAAAATTTGAGACTGCTAGTTCCTTTGCATTAAGGGCTGACTGTGAGACTGTTATTACGAGACTCAGGCTCTCATTTGAATGTGCATCTATCTTGACTGCTAGTTCCTTTGCTCTGCAAGTGTTAGTTCAGGACTATCATTTGAATGTTACTGTCAGACTGTTATTACAAGACTCCTAGGGCTCTCAATTGATTATTAAGAGACTCTTATTTGAATGCTAGTTCCTTGAGACTGACTTGAATGCTAGTTCCTTTGCATTAAGGACTTTGCAAGTGTAGTTAAGGGCTTTCATTTGAATGTTATTATGAAACCGTTAGTTCCTTTGCATTACTAAAGGCTCTGCTGGGAGAAATTTGGTCAGGGTGCACCGGGGAACTTTCCCTACTGTTTTAGATACATGCACTTGGATCTTTTACTTCCAGCATGGTAGCTGGGTTTTGCTTTTATTAGCTGTTGCATAACATGTTTCAAAACATAAGCACATTTGCCAAGAATACAGAGTGTGCTTGATTTACCACTGATAACCTTTCCTGCTCATAAAACTTAAGAAATGGACTCTAATGTTTACATCAGCACATATGCTTTTCATTTCCAAGCATGGACGTTGGCAGGCATAATGTACACTATGGCGTACGTGAACTCAGCTGGGGGGTGGGCATTTTAGCAAATACAGTAAACAAAAAAATAAATAAAGTGTTGAAGTTCCTTTCAATCATCTCGTACCCACAAGTTGGCTAAGTGCTGATGCTAAAGCTAACTCACACACTGAAGAAAAAAAAAAAAAAAAAACATAATAAGCCCCATTCACGTGTTTTTTTTTTTTTTTTTTTTTTATAATTATTATTTGCTTCCTGGACAGGCAGCGGCTCAGTAAAGAAAGTGAATGACTTATTTTGATTGAAAGGTGATGACTGTCAGCAGGCAAAAAGTCTTCTGCTATTTCGTAACTGCAGGGGGCTACAGATATTGAATGCATGGGGTAGGAGGAGGCATGAAATCAACTGTTTGGAACTTAATGTCTGCTAACTGCATTTGTAATGCATTGGTGGGCTGTTTAATTGCCCTACTGTTTGAGCTTATGAATAAATCAATTTGCTGGTTTCGGTTCTATCGTGATCGTACCTATTACAGCTGAATCAAAAGGCAGTAATGATGATCACTTATTAATGTTGGGCTCTAAAGTTTGTTGTGTTTATGTGTTACTTCTGTTGCTCTGCCAGCTGTTTTTGAGTTGTTTTTTGCAGGCTGTAAAGTCAGGGAAATTAAATATTTTAGATACTTTTTGTTGTTTTGTTTCCTCTATTTCTGCATAAAATCAATTTAGAACTGGCAAAGTTTTTTTTTTTACTTCCATTTAACACCCATAGCTCATAACAGCATCCAAACACTTTTCAGATTTGCTTCCTTAAAGAGTTGACTTGACACTCTTCAACTATTTAAGGAAGCAAATCTGAAAAAAAAGTGTTTGGATGCTGTTATGAGCTATGGGTGTTAAATGGACAGTACCCGCGGTGGTGGTGCTGCGGTAGCGTTGTCACCTCACAGTAAGACGCTGTCCGGTTTGATTCTCAGCTAGAGCGTCTTCTGCGTGGAGACATGCGTGAATGGGCGTACCTTCGTTGAAGGTTGTGCGTCAGGCCTGGCAAGCAGGTACGTAAAAAGCAACTGCCAATCATTAGCAGACCGGAGTTCCGCTGTGGTGACCCCTAACTGGGAAAAGCCAAAAGACACAAAAAAAGAGTTGACTTGACAATTAATATTAGGAAACACAGATCGGACGTATCACCATGGACTGAGATTCCAATAAAAATGAAAAGCTTTAATAAAACAATAAGAACTGTAACAAACATGGAGCGAATAACAGGATAAGCACTTTTGGCCATAGCCTTCTTCAGATCCTGCCCCACCATCCAATAAACATCCTTAAAAACAACAAATGTCCAATCAATCTGATCCAGGAACCTCAACCCTACTGCTTTTTTGAGGCCAATAAAAGTGCGTTCAGAAACAAGCCTCTGTACGCTCCTATCAAATATGTTCAAGGGGACACACCTCCAAAAAACACCAATGGCCTTAGTCCAAAAGTGAACTCACCTAGCAAGAGCCATTCACACTTCGTTTCAGCTTAATCAAGTCCCTTACAAGATGGCTCTTAATAGATAACTAGTCCTGGATCATATCTTCTCTGCCACTGTGTGAAAAAAAAAATCCATTTCTTATATTTTTAAAAATGCTTCACCAAAAGCCTTGGATCAAAGTAAGTTACCTAATTATGATAGTGCATAGAAGCCAGGCCATCACTTAAAGTCTAATTCCATACAGAGGGAGTATTACAGAGATACACATCATTTAAATCAGTCTTGGGCCAAATAAATTAGTGAATGAATATACATTCCGTATTTTCTTCATTTCTCCACTTCTTAAGCTTTTTTTTCACACTATGCTGACAGAAGACAGAGCTTTCTCATAGCATATTGCTACGGGAAGCTAATGTTGGAAGTTTTACACAAGCCTTCTTTATGGCTTCAATTTTAAAAGTACTACTTTCCATTTTACATATTTGCTTGGCCAAAGGTCTGAAAATAGATTCACATTACTGAACGTTGCATAAAAATGATCTGGGCATCACTCACAATCTGATTTCATATGAAAAAAAAAATGAAAAGAATACGCATAAGTAATGCATCCAAAAGGCATCACAGAAATCAGTCACGGACCAATCAAAATGATGGATAAGTGCTCAATCCATATTCACTTCACTTATCCAATTTCAATTCTACAATGTAATTCTCAAGTTCTTAAACTTTCTTTCACACAATACTGATAAAGAACAAGACATACTCATGGCACGTTTCTATGGGAGCTTAATATCATTAAGTTCGCACAATCAACACATCCCATAGTCTTTCTCAAGCCAAACTAAAAACCAATCACATCTTTTGAAGTCAGTCATGAACCAGAGTGATAGATATGTACTCAGTCCTTGTTAGCTCCATTTCTTCAACTTCAGTTCTAGACTGCAATTCTCCACTTATTAAACTTTCTTTTACACAATACGCACAGAGAGCAAGGCATGCTCATGAGATGTTTTTGTGGAAAATTAATATCAGGATTCACATAACTGATGCATCCCTAAAGCTTCCTCAACCCAACTAGAGACCAATCACATCATTTCAAGAGCTCCAGTCTTGGTTCACTCTTCCTGCTAATAAAACTGTTGAAAAAATAAACTCTAAGTATTCATAACAGTATGGTCTAAAGGAATACACCTCTGGACATATTCAATCGCTATGACTTACGTTTTGGCTCACATAGCCAACTCAGTTATCTCTTCCCAGCTATACCACGTTCCTTAAGGATTGGCTTCAGTGGTACTAAACTATTCAATCCTGGTGGGTGGTCAGCCCATAGCTCCATAATCATTTTGTTTCTTCTACTTCAGTTACTTCAGTTTTATTACACAAATCACCCCCCTTTTTGTTTTCTTTTAGTTGGGGCGAGTGCCATAAACTTGAATTTATGAGAGCCATTGTTTTTTGTATGACTAAACAGGGCATTGCTCACAACTTGATTGTGTAAATCAGATAAATGGCGAAAAATCCGTTCCTTAAAAGCTCTATTTGTCTTGCCTACAAAGTAGGCAGGACAAGAGTCACAGACCGCTACTTAAACAATATTCTTGCTCCGGCAATTTACAAAGCCTTGAAAAAAATAGCTTTGTTTTATAATTGGATGAAATAAATAAAAAGCAAAAACCAAGAAAACCCAATGCCAAGCATGAACAGGACCCAGAACTTGCCAAAAACGAGGCTAAGATGGTAATAGATCCAGTCTTTATTAGACTAAAAACAGTGAGTAAAAACAATAAAAGGCAATGAAACAAGCAGTGAAACAAGTGCTTTCGCTCGGTCAATACCGAGCTTCTTCAAAGTAAAAAATTAATGTGCTCAAATACCAGGTCTTAAATAGGTAATCATCCGTCACATGATCTTGTTAATTCATTCCACATTAATTCAAAACCACAATCTATTGTAAAAGAAACCATGTAGACAATCGAACTACCCAGATCATGTGCATAATGTGAAACACATAGTAACCACTAAAACAGTGGACCAATATTAAGATACTATTACAATACTTCATGTAGTTAAATCAACTAATGCGTTATCTAACTTTAAAAATATGTATGTACCCTGCATATAGAACTTAATTCTATAAGTTAAACAAAAAAGTAAACTATACACCATAAATAACCCTGATAATACATTTTGGGCAATCCCAACTGTCATCTAGGGTTTTAATACAGACCTACACTTAAAAATCAACTTTAAAGTCGAGCCATTCTTAACTTCAAAACGCTGTTACAAATGATGTTCTCATTTAAACCAGGGAATCTCCCAGCATCTAACCTGAGTTGCCAGAAAAGTTCTCGGTACTCTAACCTGGCTTCCCAGTTACCGCCCCTTATATCTGGTAATACCTGTTCCAGAACTATAAATTTCAATTCCATGTTACTACAGACTTGTAGATGTTTATAAAAGGCATTATTTTCTTTGCCTTTTTGCCTTTAGAAACCTCATAAAGATGTTCATAAATCCTCCTCCTAAGCGGTCTTTCAGTTTTTCCCACGTAAAAACTAGAACAGTGCGTGCAAAGTCCCAAATAAACCACCCCCTAGGAACCACACTTAAAATATTTTTCAGAATTAAATCTAAAATTCCTAGAGGGGATGTAAATTGTGTTGTTATTAATCATAGCACTACACTGTTTACAGGTCCCACATTTGCGAGTACCAGATCTAGTAGTGTCTGCCGCTACCCTCAGATGTTGTTTCCTCTCAAACAATTCCTTAAGATTGGCATCCCTTTTCCTGACAAAACAAAGACGATCTTGAATAAATTGTTTAAATTCATCATGCAAAATCAGAATGGGCCAGTGCTTCAAAATGATATCCTCCACTTCCCAAGAAGTGGTTGAATATGTGTGGACAAAGTTGTTTTTGGAATCTAAATGATTCAATCCACTATCTTGATGACAAGTAACATGTCCAGTTCCTAATAAAAGAAAATATTTAGGTTCTCTGTTTTCTATGACGTCTTGCGGCAAGCTATCAATTAAACTTAAGGGGTACCCTTTTTCTAAGAACAAACCTTTCAAAGTGTGAACCTCCTTCATAAAGCCTTCAAGAGAACTGGATATTCTAGATGCTCTGATGAGTTGACCCTTGACTATGCCTTTTTTCTGGCAAAAGGGATGCCCACTATCAAAGTGTAAATAGGAATTGGAGTATGTGGCCTTTCTAAATAATGTGGATTGAAATCTAAGGTTAACCGGATCCTTAAAAAGGGTCACATCCAAATAATTTAGTTCATCATGACTGATTATATGAGTGAACCTCAAAAATTCTGTACTGGAGTTGATGTAATTTACAAACTCCTCAAAATTTTCTTCGGTCCCCTCCCACAACAAACAGATGTCATCAAGGTACCTCCTGTAATGCACTATGTGCTTACTCCATTGACTTGCAAAAATAAAATTCTGCTCCCAATGGTGTAACACGATGTTAGCGTAAAGTGAAGCACATGGGGCACCCATCGCGACCCCTTTCTTTTGCCTATATGTTACTATGTGTTTCACATTATGCACATGATCTGGGTAGTTTGATTGTCTACATGGTTTCTTTTACAATAGATTGTGGTTTTGAATTAATGTGGAATGAATTAACAAGGTCATGTGATGGGCGATTACCTATTTAAGACCTGGTATTTGAGCACATTCATTTTTACTTTGAAGAAGCTCGGTATTGACCGAGCGAAGCACTTCTTTCACTGCTTGTTTCATTGCCTTTTATTGTTTTTACTCACTGTTTTCAGTCTAACAAAGACTAATAAAGACTGGATCTATTACCATCTTAGCCTTGTTTTTGGCAAGTTCCGGGTCCTGTTCCTGCTTGGCATTGAGTTTTCTTGTAATTGGATGAAGAAATACATTGCTGTTAAGAATGTGGGGACAGGGTTTACAAAAGCCACACCTCTAAATCCCTTTTTCGGCTGTTGTTGTGGCCCTGGTATTCACATTTCTTATCAACAAAGCCATCCCTGAAGCAAAGTAATCTCTAAGTTCTTTCTATTCTTAAAGGCAAAGCTCTGAGATTCCCCCACAATATCCCTGATCTTTGAGTCAGATGTACGGACTGGCCAGCATTTTCTGATGACCTCTTGAACAGCAATGATGTCTGTGCTGTAGGTTAAGATACATCTCATATTATTTTTAATTTGTTTTTGCCTTGAGGTTACAGCTCTGCTTGTCCCTCTTTGTGAATAAAAAGGGGTTCCCCTCTGTGACCTTATTTCCATGGCTTTTCCTGGACTGATATCAATCCTGTTTTTATTATAGCCTCTATTTGTGAATTTAGTAATCGGCTCTCTTTGTTTATTGAGATACACATCATCTTGAGCGCAGAGTCTGGAGACAAGTACAACCTGATTGACAACAAGATTATGAAACACATGCTTTGGATGCATGGTAGTTTGATGTAGCATATGATTTTGCCAAGTAGGCTTCCTATAAAGGTTAATATCTATCCCTTTAACACAATCCAAATGTAAGCTAACATCCAAAAAAATCAATCCCTTGATCCAATAATTTCAGATCGAACTCTAAAAAAAGTAGTGATGTTACTAAGTACACAACAAAGTTGCGTAGACTTTTCTCATCCCCTTCCCAGATGAGAAAAATGTCATCCACAAATCTGTTGTAGAAGACAAATTGATCCTTCCAATGGTTACATGGGTCCAACTCCCACTCATTCTCCCACTGTGCTAGGACCAAATTAGAGTAGTTATTGGCACATGGGGTGCCCATGGCTACACCCCATTTCTGCCAATAATAGGTGTCTCCATATATAAAAACGTTGTTTTCAAGCACTAGCTCCAGCAGGCTACAGATCAGGCTCATATCATAGGGCGAAGCATTTTTAAAAATATAAGAAATGGATTTTTGTTTCGCACAGTTGCAGAGAAGATATGATCCAGGACTGCTCATCTATTAAGAACAGTCTTGCAAGGGACGTCATTAAGCTGAAAGGAAGTGTGAATGGCTCTTGCTAGGCGAGTTCACTTTCGGACTACGGCCATTGGTGGTTTATGGAGGTGTGGCCCCTTGAACAGATTTGATAGGAACATACAGAGGCTTGTTTCTGAAAGCACTTTTATTGGCCACAAAAAAGCAAGAGGGTTGAGTTTCCTGGATCAAGCTGATTTGGACATTTGTTGCTTTTAAGCATGTTTATTGGATGCTGGGGCAGGATCTGAAGAAGGCTATGACCGAAAGCACTTATCCTGTTATCCACTCCATGTTTGTTAAAGTTTTTATTGTTTTATTAAAGCTTTTTGTTTTTATTTGAATCTCAGTCCATGGTGATACGTCCAGTCTGTTTTTCCTGATTTTTGTTGTGACTGGTTGGACTATCTTCAGTACTGTTGCATTCTTCCTCATGACAATTAATATTAGGAAGCAGGAAAAACAGAAAGATATACATAAAAATTATACTACTGTTAAATCTACAATACCCTACAGTAGAAATGTGAATTTTTTCACTTGTTCATAGTTTGCCATTTACATTCATATTTTAAAAAGTGGTCTGGGAGAGCTACATTTTACTTAAGGCATGCTATGAAAACCAGTTGTGGGAGACCTAAAAATGTATTGTCAATATTCACTTGTAGGAAAGGGGGGGGGGGTCTTGTTAATATTTTAGTTAAAACAGTTAAAAGCAACAGTTGTGTTTATTATCTAATATATAAGCACATCTAAAGAATGCACAGAATAAAACCCAAAGAAGGCACAAACACAGCACGATGCAGATGAAATCTTTAATAGCAGTAAGTGCTTTCACATCAAATATGATGCGAAAGTCTGAGGAAGCATCATATTTGACGTGAAAGCACTTACTACTATTAAAGATTTCATCTGCATCGTGCTGTGTTTGTGCCTTCTTTGGGTTTTATTCTGTGGAATCGTTTGGACTTGTGAAGGCACTTTGTCCTTCGTGAATTTTGTTTTGTTTTTACATCTAAAGAATGAAGAAATGTAAAGTTAAACAGTTAAAGACTTAAACAGTAAAAGGTTCCTGTTTCATACTGTTTCACTCTTAGATTCATACTAAATACATTGATATCATGTTTATATCTGTTTTTGTGTTTATATTTCACAGACACACAACAATACTTCTCAGCGACACAATATCATCACTAGAAAGTCAAAGGCATCTTGCAATGCAGTTAGACTCCTAAAAAGTGAGAAAATGAATGTTGCATTTGATCACTTTCTTGCTGTTGTCAACATTTTTGAAATGTCTGAGCTAGTATATTAATCCATTCATCCACAACCTCTTTCTCCCATTTTTGCAGATACGGTCAGGTTGTCACATAAACAGTGACAATCATCTTTAGCCAATGTTCACTGTGAACATCGTCTAAAGATGATTGTCACAGTTCTATTAAGATTAATAGAGCCCACAGTTCTTTTATATATGATGTTACAATTACAGATGTGGCCATATTTTGGTCGTCTGTTCTTCAGTTTGCATTTGAAAGTTGGTATCCCACGATTCCACTGGAGTGGGCGAGGTTACATAATTATGTAAGCAAATTTTATGTTAATCAGCATGCAGATATGTACCTATTTTTCATGGGCCTTTGTACAGATTTTTGATGTTCCAGGTTGAGAGGTATGCCCCTGTTTCTTCACTATCTCTTTCCACTTTGAATTATAGTTTTCTGCTTGTGCTATGTATAAGAGCCCTAACTGTGTCACTCTCAAATACTCTCTCAACTTGGGTAATCCCACTCTGCCGTGTTCTGTTGGAAGAATAAGCTTATCCCACTTGACTCTTGCCATCTTCCCCTCCTAGATAAAATCCTGCAGTTCTTTGTTAATTGCTATCCACAACTTCTCCTCTGATTGATAAAAATATGCCTGACCACTGTATATGATGAACTCAATGTTGCGTATAATAGAATACCTAGACAGGACAAATGTCAATTATATCCTAAGTGAGATTTTTCCATCCTTTTCTCAGACAGACTACTTATGCACTAAGGCTCATGCATTTAATAATTGGTTAAAAAACTTCATTGCAGTTTAATGTATAATTACTAAAATACTGTGAAGAGATTTTTCATAATTATCACCTATTTGCTCATGACAATTTTCATCTATGTACCTATGGGGCAAGCTTCATGGCTAGTAAATTACTAACCAGTCGTGCCCTTCTTTAGTATTAAAATAATAAGGGGAATATAAAGTTTCACAGCAACCAGTAAAATGTATTTTAAGTAATGCTAGAAGCTTAGGAAATAAGTTCACTGAATTAAGCTGTTTAACAGTTGCAGAACAACACAAAATCATACTGATAACACAACCTCGGGATTCTTCTCTTTTTCACTTAAAATATTTTGATAAATATGAATGCTTAAGGCAAGGTTCAAGAAGTGGTAGGGTAGTTTTATGGGTGCACAGCTCTATCAGATTATCCCTATTTAAGAATATGGCTATGTATGAGACAATGACCATTTGGATTCATACAAGTACAACATGACAGCTACATACAGTATAATTGTATCACACACCAAATGCGGACAGTACTCTGCATACGGAGTATTTAAATAATTTAGATGACTGCCTGAATTGTAAAGGTGACACACTCTTAATGGGTGATGTAAATTACCCTGAATATGTTGGGAATCACTATGTACTAGCTCCTACTTTGCTAAAGAATTTGTTTATCTTGTCTCATACTACAGAAAGGCTCAACTGGTAAAATTCAATACCAGAGGAAAAAATACCTTGGACCTTATATTGACTAATGTATCGAATAAAGATCAATCCATAAAGATACTTCCACCATTAGGGTCATCAGACCATAACTATCTCACAGTTGTTACTGACAATTCATTAATTGGAAAGAACACATTTGAAAACATATGAATATGGAAACTAAGATTTAAAAAGTTTTGCTGAGCATTATGTGAGATGTGAGTGGATGTCTACAATTAGTAGATCTGACAGCTGCTACAGATATAGTGTTTTGGAGAAGCTGCTTCAGGAGGGAATTACTACTATAGTAAAATAAAAGAGAAACAATTCTACTTTTCCAGTTTGGTGGAACAACAAAATTTTGAGACTGTACAGGAGCAAAAAGAGGAGCTTAAAAACTTTAGTAACTTTCCTTTCAAATTTGAACAGAAAGAAATTTAATGCATCATGTAAGACTTGAAAAAAGGGATTTACTAACTACAAAATACATTTTGAGAATTAATTAATTAGTAATATCAAAACTGAAGGAGTCCAAAGGAGAATTATAAAAACAATAGAGAAATATAGATTTATGGATTAAGGCCTTCAATGTAAGTTAAATTTGTATAGTCTCTATTACATGTATATAAGCAGAAAGTTATTAGCATATAAGATCCTCCATGACCCTATATTACAAACTATGTATAGTATCAAGAGTAATAGATGCATTAAAACATAAAAATATGATGCTTGTACTAAAAAGGGAAATAAAATCAGAGAGCAGTCCATTGCTGTTAAAATTACAAGATTTTGGAACAATCTCCCTATAAGCTTAAGTAAAGCTTAAGTACAGTTTTGGTAGTTTTAAAAGGAACCTGGATATTTAGGCGGGTGATAAAGTTTACATGCCATATACTGTGGAATCAGTGTTCTTTGACAACTGAATGGCCTAAAAACTGTATCTGAACATATGAGTCATGAAACAAGACTTCAGGTGAGGAACTTCACTGCCAAATGGATAGAATAAAGGATAGACAAGCCCTCACCCCAGCTAGCAGGAATAAGAAGTCAACTGTCAGACTGCAAAAGATGAACAGTTGAATGTTATAAGCCTCTTAAAGATAATCTAACTGGAAAGATGGTTAGTATAACTCAAGCGCATTGCTTTGCAGAATCTGAGAGGGCCCTTAGATAAATTGAGTACACTCCCATATTCAGTGTAGTGCTGCTTTTCTATGGCCCAGGAGAAAACTGAGCAATAAGTTTACGGCTATGTCTTGAATGGGAATTAAGGATTTTCATTTGCAGGACTTCAGTTGCGTGACATTCTGTATCTCTGCTTGAGGGTAACCAGAATCCTAAGTGATACTTTTAAATATTTAATACGAAAACACATTAGCCAATAAAGGATGTCTGAAAAGAATGTTGGGAACTATTTCTCTCTTCTACAACGTTATCAAGTAAATAACGATGTAAATACAAAAAGAGATTCTGACAAGAATCGTATGAAATACATGGCAACTGCATCTTGTGAACATTTACACCTTGCTAGTACCCACCCTTAGACTGTACCTACTAATTAAAGGAGGGCTAAATCAGTCAAGCTAGTGGTAAATTTGTGAATGCTCATCTGATCATCCAGTTCCCATTTGAAGAATGAATGTGGAGCTGCATGTATCTGCCCCAGGAACACATTACTATACTCAGAGAAGAGCAATGGTAAAAAAAATAAAAAATCAAAACCACAAATAAAACAGTAGGGCACTAGAGGCCACAACAAAGAGCAGAAATGGTAAAACACGACAGCACATAAAACTTTACTGAAGACATGAAATGCACAAGACAAAGGTCTGAGGACACTGCTAATCTATTTCTTTTTTGAATGATTTCATATTTGAAGTGTGTCAACAATGTTGACTGACAGGCTTTCAGCTCACTGAGAGAAGCAGAAAGGACAAGACAGTTTGAAAAAGTTGTTGACGTGAAAACTAGATGATGGCTACTGTCAGAAATGTTTGTGCTTCTATTCTGTACAGTTCAATCAGTATTACTCTCATACATATATACATATGCATCTGTATTCGGATTGCAGCTAAAGTAGAGTCACTCAGTCTTTGATTTTACTTCATTGCAGTATCAGTTAAAAACATATTTTCTTGAAACCCAACCCCATCACCATGAATCAAGTACTGTGATGACTTTTTTATAGGCAGGTCTAAGGTCAAGTACCAGGACTGCTTTTATATAGGCAGGTCTAGGTAAACTAGTGATGTTTTGCTTGCTCTTTGAGTAGAAAGGTTGAAGCCCTGAGTACATCTCATACAACTAGGGAATAATTAGCAGCCCAGGCACAACGGCAAGGGAGGATAATTGAGATTATGCCTGATCATCTCTCCAGACAGAGGGGGGAGGTGTTTGGCAGTCAAGTCACAGGGCTTATATTTTTGTCTCTTATTAATGAAGAGCTGTAGTGAGCTCGTTTAGTACCTAGTGGTGCCAGTCTCCAGATCTGGCGCATCCTCCAATTCTAAATTCAGAAGTTAAAAAAATAAATAAAATAATATGAAGGCTTCCTCTTCACCAACCATAGCTATGCTTCTATACTAATGCATCCCTTTTGGAGAATGAAGATCAAGCGGGAGCCCCTTCAAAGGCAGAAGGTTTGCTTCATGGGCTACTCCACGAAATAGACAATGGTCCCACAATGCTGCCAATGCATGGCCATCCCTACAGCATAAACATAACATACTGCACACGGTAAAAAAAAAAAAGGCAACTGATGGCTGACTGTATGACAATCATGCTTTTTTGTTTCATTGCCAAACCATTTTTAAGGGCAGTAACATGCTGAGGCACTAGAAGTTTTGATTAAAGCATTTTAAAAAGTCACCAGTTATTAATTTTTATAGTTAATTTTAACTATTATACTATAACATAACATTTATAACAAGGTAGTTGTACTGAAGGTTAACAATGTACAAGTGCCACTTCCAAAAAGATATGTGTTGCTTACTTCCCTCCTCCCTCAGGTTCTCCTGACGCCCTCAATTTATTTACAATATATATATAGACAAGAATGTTGTGGATGGGTACAGAGAGGAGAAAAACAGGCTTGAGAGAAATAACTCTGAAGAGAAGATTAGACAAAGAAGTGTAGATTAGAGGGGTGGAAGAATGCGGGTCTACTACAAGCGCTTGCATGACATTTACTTGCAACACACTCGATAAGGTAAGTGTTCTAAGTCCTGTTAACTTGATCTCCTGTAACTACTTAGCCCTCCCAACACCCTATCCTACAAAAGCGTACAGCCATACCATAACTATAACTTTAACCCTAAAACACTCTTCTCACTCCCTAACTCTAAAAACACTTTCTCTCTCCCTCCCTAAAACCTAACCCCCCCGCTTCCTAACTCTTAGTACTCTCTTCCTACTCCTTAAAACTAAAATCCCATTCTTGTTCCCTAAACCTAAAATATCATCTCCTGCTCCTTAAGCCTAAAATTCCTCTCCCTAAACAGAAGAACTCCCCCTTCTTGACACTTTCCCTAATCTATATTTCCACACCCTTCCACTTCCTCGCTATCATTCCTGCACTTACCTCACTTGAACTAGAATAATAGGTCAGGTAAGCTGCTGCAGCTGCTTGCATGCACTCTTATCTGAGTTCTAACATGAGATGAGTGTCAGCCTAACCAAATTACAAGACTCAAGTCCCTGGCTTCAAGGCAGTAGTCTTTGAGCACTTGAGACTCAAGTCCCCATAGAAAATTTCAAGAATACAGTGACACAGAAAGCATAAAATGGTACGATGTCATTTGACTGTTTATCATGGTCTGCCTATTGTGATACAAAATATACAGGGAATTATACAGGCTTGTCTTTAAATGCTTTCTCACTTTACAAAGCACTTGCACAAAGCATCATTAACTGGACATTTTTTTTAGTTCTGCTCAAAATTTACAGTAGGAAGAAATGGATTTCAGATGCTGAAAGAGCAGTATGCTTTCCATATTTTTGGACATAAAAAATGGAAAATGAGTGGTCGTTGGATTGCAGTTTATTATGTGGTGTGTGCAAGTTAGGGGTAGAAGAGAGTGGGATCTATGGCTGTAAGGCCATGGAAGGCCTCAATTGGCTCTCTTCAGCATAGGCTCTCAAGTCCTACTAGGCCCAAGGATGAGGCCTGGGGAGAGCAGTCATTGGTCTTGAGTGGTACCACTGTGTAACATATACAGAATAACTTTAAATTCTAAAAACCTAGATAAAGGAACCTGCATGTCATGTGTAATTCTCCTACAGAGTTCAGCCAGAATATATACCTAAAGAACCTAGAAGCTCTTCTTTAGTGGCTGTGTTGTTAAATGATCATGCTGGTACACAACACATAAGCCACAAATGCCATAAATGAAGAAATATATCTGCACAAGTACAATTTATTTGCTTTCTACAGTTTGTGAGTTTGGAAATACAGACGTGTAATTCTCAGAAGAAATGTGCTTTGACTTTAGCCATAAAGAATTCTCTTGTTCCATGGAAGCTTAGCAAAAACTTGAAGGTGTAGATCCAGAAATTTAGTTTCTCATTGTGTGTCTCAACAAATAAGCCCCTGAGGCAAAACACATCAAGTGTCTTGGTCACAGGCGACTCCATAGTGAGACATACAGATGTCCCCCTCACCAGACTGAACACGGAAAAGGTCACAGTCAGCTGCTTATCAGGTACCAGGATCTGACAAATCATGCATGCACTCAACTCATTCAACAACAACTACCGTTATGACTCTGTGATAGTCCATGCTGGAGTGAATGACCTGACATGCACCTCTCTAGACTATATGAAGAGAGACATGATGGAACTCTCTGATTATATGTCCCACACAGGTATGTCCCTAGCCCTAAGGAGTATCCCTCCCTCACCCAGGATGATGCCATAATATAAACAAAAATGATTGACTTGAACAATTGGCTTAGCTTCTGGTGTCAGTCCGGGGGATCCAGTATCTGTCAGCTTGGGAGGATATGGTAGACTGACTTCGCTGCTTTGCTAGAGATGGCCTGCACCTGTCCTCTCTATGCTTTCGGATACTGGTAAAGGCCCTTGCCTCCCCGATAGTGCCTTTTTTAATCAATGTCAAAAAACAAATTTTCCAATGTAATAAAATCTAACAGACACAAACTCAGGACTGTGCTGCTTAATGCCGGGAGTTTACACTCCCCGGAAGCACTTCTCACCTTGAAGGACACTAATGTCTGCGCAGTTACTGCGACATGGTTCAGGGCTGCTGTCAGCACCCTGGCCATGCAAGGCTACAATGCCTTCCACATGTTCAGACCTCAAAAAGAGCGTGAAGGAAACAAAGGTGGAGGTGTATCCATCTTCATTACAACCAAATACACTTCATGACTGGTGAAACAGCATGACCCTCTAATACTACTCCATGTCCAATTAACTACTGGGAAAGTACTATACCACATCATTGCTAGCTACAGATCCCCCATCATAAACTAGGAAAAGCACACCAACTACTTCAATTTACTGGGAACCCTCGCCATACAGCCCAACACCTTAGTCGTGAGAGATTTCAACTATCCTTCCATAGACTGGGGACACACAAAGAAAAACGCACTCACCCAGAGGTTCCTGGGCTTTGTTAACACAAATGCTCTGCATCGGACAGCCTGCACCCCCACTAGGGATCTAATGTTCTGGACAAAGTACTCATCAACATGGGGGAGGTCACTGTACTTCCCCATGTGTGACTCCCTCCCTGGTTAGATCAGACCACAAATCAATATCTTTTGAAGTAACTACTGGAACTGACACCCTCACAGGAATAAAAATCTTTACCAAAGCTAACTACAGCCTACTAAGCGATGTTAAAAAAGAGCTTCATTCCTCACTATGCAGAAGTGTAGGCAAATGCCCTGTAAAAACACTTAAGTGACTGCATAAACTCTGCTATACCTGATGGGTTCAAAACCAGGTCTTCCCACAAAACTAAGCCACCGTGGTGGATTTCAAGTATAAACAGATTATACAACAAGAGGAAGAAGCTGTTGTCCAAAAGCAAGAGGGATATCACTATGCAGAGGAAGAGTTCCCTTCTACGCCTAAACAAGAAAACCAGTAATCTTGTAAAGTCTTCTAAGGCAAATTGCAAAACTAAAATCACATCCCTAGCCAAGGATAATCATAAAGTATTCTTTAACTACGTCCGAAGTCTAAAAGGAAATGCCTAGCCATGTGCCGAACTGGTTGTAGATAGGATCACACATACTACACTGAAAATATTGCCAACTTGCTAGCTGACAGATTCAGCACAAACTTCACCACCATATCTCCACCCACCATATCCCAAAGCATACCTGACACCAGCCCTCTGCCTAGTATCGCTAGAGAAGAGGTCATCTCTGCAATTGCCAAGGCCAAAAACATGGCCTCAATGGCACCAGATAATATCCCAGGTTGTTTACTAAACAATCTAAAACAAGACCTAGCAGATTCACTTGGCACACTCTATAATCATAGCTTGGGAACTTGATATTTTCCTGCAGAATGGAGAACAGCCACAGTAATCCCCTTGCACAAAGGGGGGGCCATCAACTGACCCTGGGAACTACAGACCCACAAGTCTAACCAGCCTCATCTGCAAGGCCATGGAAAGAATTATCATGGGCCTTATCACCAAAGACATAGGCGACCTCCAAAAACTGGACTTAACCCAGTTTGGCTTCATTAAAGGTAGATCACGCTTATTAAATCTGGTAGACTTCTTTGAGAATGTCACCAAAGCCATGGACTAAGGTAAGACACTGAACACAGCCTACCTTGACCTTGCCAGGGCTTTCGATACAATCCCCCACTCTGGCATAGTTGAGAAACTCTGTCAAAACTGGTGACTCCACCTCCACCAATACACCCATCACCAGTGGAGTACCACAGGGGTCTGTACTGGGCCCCTTACTGTTTGGCATCTACTTCTCAGAAGTCCAGGCCAAAGAAGACAGTCTCTGGCTCACCAATTTTGCTGATGACTGCAAACTGGGAGCAGTCAGTGAGTCCCTCAATGATGTCAACATAATACAAGAAGAGCTAACACTAACGAATGATTTGTGCCAAAGCCATGGTCTAAAACTAAATGCAAAAAAATGCATTAATTCCATTTGGCAAAAGGGAATTCCCTACAAATTACAATACTGACAGCATCCCCCTGAGTTCCAACCCAGTGGTGCGAGATTTGGGAACACAGGATGACAGGAATCTGAACTTCAACCACCACGTTTAGTGATTTCTTTACCAGTGGTAATGAAAGCCTCCTATGTAGCTCACCTCATAAGCAAAGGGACAGCATCCAAGTCAAGGGATGTTATAACTAGGCTGTACTCGACCCTCATTAGACCACTAATAAAGTATAATGCATCGTTTTGCGGGTACCTCAACAGACACCTGCAGCAGCTATAGAGACCTCAAAGTTTTCTCACTAACAAATACAGGGACTCCAAACCATGACCTACGTGGACAGGCTGAAAGCCCTATCTGTGCCTGGCCTATAGAGCAATTTCCACCCCTGCCCTAATGGAAAAGCTGCACATCCACAAGTCAAATGGCACAAGAGTCACTCACTCTAGGGATCTCAACCTAGCCTGTTACATTAACAGAACAAGCTTGACAAGACAGATATGTCTCCCAGAGTCTGCTGCTTCTCTGGAATAGACTTCTTATTCAAGTAAAACAGACCTCCTCACTGACCTTATTCAAATGCAACCTAGATAACTGGATGGGAGACCGCAAATATGCCCCTGGGGTGGCACCCATATCCTTTATGGGCAGGGGTAGCCGTTGTTTATAACAAACCCGCTCTGTTCATAAAATCGTTCTGTGATTTACCCAAAAAGAACAAATGGGTATACTTGGGATTATGGTTAGGCTTATAAAGGCTCTAGGGCCACTAGCCTTGTAAACTCCTATGAACCTATGAATAGCAGTGAAACCTGTAAAATTACAGTCTGCCACATTTTTGCAGAAGATAGGAAATACAGAAAGGAAAAAAGCAACTGTAAGTAAATCAATCTTTCTTAACATTATTTCTATGAAACCTTTTACAATATAAACTGCATATTTATAGTAAAGTATTTTTAGTTGTATACGACAAAGCTATTAAAGGAAACACATGCCTTTTTTCTTCATATTCCCTTTCTTTTTCTTTTGGTATTCAAGAACAAATGGATGACCAGGTAGGCTGCCTTAATAAAGGTACGGTGGGATGTCGGTGAAGAAGCTGGGCTACCAGTAAAGCCTTGAGAAAGGCTGTGAGTACCCGAGTGCTTGTGGTTGAAGGCTGAGTAAAGCCTTTAGAAAGGCTTCAT
Source organism: Protopterus annectens (assembly GCF_019279795.1). Classification (NCBI taxonomy): domain Eukaryota; kingdom Metazoa; phylum Chordata; order Ceratodontiformes; family Protopteridae; genus Protopterus; species Protopterus annectens. The sequence continues at coordinate 878,127,184 of NC_056744.1, read as the reverse complement.
ATACAGGTCGTAGTTCCGGCTGATCAGGTCGCCTGGTGAGAGGAACCGCTAGTGTGGCAGCTAGAAATCAAAGATGAAACACACAGAAAAAACAGGCAAAACAACATAAATGTGGCTCGGCTAAGGAGCTCTGCTCACCGTGGTGGCAAAAAATCAACGTAGTCGAAGTTCAGATTCTAGAAGGTCGTACTTTATTGAAGTAAAAAGTACCAGAAGTACAGTCACCATCGAAGCGTAGTTCCTTAATGGAAAGAGTGATCCAGAGGATTTCCTTTTATAAGAGTACCTGGGGGTGTGTCAGTGGGAGCCAATCAAGTGTGGGTGAAAAAACCTTTATTGTGATTGGGCACGACAACTTGACATTCACCCTTACAATCTGATAGGTTAGATACCCTGAGCCAGCTCATACGTGGTTAGTAGAATCACTCTAAACCTACAATAGTGAAGTTCGGAGATTAGTTAAAATTAGCTAAAAAAAATGTAGCTAACTAAAAATAGTCTTGCTGGAAAAAAATCAACTCTTGCTGGGTCGAGTACATTGTTAGGCTACACTTTTCGAAATATTCGTCAGGATGGTGGACGACCTAAAAGAGTATAATAAGCAAAGCCGAGCTTACTAGAGAAATAGCAACAACATGTATGTAAAATAACATGTATGCAAAATAAGAAACAGGCTAGAAAAACAAAAAAATAAGAACCAGGCTAGATCTCCAAAAAATAAGATACAGAAACTAAAAAGAGAAACAAAATAGTGAAAAATTCTTAAATAATGGATATCAATAGAAACTAATGTATTAAGATATGGAACTGAATGAGAGCTGTTAATTAAAAAAAAAAAAAAACAATCTTAAAATGTCACTGATGTGTAACCTGAAAAGCTAGAAAGACACGAAAAAAAGTAATACTGAACCACTGTAGAAAACATGAAAGACAAAAAAATATATATAGATGAACCATTGACCAAAAACAAATGAGTCCAAATTTGCCAGGGGAAGTATCAGACCATGGGCTGGAGGTAGACTGGTGAGATCAAAACTGGCTGTCGCATGAAAGGTAACATTTTGTCAGTAAATCTGTTAGAGGTCCAGCCGCAGAGGTTGTGGTACACGGTGTTGTATCTTTCTGAGATACAAGACTGAAAGATTAACAGCTCTCATTCAGTTCCATTTTTTTAATTAACAGCCTTCATTCAGTTCCATATCTTAATACATTAGTTTCTATTGATATCCATTATTTAAGAATTTTTCACTATTTTGTTTCTCTTTTTAGTTTCTGTATCTTATTTTTTGGATATCTAGCCTGGTTCTTATTTTTTTGTTTTTCTAGCCTGTTTCTTATTTTACATACATGTTATTTTACATATATGTTGTTGCTATTTCTCTAGTAAGCTCGGCTTTGCTTATTATGCTCTTTTAGATTGTCCACCATCATGACGAAGATTTCGAAAAGTGTAGCCTAACAATGTATTTTACCAGCAAGGGTTGATTTTTTTCCAGCAAGACTATTTTTAGTTAACTACATTTTTTTAGCTAATTTTAGCTAATCTCCGAACTTCACTATTGTAGGTTTAGAGTGATTCTACTAACCACGTATGAGCTGGCTCAGGGTATCTAACCTATCAGATTGTAAGGTGTGATGTCAAGTTGTCATGCCCAATCACAATAAAGGTTTTTTTCACCCACACTTGATTGGCTCCCACTGACACACCCCCAGGTACTCTTATAAAAGGAAATCCTCTGGATCACTCTTTCCATTAAGGAACAACGCTTCGATGGTGATTGTACTTCTGGTACTTTTTACTTCAATAAAGTACGACCTTCTAGAATATGAACTTCGACTACGTTGATTTTTTTGCCACCACTGCGAGCACAGCTCCTTAGCCGAGCCACATTTATGTTGTTTTGCCTGTTTTTTCTGTGCGTTTCATCTTTGATTTCTAGCTGCCACACTAGCGGTTCCTCTCACCAGGCGACCTGACTAGCCAGAACTACAACCTGTATACGAAGCCTTTCTAAAGGCTTTACTCAGCCTTCAACCACAAGCGCTCGGGTACGCACAGCCTTTCTCAAGGCTTTAACGGTAGCCCAGCTTCTTCACCGACATCCCACCGTACCTTTGTTAAGACAGCCTATCTGGTCATCCATTTGCTCTTGGCTTCCCTAGGGTATTTTATTCGTGGACATTTTTCCTCCTCTGCATAGGAGCTTAAATACCCAGGTCCCACAGACAACCATTTCCCTGCATGTCTTTTTTGGTATTAAATATGTAGGCATTACAGTACATACAGAGATGAAAAGCTAGACAAAAAGTATGTTTAAGACAAAAGGCTGTAATCTTGGGTTGTTGAGGTGGGAGATGGGGGTGTAAAAGTACACAGATCATAATATGTGCAGAGCTATTACATTTTCTCTTACTTTTGCAAAGGTTAATGTCTAGATTAAGACCTTTGGCTTAATATAATAAATTTTAAGAAAGGGAACAAGTAAATATAAGAATACTAAATATAATGAAAAGTTTTCCTTTAGCAATCAGTGTTTCAGCTTGTTTTTCAGACTGCATCGCAGGAATACATTTTTCATAGGTAGGTACTAGGCTATTGGCCCTAGGGCCTAAATAAGCCTAGCCAAAGGTACCCTGGCTTTCGTCACCCAAGAAAATTATTTTCCTGTGCCACTGTCAAGCAGAGCCACAGAAGTGATCCCCGGGGTGAATTTCCAATCTCCCATCCAATCATCAAGATTTTTCTTGAACAGTGCTAATGAGGAGCTTTGTTTGATATAGATAGGTAGTTTGTTCCAGAGTATGGGAAGTCTCTGGGACAGGAATCTATCCCTTCAGCATGTTCTGTTTATTGTGGTGATGAGGTTTAGGTCCCTAGAGTGTGTAGCTCGTAGGGATTAGGATTTCTTTAAGTGGAGCATGTCTAAAAGCTCTGGGTTTGACATAGCTTTGTGTGTTACGCAGAGATCGCCTCTGAGTAAGCGATATGCAACGGAGTAAAGTTGCAGTTTTTTGAGATGGTCTGCATAGGGCATCTCTTTGAGGCTGGTATTCCTCATTGTGAGGTATTTCTGTGGCCTTTCCAGTGGTTGTAGATGCCTTGTGAGGTACATACCAAAAGGGGCATTGTACTCTATAATGGATCTAATGAGTGACGAGTAGAGGGGAACAATGACCTCTTTTTTCCTGGATGAGAAACCTTTTGTGATGAGGTGTGCCACATAGAAGGATTTCCTGACTACTGTGGCGATGTGATTATCAAAGGAGAGACTACTGTCCACCTGTGTCCCAAGGTCTCTTATCACACTTTCGGTGTTACGTAGACTACCACCTATATGGTAGTTCATGGGTACTGAGTTTTTACCAAAATGAATGACAATGCACTTTTTGGCACTGAGCTTGAGGCCATGGCTTTGACACCAGGCATCTGTCTCAGCAAGGCCCTTTTGTAGGATGTCCACATCTTTTGGAGTTTTGATTATGGCTCCTAGTTTGCAGTCATCTGCGAACTTTGTTAGCCAAAGACCTTCTGTGTTGGCCTGTACTTCAGAGAAGTAGATAGCAAACAGGAGAGGACCCAGGACTGAACCCTGTGGTACTCCACTTATCACTGGTCTGAAGCTGGATTAGGAGTCCGCTACTTTCACAGTGTGGATTCTGTCAGTGAGCCAGTTGGCAACCCACCTTGTGACATAGGGATTTATACCTAGTTTAGTGAGTTTATCTATAATTCCAGAGTGGGGGATGGTGTCAAAAGCCTTGGCGAGATCTAGATAGGCTGTGTGAACCACCTTATCCTCATCTACGGCTTTGGTGACTGCTTCAAAGAAGTCTATCAGGTTTAGGAGACCTGATCTGCCTTTTACAAAACCGAACTGGGTGGGGTCCTGAGTTTGGAGATTACCAATGTCATTGTTTATAAGTTCCATGATGATACGCTCCATAGCCTTGCAGACCAGGCTCGTTAGGCTAATTGGGCGGTAGTTTCCGGGGTCTGTGGTGGCTCCCCCTTTGTGGAGTGGGATAACTGTCGCTATGCGCCATTCAGTGGGCACATAGCCTGAGGTGAGGCTATGATTGAACATGGTACTTAGATGGGGTGCCAGTTCGTTATGTAGTTCATGTAGAACACAGCCTGGGATGTCGTCAGGTCCCATGGATGCTGTGTTCTTGGCTTTGGATAGTGTGTTTTTTACCTGTGCAGCCGTGATTACAGGAACTTTGCATTCTTCTGGTATAGAGATGGGCCCTTTAGGGGATGACAGAGGGGTAAAGTTAGCACTGAACCTATCTGCCAGGATGTTGGCAATATCCATTGGTTCTGTATATTTAGTGCCATTGTGCTGCAACTCAGAGCATATCTGAGTATTGCCATTGAGATTCTTGACATAGCTATGGAATGCTTTGTGGTTGTCTTTAGAGTCAGTGGCGATTTTGTTTTCATAACTAGCTTTGGAGGATTTTATGAGGGATCTCAGCTTCTTACTGAAGCTGACCAGGGAGTTTCTCCAATCATGGGATTTTACTCTTTTTTGCAACAGTTTCTTTCTTCTGTTGTAGAGTTTGTTTATGGCAGGGGACCACCAGATTGGCTTCCTTTTTTTGGAGGATAGCATCTTGGTTCTGTTAGGGATTGCACGATCCATGCACTCATGTAAGTGCTTATAAAGTGCATTTGTGTAGGATTCAGCAGTCATACCTCTATTGTCCGTCAGCATGGGTGTTGTGAAGTCTGCCACTTCTGTCTTAAAAAGCGTGAAGTTGGCTTTGGAGAAATTTTTTACTGTGGTTTCCCTAATGGGGGTTTTTATCTTACTTTTCCATGGAGGCAATTTGATAATAGGACAATAAAAAGCGGAACACTGGTTTCCTCAAGGCTAAAAGTTAAAGATTTCTGAAAGCATGCAAGTAGTTTTCACACCTGGTAAGGGAAAATAAAGATAAAAAAAAACAAACCTCACCAATTAGTGTAAGTAGAAGCACATGCAATAACATGCAACTTGGCATGGATAACTTCATTTTCAGGTTAACTAGGGCCTGTGTTAGCAGCTATGTGGCACAAATGTTACTAACAGGGGTAAACTTCATTATTTGAAGATGTACATAGTTATGTGCATTTGTGTTAAATTAAAAGGTTATGTGGGTGTTGCTTTTTTTTTGTTTGAAGGTTTTTATTAAAACAAAACGTTTTGTAAAATGTAACACAAGTTCCAATGTAGATAAGTAAGAAATGTACAAAGAATTAACCTGCCAAACATTAATGGGTGCACATATCACAAAAGCTGGGATTACACATTTAAAAAAGCTGCCATGAATAATAGGTGGGGATAATGAATTCTTACCAAAATGGTGACAGTTTCCACATTATCTTTGAATGTGAATGGTCTCACAGGTATAGACCGAAGAGGAAAAAATACTTAAATATATTAAGAAATGTCGAGTGCAAACAGCAATGCTACAGGAGACACATTTGGAAAGAAGTGAGCATGTGACTTTGATAAAGAAAGGACTTAAGAATGGATATTCTGCAGAATAACAGGGACAAAGGAAAAGAGGAGTACGTATATTAGTTGATAGAGGAGTTCCAGAGGTGATAGCAGAGAAAAAAAAGAAGATAATAATGGCAGATCTGTAACATTACGGAGCTACTGGCAAAGGATGAGAATTACATGGGCATGTATTTATACTTCATCTAAAACTGCTATTTTGGAGCTTAAAAAAACTGGGGAGAAATAATCAGCTTTCAGCAGGGAATATTACTTATAGGTGGGGACTATAATTTGATTTGCAACAGTGAAGATTTATCTGAGGGGCCTAGAAGAGAAAATATAACAAAATAGTGTGTTTTCCTGAAGAAATTTATGTAAATATTTGATTTTAAAGACATGAATTCAGTACCAAGAACAAGGAAAGAATTTACATATTATTTCCCAAGATATAATAACTTTGCTAGACTTTATAGAAATTATATTTCCCAAGAACATGTCCATGTAATTTAGAACTTTGATACACATCCAATACTTATTTGTGATCATGCACCAATAATTACTAAAATAAAAATGCAGGGTAATGAAGAAAGATGAGATACTGGTGCTTCTCCACCTAACTGTTAAAAAGAGAGGAATTTAAGGAAAAGGTTAGTGGAAATTATCCGGGAGTTATTAGGGAGGACAGAAAAAGTACTCCAGAAGTTGAAGCTAGTGAGTGGGATAAAATGAAAGTGGAGTTTAAATATACTGGAAAAATAAAAGAAAAATAAATCTGGTTAAAAAGTAATAATCATTTAGAGAGGCTGACAAAGGTTAAAGTATTACAAAATATGGGGAATCTCACATAACAAGCGGAGGTGTGATTGTACAGAGTACCTGGATAATATGCATGAGTTTAGAAAGCTTGCTGTTAAGCAACTGTTATTGATAATAACTCCAGAGCACAAAAACTTTTGGCACGACTTAGGCAACATGGTAAAAAAAAAAAAAAAAAAAAAAAAACAACCACCACACAAAAAAAAAAAAAAAAAAAACAACATTCATCATAGAATTTAGCCCATATCAATTTTATAACATGATTATAAAACATTGGCCAAGTGCCAAAGTGATCAGTGTGGAAGCCTGGCCAAGAGGCAAACATTTGACAGCATTAACAGAACAATGGTGATGATCCAAGAGAAGAAGAGAAATATAAGAAATTATGCCCACAATGGTGCAATCTGAGAAAGAGAAAAATATAAGAGAATATAGCATGGCAGAGCAATGCATCCAAATGATCCATTTGCATTTCCCTGGCACTAATAAGGTTAATTAGAAGGATAGTTTAGCTAAATGAGTAAAGTGGCAGGGTTCCTAGGGAATCTCTGATAACTTGTGTCTGAACACAGGAACCAAGTCTCTGATCCTCCCCCTTTGAATGGTATGAACACCTTTGTTATTTGGCAAAGAAATAAGGGACTCAGAAATTCAAGGAAATAATCTGGGAAAGAAAATTTCAAACTCAGAAATTTTAAAAAAATCAAATGTTATTTTAAAGATAATTTTTAAAAGATAATAGACATGTTGTTGTTGTTAAACAGGTTGTTGTTCAGGTTTTTTGAATATATCATTAATGAAGATAAAACAAAGACTACAGCTAAAAATCTATGTAACTGCACATGGACTGGTCCAGCAATATGGGGACATGATAAAATGAAGTATGGAGCATGATAAATGAAAGGTTGTTTCAGTGGATTAAGCTAAGGATATGTGGAAGAAAAATATACAAAAGCTATAAAAAAAGCTACTTCTTGCTCTAAACGGATTATACATATTATAAGAGCAAAAATAAAAATACCTTTATTCACTTATTTTTTTTACACAGTCATTTTCATACACATCACATTTTCAGAATCAGAAGTTGACACCAACAAAGGATTTTTGTTTGTTTGTTGTTTGGGGTCAAGTGGGACACATTGCTCCCAACAGAGCAAGCAGGTTTAGGATTACAAGATTTGAAGGGATGTTTTAGAGCACAGTTAATCCTCTTATACATAACACAAATGGAAAGCTACAACTCAAAGTGGAAATGGATGACAGTGATAATGATGGCGAAGCAGGGGTAATTCAAGAAATAAGAAAAGAATGGGATTTTGAACATAGACTCTTAAGGATAATAACAGTCATCCAGAATTTTATATTCATAAAGTAGCAGAAAATAAACCAAGAAGTAAGCCAACACGGGAATAGTGAAAGGAGATCCTGCAGATATTGATGGCTGCAAGTAGGGGGTATGGGGAATAGACAACAGAAGGCTGGAATTTACTGGAGGAAGTTGGCAAAGGAACCAAGGTATTGGGAACAAATAAAGGAGAGTTGGAAAGGTAACAATGGAAAGAGGTCAAGAATACATTTGGATTGCAGGCTAGTGATTACCTTCCCTATCAGGAATTGATATCACAGTATAAACCAGGCATGGGCAAACTACGGCCCGGGGGCCACATGTGGCCCATTAAACACTTTGATTCGGCCCGCCAAACTTGAAAAAATTTAATAAATTAACCTTGTTAATGTTTTATTTCCCCTGCAATTCTGATGTTTCCTCACTAGATGGCGCACTCTAGATATATTGGCTTTGTTGAGGTGAAGCATAGGCCTATTACTCCACGTTTGCACTTTACCCTTTGACCCAATCGCCACAACAAAACTAACTCCAGACTTTGATGCGCTGGCTAAAAAAAGGAGACCAACAACACTGCTCCCATTAAAATGTGTGTGTCTCCGTGATACGCACGTTGTTAAAATAAACAGTGCGCGCAGATCAAATATAACGCTTCACAGACTGACTTGCTGCAACTGTTTCTTCCTTGCACTGGTCGTTGTTGACTTTTGGCACCGGGGAAACAGATTGAATAAAAGGAAAGTACAGTTTTGTACCTACCATAAATGTAGATGTCCGAACTGGATAGCATCTGCAGTCATAACAAATGGGTTGTCCTGTCGTCAGGCAGCCCTTCGGTTGGCCGGATTCCAAAGTCTGGGTCCGGCTTCGGCTGATGTCGCACTTCACCCGACGTCATCTCTGCTGGTCTTCGGGTATAAAGGCATCAGCCGGCGCCATTTTCCTCAGTGTTTCTTGCCCCAGATGCCAGTTGCCCTCTTGGAAGGCTAAATTTTGGATAAATGCCAATGTTTCCAAAAGAGTAGAAGGCAGACACAAAAATAAGCATGTATGTACATATATACAAACAAATACACCATAAGAGACCCCCAGCTAGCTATTAGGAGGGTAAATACCCTAGGAGTACCACAGAGGGGAAGGAGGGAGGGTAATCCTGACTGCAGATGCTATCCAGTTCGGACATCTACATTTATGGTAGGTACAAAACTGTACTATGTCCTTCATGGATGCATCTGCAGTCATAACAAATGGGTAGAATACCATAGCCAACTAGGGGAGGAGGAAGAAAAGATTATGGTGTGGTTAGGATCCCTTGCAGTACAGCAGTGGCAAACCCTGCTCGGGATCTAGAATATAGAGGTAAATTATAATGCTTGGCAAATGTATGCACGGAGGTCCAAGTAGCCGCCTCAATAATGTCCTTGGTTGCCACTCCTCGTAAGAAAGCTGTGGTAGTGGCTGTAGCCCTTGTAGAATGAGGCCTTATGTTCTGTGGAATTGGTTTTCCATGGTAGGAGTAACAGAATCTTATGCAATTTCCTATCCATTTGGAGATTGTCTGTTTGGAAATTGCTTTTCCTTCCCTTCCTGTTGCATAGGCTACAAAAAGCTGGTCAGTTTTTCTGTTACTTTTGGTTCTGTCCAGGTAGTAGCGTAGCTGTCTATGTACGTCCAAGGTATGCAGCATTCTTTCCCCTCTGTTTTGTGGATTGGGGAAGAAGGTAGGTAGGTGGATTGCCTGGTTTAAAGACACTCTGGATACCACCTTAGGCATAAATGTAGGATTAGTTCTCATGGACACCCTATATCTTGATGGAAGATTAGGAAGGGTTGTACTGCCATTAAGGCCTGTAGTTCCGAAACCCTCCTTGCTGAGGTAATTGCCAGTAGGAAAGCAGTTTTCCATGACAGGTGCTGTAGATCTGCTGTTGCTGCTGGTTCAAACGGAGGGAGTGTCAACTTTTCTAGCACAAAGTTCAAGTCCCATGCTGGTAATGGTGGTTTCCTAGGAGGTTTTACATTCTTGATCCCTCTGAGGAACTGCCTGAGTAGAGGATGTGAAAAGACAGGTGGATCAAAGCTGTATTCTGCTGAAATAGCTGATGCATGTATCTTGATGGAGGAATAGGACAGGCCTGTATGTAGAAGCTCTTCCAAATACTCCAGAATGTTAGCAATATCTATATTCGACACATCTTTTCCTCTTTCAGCACTCCAAATGACAAACCTTTTCCATTTTCCTGCATAGTTCCTTCTTGTTGAAGGTCTGCGGGCTTCAAGGATAATGTCTTTAACCCTTTGGGAAAGATCTGGATTAGTTGCTGCTCTGTGATGTTCCAGGCAGTCAGTTGCAAAGTTTTTAGGTTTGGATGCATGATGCTGTAGCTGTTCTGAGTTAACATCAAAGGCATCAGGGGTATTGACCACATTTTCTCCCGAGACATGCTCCTCAGCAATGGGTACCAGTGTTGTCTTGGCCAGTTCGGAGCTATCAGGATTATCCTTGGACGTTCCTCTTTGATTTTCAGTAATACCTTGTGTATCAAGGGAAGAGGTGGAAATGCATATGCTGTCAGACCTTTCCAGCTGAAGGAGAGAATCCACCTTCCATGCAAGTGGGTGGAATGTCCTTGTGCAGAATTTTTGAGCTGGTGATTGAGAGGGAAGCGAATAGATCTATTTGTGGCATTCCCCATTTCTTTGTGATGGTCTTGAAGATGTCCGGGTGTAGCATCCATTCGTGAGCATCCGAGGTGGTTCTGCTTAACATGTCTGCTAGGGTGTTCTCTTTTCCGGTACAAATATTGCCTGTAACTGGATGTTGTAGCTGAGAGCCAGATTCCAAAGGTCCAAAGTCATTCTGCATAGGGGTATGAATGAGTGCCTCCCTGTTTGTTGATGTACCACATGACTGTGGTGTTGTCTGTCCTTATCATCAAATGGCCTTCTTTGAGGAATGGTCTGAATTTTTGGATTGCCAGTTTTACTGCCAGCATTTCTTTTTGGTTTATGTGCAGGTGCAGCTGGTCCTGAGTCCACAACCCTTATGCATTTGTCCAGCATGTGCCCCCATCCTAGGTCTGAGGCGTCTGTTGTGATGGTTTGGCTTGTTGAAAGTTGTGGAAGGGTAGGCCTGGGTTTGACTGGCATGCTTGAGCCCACCATAGGAACTCCTGTTTTAGGCATGGGATTAGTGGTATTTCTGCTTCTAGGCTGTGCCTGTGTTGAGACCATAAATTCTTTAGGTACCACTGTAGTTTTCTCATATGCAGTCTGGCATGTGGGACCAAGATTATGCATGATGCCATGAAGCCCAAGGCCTGCAGAACTTTTCTTGCTGTTAGTTTGTTCTGTTTTGTTAATGCCAAGAAGTAAAGAGGAGTTCTTTTGTTTTTCTGCAGTTAGGAATGCCATTTGTTTTACTGTGTCCAATTCAGCCCAAGAATGTTCTTGTTTGGGATGGTATCAGCCTTGACTTTTGTAAATTGACTGTGTATCCCAGGGCTTGTAGCAAGTAAATGACCCTTTGTAAATCTGTTGTCAGCTTGCTTTTGTTGTCCGCTTGTAGCAGGCAGTCGTCCAGGTATGGATAAATTTGGATTCCCTGTAGTCTGCAGTGGCGATTACTGATGCCAGGCATTTTGTGAATACTCTGGGCAGTAGATAAGCCAAAGGGCAATGCTGAGAATTGATAATGCTCTGATCCTGCAAGAAATCTGAGGTATCTTCTGCAATTTGGTCGAATGGGGACGTGCAGGTATGCCTCCTTGAGATCTAGAGTTACCAGCCAACACTCCTTGCCCAGCATGGGAAGAAGTTGCTGTAGGGTCAGCATTTTGAATTTTGGGACAATGATATATGTGTTTAAGATGGACAGGTCGAGAATAGGTCTCCAACTTTTCTCTTTTCTTGGTACTAGGAAGAGTCTGGAGTAGAATCCTTTGCCCTGTTCTGTTATTGGTACTCTTTCCACAGCTCTCATCTATGTTAATTCCGTTATCTGCTGTAGAGCTTCTATTTTTTGATTTGGAGGCAGGTTTGGCATTCCTCTTTTCACTGGTAAGTTGTGGAAGTGGAACCGGTAGCCTTGGTCTATGGTTTGCAAAATCCACTTGTCTTTTGTGATATAGTGCCAATTTTTGAAAATAAGGCTAACTTTCCGCCTAATGGTGCTGCTATTTGCTCCCTGGTAGGCGGAGTTAGAGCCAAGTCACTGTGATTGTCCTGTTGCAGTGGTTGTGGTTGTGTCTGTGCCTCTGTTATTACCTTGCCACTGTCGTCCTCTGTAGGCACCTCCTCTGGATTGATTTCTGCCTCTGGTGCGTCTATTCCTGCCCCTTTGGGATCTTGTGGAATCAGGAAAGGACCAATTTTTGGCAGGGCAGTTCCTGCTAAACCTTGGGGCTGAACCTGTAAGAAATCTTTAACTGTTTGTACAGATTTTGCCTTTTCTTCCATTTTCTTCATTACCTGCTGGTAGGTGTACCAAATAAACTGGCCTTATCCATAGGAGCATCTAATAGCTTTGCTTTAACATGATCCGGTAAGACCTGTTCTTTCAACCATGCATGTCTTCTTATCACTGTGCCAGTCATGGCTGATCTAAATGAAGCCTCCAGTGCATCATAGCCACATTTTAAGGAATGGTTACTAACCTGTTGTATGTTATTCACCATTTCTAATACATATTTCTTATCTAAAGATTCATCAGAGGATACTTTTTTGGTTAACTGATCAAGCATAAACTCTTGGTATTGGATCATGTGAAACTGACAGTTTAAAGCTCTAGCTGAGAGAGTAGCAGAGGTGTAAACTTTTGGATTCCCTTTCTGAAGGAATAGGGTTTTTTGCTGTGGTCGAGGCTACTGCCTTAGGCCCCTGGGAAATAGTTTCGGGGTCTGCCAGTGGGGCCTTGTATAGGTGGTGATGAGTGTCAGGTACCCTGTAAAATCTATCAGGTTTGGCAGGGGCTGGAGGTAAAGAATCAGGAGCAGTGCAGACATCATTAAATGCATCATCCACAACAGGCAAAACAGGAGGTATAGCTAAGGGCCTATGTTGTGGTAAGTGCAGAAAAGTCCTAAGCCTTTTTCTTGAATCTGAGAAATCTTGTCCCTGCCATTGAAATTGTTCTCTCATGGCATGTAAGGTTTCCCCAAAGGAAAATTCCTCTGGTGGAGAGGCAGCTGGAATGGATTCTTCAGCATCGGAGTCTTCATAAGTAGAAAAAGGATCCTCTGGCTGTTCTGTAATGTCGGAGTCATCCGCAGAATCATCAGAGGACACTGGCTCGAGGGGCTCTGTCCTAGGTCTCTTTTCTGGGGGCTGAGAGGCCCTGTCTGGGTGAGATTGGGATCCCCTAATTAAGGATATTAAATCTTCTGCCAGAGTAAGCATTTGTGAACTAGAAGTGGGCCTGTGTGAGGGAGGTTTAACAGGCACTGACTTAGCAGATTTGGCTGCTTTAGCCCTGGCAAAGGCCTTGATAGACATGGCTGCAGGGGGTCTAGCAGCACCACGTGCTGGGGTAGAGACATCCAGAGGGATGGTGTCTGATAAATCAGTAGAAACCACAGTTGTAGGCAAAATTTCTGAGGCCGATTCAGGTAAGGTAGCAGGAGCCTCAGTAGTAGCCATGGATTCGGCTGAAGATTGACCAGTTTTCTCGGTTTTTTGTCGGTCTTTTTCCTTGCGTTTTTTTAACAATTTGGGTAGTCGGAGGATCCGACGGCATAATGTACGCAAAGTCTGAGCCGAAAAACTGTTCAGCAAACTCCGACCGACGCCTTAGCGTTCGTCGGTTGAAGGAAGCGCAGGCCGAACAGGCTGCTACGTCGTGGTCTGGGCCTAAGCAAGGCAGACAGTAAGAGTGGAAATCTTTATGAGGTATTTGTTTCCCACAAGTTAAACAGTTATTGACTTTTTCTGACATCGGCTGAGGCAAGAAAGAGTCCCCAGCGGGTACTTAGCTTTTAGAAGTCTTGAGTAGTATTCGGTAGTAGTAATCTCTGGATCTGACCGACCGGCACTTGCGAACAGCTTCTGCTTCGGGCGCCACGCGACAAGAAAGACTGGGGAAAATGGCGTCGGCTGATGCCTTTATACCCGAAGACCAGCAGAGATGACGTCGGGTGAAGTGCGACATCAGCCGAAGCCGGACCCAGACTTTGGAATCCGGCCAACCGAAGGGCTGCCTGACGACAGGACAACCCATTTGTTATGACTGCAGATGCATCCATGAAGGACATCAGGACAAGTACATCTGCATCTCCTACCATTTTTGAAAAAAAAGACAGTCAGGAGGAGAGTGATGGTGATATCCTGAAGGATAATAGAACTTTCAGTGCTTTAAAATAAAATGGTCATTTATTTGATTTTCAGTGTTTAAAGACTCATTTCGAAGTCAGAGATTTTATTGTAATGCTTTTCTTCATTTTCATTGGAAATTAAAGCACATGTTTTCTCCATATCCCAAGATGTGTATTTTTCCCCCAATGAGGTGATGTTTTCAAAGCATGCCATCTATCTGCTCCTGTTCCGGCCCCTTTGTCAAATGTTAGAACTCAATGTGGCCCACGAATCAAAAAGTTTGCCCACCCCTGGTATAAACCAAGAAAAGGAGAGGGGAATCATAAGGGAAAGGCCTGCACTGACTGAGTTTTTAATTGTATCTAGAACAGAAGCTGCTGTTAAAAAGGGATAATTAGTGGGGCATATAAAATATTGCATAAAAACTAAAGGAATCAATCAGAAGTGGTCAGAAAAGATTGGGAAGAGAGATGAGATAAACAATTCACAAAGAAGAAATGGGAAGACATATGCAAGGTTTCTAAATATACAACAAAGTCTAGAAGATTTAGGATTTTTGCCTGGAAGATCTTCTATACCCCAAGAAGACTCTCACAAATCTTTCCTCAGGCAGACAGCAAATGTTGGAGGTGTGATACAGAAGAAAGAGGCAACTGATAATATATGTTTTAGGATTGTAATGAGTTGGCAAACTTTACAAATTCCCTTTAGTGTACTCTGTTGGGAATACTAACCAAGCAAATGAGTGCAACTAAGGAAATTATTTTTTTGAGCTGTGATACAGGATCTGAGTTGCCCAGACACAGTAAGGTGTTGTAAAATTTAATTCTTGTGGCTGCCAAAAAAGAAATTACTTAAAAATGGAAATCAAACACTAAATCAACTATACTTTAAGTATGGAATATTATAACAGCAATAAAAAACAGGATGTGACATCTTTATAAAAGGTTAGGAGTAACATTAGAAAGAAACATGGAAATTGAGAATAATACATGCAGAAAAATGTTTGCAGAAGGAATGAGGTTTAAGAGAAGGCAGGAAGTGAATAATTTATGTAACATTTCCTAAATGATACAATATGGAACATGTGATGTACAATGTTAATATAGTTTGATTACTTTCATGTAAATGTAAGTTTGCCTATGTCACAAGTGAAAAATTCAATAAAGCTGTTTAAAAATACCTGGAAAACTCCATTGTTCAAACTGTATGTTTTGCTCTGATAGAAAGTAATGTACTTTGAGGACTAGGAAATGCTTAAAAGCTAACTCCCAAGTGTTCATAGCAAGTAGGTATGGGGGTTTCTGCCTCTACAGTGTTGATGTAGCACATTGCTGTGTTTTTTTTGTACAACTGTGTAAAAATTGTTTTGGTCTTTCTGAGAAAACTACAGGCCTTGCCGCTTTACCATCATATGAAGTGCCCCCCAACAAAACTGTGAGGTGACTTTAGATACAGACTGAATTTAAGGTTGAGGAATCTAAGGAGAGACTTGTAATAGCTTGTATTAATAATCCCCTCTAGAGTAGTTCATTAATACCAAGCCCAAGACAGGAATGTTAAATAAATGCCAATGTAAACAGACGATGTTGGACACAAACATAAGAGTTCTGATATATTAAATGTTTTTAGGTTACCTTAAAGCTTCCCTGGGGAATGAAAATTAACAGACTCTGAAGGGTTGATATCTAGAATACTGAAATTTTCTCTAAGAGAAAAAGGAAGAAAGATTTTAAAACCTGTCTCCAAAAAAGATTCTTCTTTGGTGCTAGAAGCATTCGGAAAGACAAGCCTTTGGTCCTTGAAATATTGGCAATAGTTTTATGACTCCTAGGGTACGCAAAGTTGACGTACCAAAGGAAAAATTCTGTTTGGCCTGGAGGGTAGGAAGGAATACCCCTGAATGGAGGATTTTGTACCCAGTACCAACTGCTCCCTTCCTGAACTACTTTTAAACCCAGAGAGAGAGCATTTGGGAGGTTTGAAATGAGGCCTGAAGAATCTTAGAAAGCCTCTAAATTATTTCTACTCTTACATCCAGTTATTTGTGGGCCTGGACAGGAAATAGGCCAAATAAAACTTTTCTTCCACAAACATAAGCAGAGGGGCTAGTTGCAGCCTCTGCACAATTATACAAAACTTTAAGGCTTGTTTAGCTACTAGAGCCATACAAAAAAATGTCTTTGAACCTTCCTCTCTGTATCCAAAGGATAAGGCTTGGAAGGTAACCGTAGTCTGTTACCTATCTGCTTTTATGGGTAGTGTTGAATGTGCATCAAGGCAGAAACAGGCAGTGTAATGCAGCCTGGTAATACTATGAAAAAAGGAATTACCTCCCAAGGTGGTTGTGAGAATCAGTTTTCCTCCATATTACAGAATAGGAGTCAAAAATCTGTAGGATAAGCAGTTATTTAGCTGAGGTAAAAAAAATAATCTTTTCTTACCGACACCATGTCAGGTCTATATTATAAGATCGAATGCTTTGGTGATCGAACACCTAAACATCGAACTTGTAATATCA
Source organism: Protopterus annectens (assembly GCF_019279795.1). Classification (NCBI taxonomy): domain Eukaryota; kingdom Metazoa; phylum Chordata; order Ceratodontiformes; family Protopteridae; genus Protopterus; species Protopterus annectens. The sequence goes on along the minus strand of NC_056744.1, from coordinate 878,110,704 downwards.
AAACAAAAAATTCAAAATTCGCAAAATTCGCCACAGGGGCATCCTACCGTAGTCACCACTGTCTCTCACTTGCTGAACTGGGCTGGCTTGAACTCCCTCACCTCCTTCAGTGGTATCAACTCTCACTCACCCACAAACTAGTAAACCATCCACTAAATGTCCCATCCCTCCAGAATCTACTCCAACCCTATCGCACCACCAGACCACTAATATCCAGCAACAAAAATCACTTGCAGATCACTAAAGCCAATAACTCTGCTGGTGAAGCACTATTCTCTTGCGCCATAGCCAAATTATGGAACTCACTCCCACCCACAATTACCTCCGTACCATCAAGCACCAACTTCAAAACTTTATTAAAAGCGCACCTAAAAACATGCTGGCTATGCCCTTGCAACTCTTACTCTAATATCATCCACCCCATCCAACTACTACCATTCTTTCACCTCCACTAACTACCTTGATGACAGCAAGCTCAGATGCTCATAAGCCTAGTACTTATTATACAGCAGGAACTTCTCATTGTTACATTTGTTAATGCCTGTTATGTACTTCACAGATAAAGATTCTAGTTGTCTACTGATGTACTATGTTTTTCATCTGTAAATATGTTGTAAGTAATTTCTATGTTAAATTGTTAATCACTATGTAATCCAATGTAACTACTGTCTGTTTATTTTACTGTGGAGCTTTTCTCCCCGGGCCTCTGCTGAAAATGGACCCACGTCCAGTCGGACACTCCCGGGCAACAAATTTAAATAAATAAATAAATAAAAAAACAGCGAACAGCCGATTTAACGCGGGGAAAGATTTCCCTTGGCTGTTCGCCAGATTTTGCCATTTTGTTTACTGCACAGCAATCTCGGAGTTGGTATATTTAGTTAGGGGGGTGTGGGGGCACAGCCCCCCATGTCAGGGGGTCTGGGGCTAAGCCCCCCACTTAGTTTGTGTGTAAAGTTATTTATTTTTGTCCCCGTGGCCGACCAACATGTTTTCCTGCACCATTCGATGTTTTTGGGTTCAATATTACAAGTTTGGTGTTTAGATGTTCGATCACCTAAGCATTCAACCTTGTAATATAGACGCTACCATGTCAACAGGTGAACAGCATTTAACTTCTTTTTTTGTTGTTGTTTGTTTATTTTTATGGACACTGTCAGTGACTTGACTAGAGGAATCTATCTGTGTCCCTTCAAAAGGACTTTATTTCCCCCTGGACACATCCAGTATCATCCCGTTGAAAAACTCTAAGAGCAGTGTTGTCCAAAGGAGCTTCTAGTAACTTGGCCTTAATGTTGGCAGGTAATGATTGAAGTCTCAGCCATGAATGCCTCCTAAGCACAGAGGCAGAAGCAGCAGCTCTAGATGATGTCTCAACAGCATCATAGCTGCACTTAACAGAATGCCTAGCCACCTGAGATGAAGCAGTCAAAACAAAGATGACCTGTGTTTTAATCTCAGAATCTGGCAAGGAACATAAGTCCTGAGAGGCTTGAAAAAGCAAAGCTAAGGAGTTCCTGGACATATGTGTCTGGTAATTAATAGCTCTGACTGCTAAAGTGGAAGAAGTATATACCTTTTTATCCAGTCTCTCAAGAATCTTGCTCTCTTTATCAGATGGAAGAAGCCTGGCAGAAGGGGATAACTGGGAAAACTTATCAGAAGCTATGGAGATCACTGTTTGATCAGCAGAGGGTTACTTGTAGAGAAACTTACAATCTTCAGGAACCTTATAGAACCTGTCAGGCCTCTTAAGAGCTGGAGCCCGAGACTCTGGAGTTTTAGAGAAAGAAGCAAATGTGTCTAGGAAAGCTGGAAGGACTGGAGGAACTGCAGAGGGTGAGGGAACCTCCATCTTGATGGAGGTCATAGTAACTCTTCTGTTCTTCAAAAATCTGGGAACAATCTCATTTGAAGAACTCCCTCATCTTATTAATGGTTTGTCCAAAGGAAATTTCCTCCATTAGACTCCTCTTCAGGAGATGCATATTCCAAAGGTGAAGCAAGTTGGGTGGAATATGCTGAATAGTCATAATCAGAAGAGGAGTCCTCAGAAACAGTATCAGGTACCCAAGATATAGCAGCCTGAACTGGAGGGGAAGTAGATTTCAAGGCCATCAAGGACTTAACAAGGCCCTGAAAAAAAGCTTCCCAATCCGAATTAGGATAATAATAAGAAGGAATGCTAAAGTGCTTAGTTTTTTTGCTTCTTCTTAACATGTCTTTCTGGAAGAGGGGACAAAGAAGAGCAGCTTGACACAGGCCTAATGGCAGATGAAGCCAGATCCCTAATTATAGCATCAACGGCATGGACATTGCCAGAGTCCTCTAACACAAGCCATGGTTCCACATATCGTCTGAACAGGATGTCTGTAAAGCCTTAGACGTGCTGGGATCCATTCCCCTAGCAGGTTCTGCAGAGGTAGCTGCCAAAGAAGTAGATTCGACTTCACCGACCTCAAGGGGTAAATCTGAGTCAGAAGGCGTAGCGGAAGAGGATTCAGGCTTCAGCTTACCCGTCTTCCTCTTCAAAGTCAACTTGGCCGAAGGAGCCGTAGCACCTGCCATAATGCCTTTAGCAAGATGTTTGAGCCTCTGATTCTCCAGATACAGATTCAGAGCCGGAAGATGACTACACAACGTTTTAGGCACAAAGGCCTGACAGACAGAGCAGGACTGGTGGTCGTGACTAAGCCCTAAACAGAAAAGACAGAGGCTGTGACACTCTTTATGTGGAATCTACCTTCTACACCTATACTTGCCCTTCCTGGATGACATGAACATGAACTGCAGCAATGATCATACAAATATCTGCTTACACAACTGTACTATGTTCATCATATTTATCACTACTGCTGTAACCTTAGCTATAAGGGTAGATTACCACAACTAACACTTCATTTTGGAGGTGAATGGAGAAGAGTTTAGGAGCCCCTGGAGAATGGTCCTAGCAAAGCTTGATCTAGACCTAGAGAATAAATCAAGCTTCTAGTGGTTTGTAAAGGTATGTATAAATGACCAAGTAGCAGCTTCTAGAATACCTCTAGAACCAAACTCTTTCCAAAAAGCCACAGATGAAGCCAAGGCCCTGATAGAGTGGGCCTTGATCCTATCTGGAATAGATTTGTTAGGATAAGCATAACAGAAGGTATTAGCCTTAGCCATCCAATTGAAAATACTCTGTTTTGACACAGACTGTCCCTTCTTTTTACCCTCACAAGAAAAGAAAAAATATCTGAAGATGTGAAAGATTTAGTTCTGTCAAGATAGTACCAGAGTTGTCTGTGATCATCCAAGGTATGTGGTATCCTTTCTACCTCATTTGAAGGTTCACGAAAAAAAATGGGGAGATGGATAGTTTGGCTTAAAGTAAACTTGGATACCACTTTAGGTATAAAAGAAAGATTAGTTCTTAAAGAAACCCTGTCCCTATGGAAAATTACACAGGGTTGACTCACCATAAGGGCTTGCAAATTGGACATCCTTCTTGCACGGGTCAAATAAATCAGTAAAACTGTTTTCCATGTTAAAAACCTCAAGTCAGCGAGATTAAATTCAATAAAATTAAATAGATTCAAATGGAACAAGTATTAACTTCTCCAACACAAAATTAAGATTCCAAAGAGATGGACAATAAATGAACCTTGACAGAGGAATAAGGAATATAATAATAACATCCCAGACATTGCTTACTACGTTTATGCAGGCCCCCCCCCCTGTAAATTAAATATACCAACTCCAAGGTCGCACTACAGTGGGGTTAGGAAAATACCTTTTTCCCCCACTGTAGTGCGACCTTGGAGTTGGTATATTTAATGTACATGGGGTGCAGGGGGGCTTGCCCCCCTGCATAAACATAGTAAAAACTCTGTGGGATTTTATTTCTAGTTGCTTTATAGTTTTCAATGATTTGAGATTCGATGTTATGAGTTTTCGACAATTTATATATATATATATATATATATATATATATATATATATATATATATATATATATATATATATATATACACACACACACACACACACACATTGCAACCTGTAAGTTAGCGTGCATTGATCATTTTAAATTCACCTTAAACCATCATTACTAGACATCATGTCATTGTCCTTTTATGCTCCCCTAAAGTCTGTTTTTTGTACATATTCAAAAGGCATTTTAATAATTGCAACTTGATTTTGTCAAAGTTCCCAGAGCCTACTTTCTGTGACAGTTCTGGTTGTGACACTTATTCTTCTTCCTTGAACTTACCTTGTACAGATGTCTTTGTTCCTCTAATAGTTTTCCATCTTCCTCACCAACAACCTAATATCTTGATTTGACTACTTGACTGTTTCATCTTCAAGGTGACTGTCTCCATCTTGTGAACTCATAGGGTAATTGAAACTATGAAATTTATAAGTTTTAAATGGGCAAGAGTTCAACAAGTTTAGACTTGGCAGTTTTATACTTCCTGAATATTACTTCCATAGAATATTACCTTCATTGGGTTTCTCTTTCAGGATCAGCAGTAATAGTGCTACTTGTGGCCTTCTTATTTTTCCCTATGTTTATTTGACCCTGAAGTTGCTACATATTAGGTGAAGGGGTGCTTGCCCCTTAAAAAAAAAATAAATAAATGTTTCATTCTGTTTGAGTTTGACGTTTTTTTTTTTCATCCAGTTGAAGCATCAATCATTTCAACCATGGGAAAATATAGTAGACGTTATAGCCTCTTGTAGTTGTGATCGTAATAGCATTTCTGTCTCTGCTGATTTTTCCTTAGCCTTTCCTTTACTTTATATTGATTTTCAACCATCACTAGCACAGTTAAAGTAGGTAATGTGCTTTTTAACCTTCTGTTCATTAACAATTAACTGGCATGGAGTTGATGACAGACTAAATCTCCGCAATGGAACATTGCCTGCAATTTATTCTTTTACACTAATTTATTTATAAGGGTTGCTGACAGGATTTTAATGTACTGCATATGCATGTACTGATCATGTGTTGTGGGTGGTCACGTGGTGACAACTTACCTGCAGTTTATTTTGATCAGACTAATTCTTCTTTTTAAAGGGTCTCTGACAAGATTTTAGTGTACTGCTTGTGCATTACAGTGTTTTGGGGACTTTTATCTTTAAAGTATAAGGGTGCTGCTTGTATAAACTTTGAACAACTTATCTTCTGTTGAGTCATTCCAGAGATCCTAATTGTATCTAATGCATCCTCCTCAGTCACAGCAAGGATACTTAACCTGCTCCTGTTGCTCTGACTTCCACAGATGTTCATCATATTGATCACTGTTGCAGTGCCCTTAACTGTATAAATTATATCTTGCTGAGGATGTAACAGCCAGCTAGCTTCCACAGCTTCAAGGCATCTTCCACGTGCCCAAATGGTCAAGCAGCTCAAGCTGAATTGACTAAATTTGGGAGTGAAGCCCTTCAGAGCTTTACTGATGCCGAACAGTATACTCCTCTGAAGCTTTTGAGGATTGATAGTTGGATTGTGTTTTTTTTGGCTGGGAAGATAATTTCCCTTTGGTGAAATAGTTTTTCATAATTTTATTGATGTTTTCTTACTTTCCTCTTAAGGGAAGTTATTTTAAAGCTAGGAGTGTTGTGTTTTAATGAAATGACTCAAGACAGTAATGAGCTTTTAAACTGAGTACTCATTTTTTGTCAGCTTAAAAGTAGCATAAACTTTGTGGGGCTGGCAGAGTTTTAAAGTGCTTTTCACTGTGTTTTCTCTGCCAAAAAAGTAACTTTTGTGGACTGGTAGTTTTAGCATCATTTGCTGCTTGACTTCCCTGGGAAAGAGGCACCATTTTCAGTTTGACCATTGTACAGATTACATGTTTCATGGTCAGTCCTTCTTCCAGCCACAAAAAGAAAAAGTTAAGCAAACAACCTTTGCCACCATAGCAGGCTAGCAATTTCCTTCAGACTTGGGTAGGTGACTCTGCTGTGGCCATTTGTTGTACCTCACCACTCATCTTTTACCTCAGATTCCTCTGATGTAGCATCTACAGTCATTATAGATTGGGGGGGGGGCTAGCCATGCCCCCTGCTGTTGTCGGAGTCCCCTCAGTGGGCAAAGGAGAGCCACCCTTGTCGATTTTTCCCCTGTTGTGTCAGAATGCTGTGTCCATGCCTAGAGAAGCAGCTGTTGCCATTAATAACATGGATGGCTACATTTTTCTTGTCAAAAAGAAACAGAAAATCAAGCATGTATCTACTCCTCCTCAATTTTCTTTGGATATGAGTAGTTTACTGGGTCTGCCTCAGGGTTTAACTCAGGCTGTTCATCCTTAAAAAAATAATAGCATGGAAGGAAGTTAGACTAATGGACCAGAACTCAACCAGCTGAAGTTAAAAATGTATTTAGCGCTTTCGTCCCACGTAAACTGGACTTGATCAGAATTTCATGATTAAGCCCAGTTTACCTGGGACGAAAACGCTAAATACATTTTTAACTTCAGCTGGTTGAGTTGTGGTCCGTTAGTCCAACTTCCTTCCGTGTCATTATTTTTCTAAGTTTGGCTTTTGTGTGGTTCTAGACTATTCATCCTTCTTGTAATGAAGCTTAAGGTAAAAGAAAAAGGGATTCCTCTTTTCATGAAAAGATTCAATATTTTGAATCTTAACGGGAAGATGAAGGGATGGGATTCAGGGTTTTTTCCTCAGATTTCTGTTCCAGACTCAGAAGAGAACTCAGTTTTCGATTTTCCTTGTGGGGGTTTCTCTTTATCAGACACTACTGCCAAAATAAGCCAGTGTTTTCAGGGGGAGAACAGTGAAGTTTCTCAGTTCCTCACAAAGTATTACAAGTTCTTACTGAAGGATTTTCCAGAACTTACACCCATTACTCCTGTTCTGTCTACTTTAGAGGATGTGTGTGTTACTGCTTCCAGTTTTCCTGATAGCCAGCTGGCCCTAAAAACAGATATGATGTATAAAATTTTTATATGTTACTCCTATACATGACCCAGCAGCTATAGCCTTAGTTGATCCCATTGCTGCTAAGCACTTAGTTAATTCCAATTCTACTCTTTCTGATAAGGGTGGGAAAACTGTTAAAAGGCATGGGGGAAAAAGTGAATACTTCTGACACTTCGATTTTCAGAATTTTGAATTGTCAGGGTCATATGTTAAAGTTTGTTCTGACAAATTGTGAAAGTATGAGGAATGTTTTATCTGCAGTTTCTTCTATTGCACAGATCACTAATCATTGTTTGCAGTGTGTGTGTGTGTGTGTGTGTATGAATGACTCTGTCGATGCCCTGGTGCTGTTTTAAAGAGGTTTTCAAGGGTCTATATCTTATGAGCGAATTGAACAAATTGTGAACGCTCATATCGAACATACCAGACCTCGAGGTGCTTTCTCTGAGATGAAGAATGGGATATTTGCCCTTTCCTTACTATAGTGCGATCTCGAAGTTGGAATATATATTTAGTGGGGGGTATGGGGGGCACAGTCCCCCACAATAGGAAGTTCGAGGTCCGGTACATTCAATATTATGAGCGTTCGCTCATATGATATGGACCCGGTTTGCATGGCTGCATTCTCAGAACCTTCCAGATGACGATAAAAAATGAGACTTTAAATTCTCCCTTGGGTAGAAATTAGTGTTTGGTCCACCTGCTGCAGACGTGATAAAAGTGTGATGCAAAGGGCAAGCTGATCTAGGGAATCTCTATGATTTTTCAGACCGCCTTTTCCAAACTGTCCAATGGACTTTTTTTTATCATTATCCAGTGCTGGCAAAAAAACAAAAAACAAAAAAACAGAAAACAAACCCAAGCTTAACAGAATTCATATAAACAGAAACTTCTAAGAAAAAAATGTCAAGAGGGTTCTAAAAAGATGTTTCAGACCTCCCAAGACCAAGGACAGTTCTAGTCTGAATGACTATTCAAGAGACCTTATGCCTCAATCAAACCCTTGACCCTTTTTCTTTCAGGAAGCCTGAATCTCCATTTTTCTCTTTGGTAACAGATTGTTTCATACAAATGGATTCTGAAAATCATTTATCAAGGTTACAGATGGCAGTGGCAGGAAATTCCTCCTTTCTAGGGGGTAATTCCTCACCTTCCAGATCAGATTCTTTTTGTTTCCTTCAGTTCTTTATCATATGCTGTCCCAAAGAATTTGTGATACTGCTCAAAGTCAAAATGATGTAACTTCACCACCTATTAACTCTTCTTCCTCTTTAAAGTTTCCTGGTAACACTAGACTTAAGAGATGCTTATCATCACATCTTTATTCATCCAGACTTCAGATGTTTCTTAAGGTTGTGTCTGTCTGGATCACACTGTCAATTCTCTGAAATACACTTTGGATTAGACACTTCACCAGCAGTGTTCACAAAAAGTACAAATTCAGATGTTCATCGTGTTACCCTGCTGCAGTCATCACACTTGGGTTATCCTGTCGTCAGGCGGTCCCGCAGTCGGCCTGAATTCCAAAGCCTTGGTCCAGCGTCGGTTGCTGTCGCTTCTTCCCTGACGTCAGTGCGCCAGGGGTATATAAGAGGCATCCGACACCATTTTCTTCAGTCTTTCTTGCCGCGTGGTGCCCGAAGCAGAAGCAGTTCGCAAATTCCGGTCGGCCGACACCCGAGATTTTCGAATCGAATTTCAGTCCGAAGTCTTCAAAGCTAAGTACCCCGTTGGGGAACCTTTTCTTGCCTCAGTCCGATGTCTGAAAAAGTTAACAAATGCATTTCTTGTGGGAAGCAAATACCTCATAAGGACTTTCATTCTTATTGTATACCTTGCCTAGGCCCAGACCACGATGTCACTGGCTGTCAGTTTTGTGCTAGGTTCAATAAGCGAACTATAAAGCGACGCTTTGTTTTCGCATGACACTACTTCGGTAGGAAATTTAATTACACTATGCCGTCGGAGCAACCGACTACCGGCGTGCATAAAAAACGCAAAGATAAAGACAGGCAGCCTAGATCCAAGCCAGACTCCGAGGCCTCGGCTGGGCTGGTCGCCAGTTCTCCGGTTTTCAGTGAGGTGCCTATGCAGCCCCTGGCGACCGCAGAATTGGAACCCCAGACCGCTTCGGATTCTCAAGCAGAGAGTTCTAGGCCGACTCAGCCATTTCCTTTAGGCCCTACCGACAACACTGCAGAAGGAGAAGTCGGTGCTGCGGAAACACCTTCGGTTACAGAAGGTGTCTTCAGACCGACTACTCTCACCATAAAATCTTATGCTAAGCTTAAGACTCCTCTAAAACCAAAAAAGACTGCACATCAGTCTCCAGTTCAAGGCCCCATGCCTAAGAAACAGATGCTTAAAATGGCTGAAGATTTGATTTCTTTAATCAGGGGTTCCCAACCCCCCCCCCCCAGACAAAAGGCCTAGACTCTGATAATGAATATTCCATTCCCTCAGCTTCTCCCCCTGAAGACTATTCTTTTGGGGAAACCTTACATACCATGAGGGAACATTTCCACTGAGAAGGTCAGGACTACTCCGACTCAAAGAAAAGGCTCAGAGAGTTTCTTTTACTCCCCCAGCACAGACAACTTGCTATCCCTCCAGTTTTAGACATTGTGGATGATGTTTACTTAGAATCTAGTCTAAATCCAGATTCTCTGCCTCCTGCTCCAGCCAAACCAGACAGATATTAGAGTGCCTGACTCACATAAATTCCTTTACAAAAGCCCTGTTGCTGACCCAGAGACAATCTCCCAGGGTCCCAAAGGGGCTAAGGCTTCTATGGCTAAAAATCCTGTACCCTCTGAAATGGACTCCAGAGCACTAGATAGGTGGGGGAAGAAGGTTTTCACCTCAGCTACTCTAGCTATGAGAGCACTAAATTGTCAATTTCACATGCTGAAATACCAGCAATTCCTAATGTCTCAAATAAAACAAAAGATGAGCACGCACCCTCAACAGTCTGAATTCAAGGAGATGCAGGATCTGTTGCATACATCTGAACAGGTGGGCAAACATACTTTACAATGTGGATTTGATTCCTTGGAAGCTTCCTGTAGAGCAGCTGTTACTGGGTCTGTTATACGTAGGCATGCTTGGTTAAAGGAACAAACTCTGCCTGATCATGTTAAAGCAAAGTTACTAGATGCACCCTTACAGCAGGATGTAAGAGGTTTTAAAGAAAATGGAGGATAAGGCAAAATCTATGCAGATGGTCAAAGATTTCTTACAGGTACAACCCCCACGCTTCAGCAGAAATTGGCCAGCACAAAATTGGTCCTTTCCAGCTTCTGACAGACCACAGAGGGGTAAATACTGATGCCAAAGGGGCAGAGGACAAGCACAAATCCCTTACAAACCTCGCCAATGGGGCACTGCAACATAGAAGGGAGGAGAAGACAGGTCCCAAACTACTAGAAGACAAACACAATGACTTAAACCTCAAACTGCCAAGCAAAAATCTCTTGGCAGATCCCTTGGGAGGAAAATTAGCATTTTTTATAGACAACTGGAGCATCGTCACAAAGGACAAATGGGTCCTAGACATTATCTCACAAGGATACAGATTCCATTTCCACACCTTGCCAAGGATAAAAGGAATGCCAAACTTGCCACAAAATCAATGGGCAGAGGCACAAAAACAAATCACAGCTCTCATGGACATGAGAGCCATTCAACTGGTACCTACACAGGAGCAAGGCCAAGGATTTTACTCAAGGCTCTTTCTAGTCCCCAGAAAGGACAATGCTTGGAGACCCATTCTGGACCTTTCAATTCTAAACACCTTCTTGCAAGTACCCAAATTCAAGATGCTAACACTACAGCAGCTTCTTCCCATGTTGGGCAAGAAAGCTTGGCTAGTAACGTTGGACCTCAAGGAGGCATACCTGCATGTCCCTATCAGACAAAATTGCAGAAGATACCTCCGTTTCATTGCAGGTTCAACCCATTACCAATTCTCTGCACTGCCCTTTGGCTTATCTACTGCACCCAGGGTCTTCACAAAATGCCTGGCACCAGTAATTGCATACTGCAGACAAAGAGGAATTCAAATATACCCATACCTGGACGACTGCCTCATCCAAGCAGAAAGCAAGGACATTCTCTTACAACATCTGACTTTTGTAAAACACCTTCTAAGTTGCCTAGGGTACACAGTAAGCGAAAAGAAATCAAAACTAGTGCCCTCACAAAATATGACATTCCTGGGTGCCAGCTTGAATACAATGGCCCAGATGGCTTATCTGATGCCAGACAAACAACTACAACTAACTCAATACTTCAAAATAATGGCAACAAAGACCCAACTCCCTGCAAGAAAAATTCTGCAGGCCTTGGGCTTCACGGCATCTTGCATACTACTAATACCATTTGCAAAACTGCATATGAGGAAATTACAATGGTACCTGAAAAGCGTATGGACTCAACACAGCCACAGCTTGGAAACAATGATACCTCTCATTCCCTGCCTTCAACAGGAGTCTCTATGGTAGTCACAGGTATGTCACCTCAACAAGGGTCAGCCTTTCACCTTACCCCCAGCCAGGCAAACTATGACAACAGATGCATCGGACTATGCCTGGGGGGCACACATGGCAGGATGGTGCGTTCAATGCATATGGACTGCAGATCAAAGGAATCTGCACATCAATCAAAAAGAAATGCTAGCTGTACAGAATGCTCTGACAGCCTTCATGGACCTCTTACATCCAGGACAGCTTATAATAAGGACAGACAACACCACAGTAATGTGGTACATAAACAAACAAGGGGGTACACACTCCTACCCTTTATGCAGGCAAGCAATGACCTTGTGGAACACAGCACTGGCTTACCAAGTTCAATTACAAGCTCAATTCCTGCCAGGAAAAAAGAACACATTGGCAGACGACCTAAGCAGAAACATCATGGATCCCCACGAGTGGAAACTGGATCCACAAGTATTTGCAATGATAACTCAAAAATGGGGGTGCCCAGACATAGACCTGTTTGCCAACCCCCAAAACGATCAAAATTTTGCACAAGGACATTTCACCATCAAGCTTGGAAAGTGGATGCACTCTCATACAGTTGGAAAATGCTGACAGTATATACCTTTCCTCCATTGCCCCTTCTCACAAAGGTGCTGCTGAAAGTCAGGATGGAGAGACCTCGAATGATACTCATTGCCCCGGACTGGCCACGCCAGCACTGGTACCCACTACTAAGGAACATGGCCCAGGGCCCACCATGAATTTTACCACAAATTCCTCATCTACTCACACAGCAAGGCAGTCAGATTCTACACAGCCAGCTCAAAACCTTAAATTTGGCTGCATGGCAAATCACCTAAGCAACCAGCCAGCCCCCCTTTCACAAGCTGTTATGGATGTCATTCTGGAGGCCAGGAGGCCCAGCACCAGGAAAGCCTACTCAGACAAATGGAAAAGATTTTGCGCCTGGAACCAAGCTAAAGCCCAAAATACCCTTCAGCCGGACATGCCTCAGATTCTACAATATTTAATTGAGATGTTACACATAGGATTTTCTTTTTCATCTATTAAAATCCACGCCTCAGCTATTTCAGCTCACTACAACACGGATCCTCCCTTATTTTCACATCCACTTCTAAGGCAGTATCTCAGAGGGGCAAAAAACATTAGGCCTCCCAGGAGAGCGCCAACACCAACTTGGGACCTAACTTTTGTTCTGGAAAAACTTACGCTGCCACCTTTTGAGCCAGCTTTCTCAGCTGACTTAAAGTTTATATCATGGAAGACTGCCCTGCTGCTAGCAATTACTTCAGCCAGAAGAGTCTCAGAGCTACAGGCACTAATGGCAGTAGAGCCTTTCCTCATTTTCCATCAAGCCAGAGTTTCTCTGAACTAACCCCTCCTTTATGCCAAAGGTGGTATCCAGTGTGGCTCTAAATCAAACCATCCACTTACCCACCTTCTTTCCAAATCCACAGAACAAAGGAGAAAGACTCCTGCATTCCTTGGACATTCACAGGCAACTACATTACTACTTGGATAAAACTAAGGCTTTCAGAAAATCTGACCAACTTTTTGTATCCTATGCTACAGCATCACAAGGAAAGGCTATCTCAAAACAGACCATTTCCAAATGGATAGGACATTGCATACGTTTTTGCTACACCCATCATGGAAAACCAGTTCCTGCTAGCATAAGGCCCCACTCCACCAGGGCAGCAGCTACATCTACAACCTTCCTCAGGGGGGTGCCAACCAAGGATATTCTGGAAGCTGCAACTTGGAGTTCAGTATACACCTTCACCAAACACTATCACTTACCACTTTACTCTAAGACTAGAGCTGGCTTCGCCACTGCAGTTTTGCAGGGCCTTCTAGCCTCCTCTAACCCTGTTTGACTCCACCTCCCATCCTTAGCTTTGGGATTCTGCCCAAGTGTGATGACTGCAGCAGGGTAACACGATGAATATAGTACAGTTTTGTACCTACCATAAATGTAGATGTTCGAGTGTATACCCTGCTGCAGTCCAGGTTACCCTCCCTCCATCCCCTCTGACCTAACTAAAACCTTTCAATACCTTAAAATCTGATACAACCTTTGTGGTGTATTTGCTTATAGCTGGAGAAATGTTTTGTTTGTGCTAAGCTTTTATTATTGGTACTATCTACTGAACATCTTTTGGGGGGGGCACCTGACATCTGGGGCAAGAAAAACTGAAGAAAATGGCGTCGGATGCCTCTGATATACCCCTGGCGCACTGACGTCAGGGAAGAAGCAACAGCAGCCGACGCCGGACCAAGACTTTGGAATTCAGGCCGACTGCGGGACCGCCTGACGACAGGATAACCCAAGTGTGATGACTGCAGCAGGGTATACACTCGAACATCTACATTTATGGTAGGTACAAAACTGTACTTTATAGCTCATTGCAGGCTACAGCACATCCACGTTTCCATATTTAGACGACTTGCTTATCTTTGCAGAGTCTTTTTCAAAGTGTGAGGAATCTCTCTCTTGGGTGAAAGATTTCTTACACAAGCTGGGATTCCAAAAGAACACTCAAAAGTCTTTCTTAACTGCCTCACACAGCATTGTACTCCTGGGACATCAACTAGACACCTCAGTTCAAAAAGTTCTTCTTCCACAGAAAAAAAAAACAGATCTTTATTTACATCTATTTCTAAGGTTTTAAAGTCAGACTTTGGGCACTGCAAGGGAATACATCAGGATTTTTGTTTTCTTTGCATCTAAGATTCTCATGATACCCTTGGCAAGACTCCACATGAGAGACACAGTGGTATCTGAAATCACTTTAGTCCCAGCATCAACACCCTTACCTTTTCAAATCTCAGTTCTGGGGGTTGTTGGAAAAGAGTTGTTTTGGTGGAGATAATAGATATTCTTGAATTCATGTCTTATAGGTTCACAGGTAGGTACTAGGCTATCGGCCCAAGAGCCTACATAAGCCTAGCCAGCAAGGTACCATAGCTTACACCACCCAAGAAAGTTATTTTTCTGTGCCACTGTCCAGCAGAGACACAGAAGTGATCCCCGGGGTGTATTTCCTATTTCCCATCCACTCATCAGGATTTTTCTTGAAGAGTGCTAATGAAGAACTTTGCTTGACATAGATGGTTAGCTTGTTCCAGAGTACAGGAAGTCTCTGGGACAGGAATCTATCCCTCCAGCGTGTCCTGTTTATTGTGGTGACAAGGTTTAGGTCCCTAGAGCATGTAACTTGGCGGGACTGGGATTTCTTTAGGTGTAGCATGTCCAACAGCTCTGTGTTTGACATAGCTTTATATCTTAGGCAGAGATCCCCTCGGAGTAGGCGATATGCTATGGAGTAAAGCTGGAGTTTTTTGAGGCAGTCAGTGTAAGGCATTTGTTTGAGGCCAGTAATCCTCTTTGTGAGGTACTTCTGTGGCCTTTCCAGCTGCTGCAGATGTCTTGTGAGGTACATTCCAAAAGGGGCATTGTACTCTATATAATGGGTCTAATGAGTGACGAGTAGAGGGGAACAATGATCTCTTTTTTCTTGGATGAGAACCCTTTTATGATAAGGTGTGCCACGTAGAAGGACTTCCTGACTACTGTGGCGATGTGACTATCAAATGAGAGACTACTGTCCACCTGGGTCCCAAGGTCTCTTATCACGCATCTGGTGTTAAGTAGATTGCTGCCTATGTGGTAGTTCATGGGTACAGAGTTTTTACCAAAGGGGATGACACTGCACTTTTTGGCACTGAGCTTGAGGCCACGGCTCTGACACCAGACATCTGTCTCAGTGAGGCCCTTCTGTAGGATGTCCACATCATTTGGGGACTTGACTACGACTCATAGTTTGCAGTCATCTGCGAACTTCGTTAGCCAGAGGCCTTCTGTGTTAGCCTGTACTTCAGAGAAGTAGATACCAAACAGGAGAGGTCCCAAGATGGAACCCTGTGGCACTCCACTTGTCACTGCCTTGAGGTCAGATTTGGAGTCTGCAACTTTTACAGTGTGGGTTCTGTCAATGAGCCAGTTGGTAACCCATCTTGTGACATAGGGATTTATACCTAGTTTAGTGAGTTTAGCTATAATTCCAGAATGGGGGATGGTGTTGAAAGCCTTGGCGAGGTCAAGATAGGCTGTGTGAACCACCTTACCCTCATCCACAGCTTTGGTGACTGCCTCAAAGAAGTCGATCAGGTTCAGGAGGCATGATCTGCCTTTCACAAACCTGAACTGGGTGGGATCCAGAGTTTGGAGGTTACCAATGTCTTTGTTTATGAGTTCCACGATGATACATTCCATGGCCTTGCAGACCAGGCTCATAAGGCTAACAGGTCGATAGTTTCCGGGATCAGTGGTGGCTCCCCCTTTGTGCAGTGGGATAACTGTTGCTGTGCGCCATTCAGTGGGCACAAAGCCTGATGCGAGGCTATTATTGAACATGGTGCTTAAGTGGGGAGCCAGTTCATTCTGAAGTTCGTGTAAAACGCAGCCTGGGATGTTGTCCGGTCCCATGGATGCTGTGTTTTTGGCTTTAGAGAGTGCAGCTTTTACCTGCATAGTTGTGATTACAGGGACTTTGCATTCTTCCTGTACAGACATGGGCCCTCTAGGGGGTGAGAGGGGGGTAAAGTTAGCACTGAACCGATCTGCCAGGATGTTGGCAATTTCAGTTGGTTCTGTAATTTTCATGCCTTTGTGCTGTAACTCAGTGCAGATCTGGGTGTTGCCATCTAGATTCTTGACATAGCTATAGAATGCTTTGTGGTTGTCCTTGGATTTAGTGGTGATTTTGTTTTCGTAGCTAGCTTTGGAGGATCTTATAAGGGATCTCAGCTTCTTACGGAGGATGACCAGGGAGCTCCTCCACGCATGGGATTTTACTCTCTTTTGCAACAGTTTCTTCCTTCTGTTGTACAGTTTGTTTATGGCAGGGGATCACCAGATTGGCTTCCTTTTTTGGAGGATAGCGTCTTGGTTCTGTTTGGGATAGCACGATCCATGCACTCGTGTAAGTGCTTATAGAGTGCATTTGTGTAGGATTCAGCAGTTGTAACTGTATTGTCCATCTGCATGGGTGTCATGAAGTTCACCACTTCTGTCTTAAGAAGCAAGAAGTTGGCTTTGGAGAAATTTTTTACTGTGGTTTCCTTAATGGGGGGTGGGGGCGGGATGTGGATATCAAGGGTGATAAGCTTATGGTCGGATCGGACCAACGAGGAGTTGACTTTAGGTGTGGAACACCGGTCACTCATGTTGGTAATGACTAGATCTAGGATACTGTTGCCCCTGGTGGGGGTGTGGATAAGTTGATCCAGGGCATTGCAGTTTATGAATTCCAGAAAGTGTTGAGCTAAGGAGTTGGTACACGAGTAGTTTTCCCAGTTAATGGTGGAGTAGTTTAAGTCGTCCATTATTAGGGTGTTTGGTTGAACCCTAATATTTTCCAGTACATCAAGAAAAGAGGGGTGGGAATACTGGGGCATGGTGGGGGATCTGTAGCAAGCTACAATTTGGATTGCAGTTCTGCCCAGAGTTAGTTGCACTTGGATAACCTCGGATGCATTATGCTAAGCAACTAGCCTGGAGGTGTAGATATCCTTAATGAATATGGATACACCTCTGCCTTTGGTGTTTCGGTCCAGGTTACATGGCCAAAAAGTGTGGTATGAGTTATAGCCTGGTAGTGCAGGGTGCTCTCTGGAGCCTTGAACCAGGTCTCAGTCACTGCACAGATATCGATGTTCTCCATTTTAAGAAGTGCCTCGAATGAGTGCATTTTGAGATGTTAGACTTCTAGCATTGAGTAGCATTACCTTCAGTTTTTGTTTGCCTATTCCTGTTATGGTGGTGAATTTGTTATTCTTCTTCTCCCTTCCTGCTCCAACACAGTCACCAGAGCTTCAGACTTTGAACAGAAAAGAAACAAACTAACCAAACATGGCAGTCCCAATAAAAACAAAGTTTTAATCAAAAGAAAAAACCCTGCACAAAATACTTAAACAACAATTAAAAAAATGTAGGTAAGCGCTTTCATGACCATCTGTTACTTCATCAGACTAGGTAAAGAAATAGCACAATAAGAAGCCTAAAATAGTAAAAAAAAACATGGCTGATCAGTGACAAAGCCCTAGACTTAAGTGCCGGTCTTACACATTTCTCATTTAAACCAGGTGAACTGTCAGCTCTCCAGATCAAAATCCAATTCAGTTCACATAGCTCAGTTCTACTTCTCATATCACCGCCTCTCAACTTATAATCAACGAGCTCTAAAATCAATAACCTAAAACCATGTGTGCTGCCCATGGTATGACGGTGTCTAGCCAGTGCATTAGTCTCTCTGTGCTTCCTGATATCAGCTACTTTTTTTTTTGCTCTTAATCTTCTGCATTTACTGGGGGAAAATATTTTCTTCTATAGTACCCAGTAGATTTCCAGGGCGGCCATGGTGGTGCAGCGGTTAGCATTGTCACCCCACAGCAAGAGGTTCTCCAGTTCGATTCTCTGCTGGGGTGCCTTCTGTGCGGAGTCTGCATGTCCTCCCTGTGGTCGCGTGGGTTTTCTCCGGGTGCTCCGGTTTCCTCCCACATCCCAAAGACATGCAGCAGGTGGATTGGACACTCTAAACTGGCCTTAAGTGTGAGTGTGTCTGTGCCTTCTGTGGAAGGTTGGGCGCCGGGCTGGCAACTCGACACCGTAAAACTCCACTGCCAATCATGAGCGGACAGATGATCCGCTGTGGCGACCCTTAACCGGGAAAAGCCGAAAGAAGAAGAAGTACCCAGTAGATTTCCACAGTTGGGCATTCAAGGTCTGCTTTATTTACATGACAAATGGATGTGCAGACTAAGGTACTTCGGCGTAGCAGGAGATGGCCTTCCAGGCTTCCTAGAAGAGATCTGAACCATATGTACTATGGGAAGAAACCTTTGTTTTGAAAGATGACTAATATTATCTAGTAAAAAAGGGATGTGGGATCAGCAGTTGAGTATGCTGGACAGAATCAAATTTAGTGCTGGCATTACCTGTAAATATAATTGGTCAAGTAGAATGAATTTTTCTTCCAAGCCACGGCAGTCAAACAGCCTTCTTACATGAGATGCACTAAACCACAGCACTGATGATGAAGTCAACAAGACTGATGCTATTTCTGTGTATTTCATTTGGGTAATGTGTGTAAGAGTTTGTTCTGTAAGTGGTAGCTGGATGGAGATGACATATGGAAACCCCCACTTTGTAGTGCAGTACTACTGCCTAGTTTAATGCATGCTTTTATCCAATCTGTGGTTATGTTACTTACTGTTTTAGTTCTATGCACCTCCATGACCTGAATATTTTGCTGACTTCTGACCAGCAGAAGGACAGCAACACCCACTCTTAAACCTGTTTTGTTATTTGTGATGGTGGAGTTTTCTTTGATGTAACTAAGAGAGATAAAAACAGCCTTTGTAACAAGTCACACTGACAGTGAACAAGTTAGGGAATTCTACCAGTATTCATCAGTACTACCTTTAGACCTGTAGTTGAGTAGCTGGATATAACTTGACTAGTCTGATGTCAGAAACTGGATGAGGATTTAAGTGGATGCCACATTCCCACAGTATTTTTATAGATATGTAGTATAATTTGGTTAGAACTTTCTGATGACTTTGTTAAGATAAAAAAAGTGTTTTGTAGGTTTGGTCAAGGTTTAGTATGTGTTTTTAGAGAATGGCTTGGATGACTTTTTTGTTAACACTGTCTGGCAACTAGATAACTTCCTAAGTAGTTCTGATGCTTGATTGCAACGTTTGGGAATGGTGCATGGCTAGCATTTTACTGGTTAGTTTGTGAGAGTGGCAATAGCAAAGTGTCAGAGAAGATGAATCCAGTGGCTAGAAGTGCAGCCAGCAAAGAACAAAAGCAGTGGGTACAGTGGGAGCAAATTTCTATTAATACCAAGGCCGGATGGAAGTGTGCTCTGCCTTATTTAAAAATGGTAAACTTAGACTGGGCTTACTACAACTGATAGTACTGAGATCTGGTTATAATAAGAGAGAAAGATTAGAATGGGTGGATGGCTGGAAACAGCAAGATTTAGGGTTCAAATATTTTAGTGACTGTATTTAATGAGTGCATTTGGCAAAGAGAAGAGATGTTTAACTTGTGATAACATCATAAACTTTAAAAGGTCCACTGCATAAAAAGCAACACTATATACATAATGCAGGGCGTGCATTCTGAATAGAGGATTAGATGTTAATAGATAGACACACCTGTAGCTAATGGTGCAGAAAGTCAAGGAAAAGACTTTCTGAAAAAAAATGTTCTAAAATGTCAGTCCTTGTGACTAAAGATACAGAAAGCAGAACTTAAGAAGGAAATAACTTTTGCTCACACACACCACCAATTATATTTTCAACAAAAATTGCCAAAAATATTCTGATGCAGCCTTGGGCCATTTCTTTCTGTCTTCAAATTACGACAACAAAAAACTGGAGAAAGTACTGCTGTACAGGTAAACTTAATATAGCAGATGTTTGAATGTTCATTGCTACAGTAGTCTTAGCTATATGGGTAGAGTACCATTGGAATGTAGAAGAAGAGAAGTACAGAAGTGCCTGGAAAATGGTCCTAGTAAAGCCTGACCTGAACCTAGGGAAGGAATCAAGTATATTGTGCTTTGTAAGAGTATGTACAGAGGCCCAAGTAGTAGCTTCTAGAATACTTATAGCATCCAACCATTTCCAAAAAAACACAGATGAAGTCAAGGCCCTGGCAGAATGGACCTTAATCCTGCCTGGAATTATTTTGTTATGGTGAGTATAACAGCCTTAGATAACCACTTGGAAATAGCCTGTTTTGACACAGATTGTCCCTTCTGTTAACCTTCATAAGAAATGAACAAGTGATCTGAAGATCTGAAATATTTAGTTCTGTCAAGACAGTACCCGAGTTGTCTCTGGACAGCTAAGGTATACAGCATCCATTGTCTCCCTCATTTTTAGGTTAAGGAAAGAGAATAGGGATATGGATAGTTTGGCTTAGAGTAAACTCAGATACTACTTTAGACATAAAATAATTATTTCTCAAAGAAACCCTGTCCCTATGGAAAATGAGATACAGCTGACTCACCACAAGAGCTTGAAACTCGAATACTCTTCTTGCAAGGTCAGAGCAATTAGTAAAACCGTTTTCCATGTTAAAAATCTCAAGTCAGCCAGATTAGCTGATTTAAATGGAGCAAGTGTTAGCATCTCTAAAACAAAATTAAGATCCCAAAGAGGAGGCCACAAGTTAACTTAGGGGTCTCTTGTGCAAAACCCCTTTCAAAAACATTTGACATGAGACTGCATTGAAAGAGGAGGATCCATGGGCAGACATGCTGAAATGGCCGATAACTTAATCTTGATATAGAAATAACAGAGGACATAGGATAGTACCTCACACAAATATTGTAAAACCAGAGAAGAACCAGCCTTGAAATGGTGCCAGTTATGTTGCTGGCTCCAACCAGAAAATCTTTTCTATTTGCTAATATATGACTTTCTAGTAATAGCCTTTCTTCTCTCATTAGTACCTACTACACATCCTCAGTAAACAGGTGCTTAAAAAGAATTAAGACTCGATCATCCAGGAAGTCAACTGAAGTTGACTGATGTCAATGTATATGAAACACCGCTGTTCTTGTGTGAATAGATCCAGTTTGTGAGGAAGCCTGTGGTAAATGCCCCTGGCCATTGCCAAAAAAAAGGGAGAACAATAGTTGTCTGGGCAAGAAGGAAGTCACCACAATGATCTTGGGGGATTTCTTCTAAACCTTCTGAAGTACCCTGGATATTAGTGGAAAAAACATACAGGAACATTTTTGTCCAAGGAACAGAAAAAGCATCTGTCTTCCAGACCTTGAATGGAGTCCTGAAACAGAATCCTGCCAGTTAAGTGTTCAGAAAGGAGGTAAAGAGAGCTACTTGAGGAACTGCCCACAGATGGATCAAATCTTGAAAGACCCCCTAATCTAGTTTCCATTCAAGAGGGTCTGCACTGGTCCTGCTCAGCCTGTCTGCTACACAGTTTTGCTCTAATGGAATGGAGGATGCCTGTACGGTGAGACTGTACTGTGAAACTATATCTCATATCTATGGCTAGTCTGTAAAAGATTTATGTCCTGATGACCCATTTGTTGATGTTATCACATAACTGTAGAGTGAGACTGAGCTGTGAAACTATGTCCCAAACTAGCATAGCTAGTCTGCAAAAGGAGGCATGTCCTGGTTTTCCATTTGTTGATGTACCACATGACAAGGGCATTGTCTGCAACATCTTGAAGAGGTCCTGGGGACCAAAGATGATTCACAGAGTTGAGTGCCTTGATCAGGGCAAGCATCTCGTTTGTTAATTATGTGCTTGTGTCTTTCCTTGGTTTCTCACACACCCTGCACTTTTATCCCTTCCTGAAACTGGTCCCCGAGTGTAGTCTTAGGTGTCTGTGCTGGCTCACTGCTTTGGAACCGGGAGGGTGAAGGGGATATCTGGATTTAAGAACACCTGTCTCCACCAAATGATTTCTCTTCTGACATCTCTCAGCACTAAGATCTGAAAAGGAAAGGGGCGTTGGTGCTTGGATCAAAGAAACTTCAGATACCACTGTATCTTTCTCATATGGAGTCTTGCCAAGTGTATCATGATAATCAAAGACACCATGAGACACAAAATCATGAGGTATTTCACTTGCAGTGACCAAAATTTGAGTGGAAAACCTTAGAAAAAGATTTGGATAGAGATCTGTTTTTTTCTGTGGCAGAAAAGGTCTTTCAACTGAAGCGTCTAGCTAATATCCCAGAAACACAATTCTGTGTGAAAGAGTCTACACAGACTTTTGAATGTTCTCTTTTTAATCCCTGCTTGTGTAAGAGATCTCTCTGCAAAGATAAGCAAGTCATCTAAATATGGAAAAATGTGGATACCCTGTACCCTGCAATAAGCTGCAATTGGATCTAGGCACTTTGTGAATACTCTTGGTACAGTTGATAATCCAAAAAGTAAGGCAGAAAACTGATAATGTGATCCAGACATAGAAAAACCTTAAGAAACATCTGAAGTCTGGATGAATAGGGAAATAGGGATGTGATGATAAGCATATTTTACTTCTAGTGTACAAAGGAAACTTTAAAGAGGAAGAAGAGGTAATAGGTTGTAAAGTGACATAATTCTGAATTTAGGCACTATCACAAACAGATTTAGGAAAGAAACATCAGGAACTGGTCTCCAAGTATTTTCTTTCTTTGGCATTAAGAACATCCTTGAATAAAAACCTTTCCCCACCTGGGAAGGAAGAACTGGTTCTGATGGAGAATCAGAGGAAACAAAAAAAATCTGATAAGGAGGATGAGGAATGACCTTATGGAAATGCAGAATTTCCTCCCACTGCCATCTGTAACTATGATGAATGACCTTCAGAACCCATTTGTCTGAAACTATCTATTGCCAAAGTGAAAAACAGAAATTCAGCCTTTTTGGAAGATAACAACAGGCCAAGGTGTGTGTGTGTGTGTGTGTGTGTGTGTGTGTGTGTGTGTGTGTGTGTGTGTGTGTGTGTGTGTGTGTGTGTGTGTGTGGAGGGGGGGGGGGTCACAAAGTCTAAGTATCTTGAAGAGTCTTGTTGGACTGTCCTTGGTGTTGGGAGGTTTGATCCTTCTTTTTGGAGCCCCTTTGCCATTTCTTCTTAAACATCTGTTTATCTATATTTTATTGAGACTTGTTATTCTGTTTTTTTCCCCAAAACTGGATGAAGAGTTAGGATGATTCCAAGATGGCTTGCACACTGACTAACAGCTTGTTTCTAGCTCTCCCAGTGTGAAAACAGAAAATCAGCAGAGAAGGACAGTAGACTTGTGTTTATAGTTGAATTTCAGTAACTGGTTAGTAAGTACATTGCCTGGATGCCAGGAGTAAAGAAATATAGAAGACTTGGAAAAAATCAATTACAAAAAGTGAGGAAGAAACACTGACTAGGGAGAGTTCTGCAGTTCAGCAGAAAGTAATGCACTCTTCAGACATGACTTCCAATAACCTACAAGAAGATACAAGACAACTGCATACAGACCTGGTTAAAATAGAGTATATCAACGTAAACAACAAAAGGCTGGAACAAATGGAAGAAGCTTTAAGCAGATATTCAGATGAAATGATAAAGCTGCAAAAATCAGAGGTCGAAATGAAGAAAAGGCTGGCTTTCATCTATACCACAGAAGCTGGAAGGAACAGACTGAATTAAATTTATGAAAGCACAAATAAGCAACTGGACTGGTATTCCACAACAGGACTTGTTAGTTGAATGGGCACATCATGTGTATGCTCCAAATCTAGCTATAAGAAACCAACCTAGACCTTTAATAGTAAGGATGCAATCCTACCTGCAGAAAGAGTTGATTTTGTCAAAACTGTGGCAGAAGGACAAAATACTAAAAGTAGGAGACAGCAGAGTATTGTGAAGAATGATTACTCATTGCACACCAGGCAAAAGAGAAGTAAATTCATGCCTCTATTCAGGGAATGTCGAGACACAAGTGTGAGACTCAAACTACTGTATCCAGCTGTCTTCAAGGTATTCTTCCTTGGAGGGACAAAATCATTTTTTTGATGAAGTGCATGCTAAAGAGGCAATACAAAAGTTTGTCCAACAAAAACTGAGCTATGAAACAGGAGATTCGGCTTCTTGTTCCTCTGGTAATAAAGACCACAGAGAGACTGCACCTGTAAAACCTTTTCCAGTATTTCAACAGAAAATGTTGGAGAGAAGGAAGGGAGCATGAGAGTTGACTAGCAGAATCGAGAGTATATTGGAAATGAAGCAGAGACAGGATTTAGGTGATGGAGAAGAACAGTAATAAAATCTGTAACAATGTGGGATTACAATGCAATAATTATATTTGTGAAATATGACAGCACAAGCAAATCTGGAAATATTGGACTTCTTCAAAATTTGTTTGCGGAGTGTAAAGTATATGCCCTATTTCATGTCATTAATGTTCTGAAAAATGCTTTGGGGAGGGGGGAAAGAGGGGAGAACACAAACTGTAAGTAAAGAAAACACTTTCTTTTCTTAATAGTACTGTATCTGTGTTGCATGGTTTCTCTGCATGCTATTTTTTGGGTGTAACGGGGATTGTAAAGAGGTGTTTTTATTTTTCTCCCCTCTTCTCTTTTTCTTCTTGTGCACTTTTGAGGAACATAGGCAAAGTAATTGTTAAAAAAAAAAAGAAAATAGGAACTTGGTTAAGGGAGCATGACAGAGTTCAAATTAATGTGCTTTTTTTCATTCTTGAATGGGAAATTGACTGATTAAGGACCTCTGTTTTAAGACAGAGAGCAAGTAAATGAAAACAAATATTGAATATTTTTTTCCCTAGCACTTGCAAATATGTACATTAAGTAGCAGTTCTGCAGCTGGTCTTCATGCCTCCACGGATACAATCTGATACAGAAAAACTGCAGACAGTCTGGTGGAAGAAGACTGGCTGTGGGAAAACAGGAAAAAGGAACACAAAATTTGACTAGGACATAATGTTCCATGAAAACAATCAGGGTTTTTCCCAGGTGTGACAGCTTTAAAGATAATACAAAACCAGTTAGACTTAAGTACATTTCTAGCAGTTTTTTAATGCAATGGAGATACTAATATATACATGTGCTTTTGTTTTTTCTTATTCACCCTTCTCTCTTTTTCTTTGTTCATTTTTGAGAAATATTGGCACTGCAATGAAAAAAATGAGGAGGGGAGGATATGGGGGAGAGCAGAACAGTCTGGTTAACAGAGTATGACAAAAGAAAAATCAGTGTGCTTTTTTCCCATGCTTGCATAGGGAAATGACTGGCTAAAAACCCTAGATGTTATCCAGTAACAAGTTTATTACAAAGCATGTAAATGAAAAAGAATACTGAATAGTGTAAGTTTTTTTTCTGATAAACAAGGTACCCTCACTAGTTTTGTGTCTGGTTTGTATGTCACTAGAGAACAGTTTGATACCAGAAATGTCTTGGAGAAAGTGTTTACTGAAAGCATTCAAGTGTTTTCTCCACTGGGAGAGTTATAAAGATGTACAAAATCAAATAGTACTAACAGCACAGGCTGTACTATGTGTCCTAGCATGACTAACCTTTCTTTGTGGTTAACTTTAGCCTGTCTGTGTAGCTATCACCTTAGAACTTATGTTCTTACTGGGAAGCAAAAACTTTAGTATGTGAAGATGTACAAAGTTTTGTGTGTCACTGTTAAGTTCATTGGTTTTAGGAGTTTTGTTTTTGGGGGGGGGGGTGTTTGTTCTGTTTAAGGGCTTTCAAAAAAACAAAAAGTTATGTAAGATGTGACATAGGCACAAATGGATATGACAAGAAACAAATGTATAAAAAAAGGGTCTATATTAGAACATCGAAGCTTCAAAACTTCGAATGTTCTAATATCAAATCCTATTCAGCGAAAGCTGAAAATATCGAAGCAACAGAAAACCAAATTTTTTCCTAGGGAAAGAATTCGGTTGTCCGTTTCTGTTGCTTCGGTATTTACATTGCTGTGGTGGAAAGTTACGGTCGGGTTCAGGTAAGTGTGCGATTGAATGTGGGTTAGGGTAGTTAGGGTGCAGGTTAGGTATGTGTGCGACTGTGTGGACGTGAGGGTTAGGGCAGGTTAGGTGAGTTAGGGTTAGGGCACGGGTTAGGTATGTGTGCAATTGTGTGGACGTGAGAGTTAGGGCGGGTTAGGTGAGTTAGGTTTAGGGCGCGGGTCAGGTAAGTGTGCGATTGTGTGGAAGTGAGGGTTAGGGCAGGGTAGGTGAGTTAGGATTAGGGCGCGGGTGAGGTGAGTGTGCGATAGTGACAGACCTTAGGGTTACGGTTTGGGTTAAGGTAAGTGGATAGTTAGTGGTGTGTGTATAGTTTAGTGTAGGGTTAGGTGTAAGATTTTAGGTGTATATGTGTGGATTGCTGTTTGTTTGGTGTGCTTGTGTTTTGTGTATGTGTTTTGGAACAGCAAATTTTTTCCCTAGGAAAAAAATTCGCTGTTCTGTATGTTCAATGTTTTCAGCTTTTGCTGAATAGGGTTTGATATTAGAACATTTGAAGTTTTGAAACTTCGATGTTCTAATATAGACCCTAAAAGACCAACCTGCCGGACAGTATATACATGTAACATAAAAGTTGGAACTAGATATTTAGCAAAAGAGCAGTTACATATAAAATGTGGTAATAATAACTGTATAAGAAAATGATACTTTCTGTAATGTCTTTCAGTCTGAATGGTCCTACAGATAAATATAAAAAGGAAAGAGTAGTGAACTATATTAAAAAATGCAGAGTGCAAATAGCTATGCTACAGGAGACACAGCTGGAAAGAAATGAATATGTGAATTTGATAAAGAAAGGTTTTCAGGATGGTTATTCAGTGGGCGAAGGAAAACAGAAGTACTTATATTAATTGCAAAAGGAGCTCTGACAGTGGTAGAAGAGGAAAAAAATATGATAATGAAAGACGCATATTTCTAAGGGGCTACTGACTAGGGAGGAGGATTACACTGGCATGCATTTACACCCCCCTAAAACTGCTATAATTTAGAAACACCTGGGAGAGATAATTAACTTTCAAGAAGAAATATTACTTATAGGAGGAGAAAGGAATTTGGTTTGCAACAATGAAGATGTGTCTGGGGGCCTAGCAGGGAAAATATAACAAGGGAGGGTAGAGTTTTGAAGAAATTTATTAAAATGTTTGGCATGGAAGATGTGAATTCAGTACTTGGAGTTTGGAGTGAATTTACATATTACTTGCCGAGATACAAAAACTGAGCTACGCTAGATAGATTTTATATCTCACAGGAACATAGGCATTTAATTGAAGGTCTTGAAATGTACCCAATAACTATTTCAGATCATGCACCAATAATAACTAAAATAAAAATGCAAGGTAATGAAATGAAAATGAGACACACTCTTTCCGGTTGAAAAGAGAAGCAATTAAGCAATGGGTTGTGGAATTAATTCAGGAGCTACTTCAGAAGACAGAATTATCTTTTGAAAACATAGCTAAGGAGTGGGATAAAAATTAAAGTGGAGTTTAAAACTAGGTTGGAAATAAAAGAAAAGGAGATATGGTTGAACAGTAACAAGAATTACTGAGAGGAATTGACAAATGATAAAGTATTGCAAAATAGGGGGGAATCTCTCAGAACAAGGAAAGGAGCAACTGCAGAATGCTAAACAGAAAATAAGGGATTACTTTGATAATATGCACGAGTTAGAAAGATTGCTGTTAAGCGACTATTTTTTTATAATAATTCAAGAGAACAAAACGTTCTAGCACAACTCAGAAAACAGAAAGTGGACAGGGCAGTCACCAAGCTTAGGGAGCCTATAACAAGGAAGATAACAAGAGATACTGTAGAAGTATTAGAAATATTTCAGAAATGTTATGAAAATTTGTATAAAGCAAAGAAATATGGAAATCAAGAAAAGGTACAAATGGAAATGTTTATGGAAGTATTAAATATGACAAAGTTAGAGGTAGATGAGACTCAATTACTAACAGGATAGGAAGTGATGAGATAAAAATGGCTATGTATAACCAATCTACAGGAAAGTCCCCAGGAATAGATGATATTCCTGTGGAAGTTTGGAAGTTGGGAGGGAAAAAACTGATAAAGATCTGGAAGGTTTTCTTTAACAGTATTCTAAAAGGAGGAGAAGTACCAGCATCCTGGAAGAAGGCGGTGGTAATGGTAATACCTAAAGAGGGTAAAGATCCATTTGATCCAGCTTCATACAGGCCCATTTCAATACTAAACCATGATTATAAAGTGTTTATGTCTATAATGGCTAAAATAATGGCAAAAGTGATACCAAAATTGATAGATATGGATCAGTGTGGTTTTGTGGACGGGAGGCAAACATGTGACAATATTAACAGAACAATGATGATCCAGAGGGAAACAGAATGTAAGAAAGTACCACTTTTATTGGTGGGTCTTGATGCAGACAAAGCATTTGACAGAGTACACTGAGACTTCATGAGCAGGTCAATTGAAGCATTTGCTTTCCCTGATACAGTTTTAAGGAACTAACAATCTCCATACCTCCATCCAGCATGCTACCCTTATACAGTATGCAGATGATTTGACTCTTATCAGCTCTGCACCACCTCTCACTACCCTACAACAACTCACTCAAGAATCCTTTAGCTCTATGGAAAATTAATAACTCAGATCCAACTTATCCTAAACCCCAACAAGACTAAATTGCTTCTTTTCATCCCCAACAAATCTATACCTACCCTTCCAGCCTTTACTATCACTTCCAAAACTGGTACTTCTATCACTCACTCTGACCACACCAACCTCATGGGTGTAGAAACTGACAAAAGCCTACACTTTGATGTCTATATTTCACAAACCAACTAAAAGGTTCATAAAAAAATGGGCACACTATATAAACACAAAAACTTTCTCTCAACTCAGGCCCGGATCACCCTAGCCCAAACTCACCTATTGTCCAGTCTAATGTAAGCAGCATCAATTCTTACCCACATTAGAAAACATGATCTCACTAAACTGGAGACGTTTTAATAAAACTGCCAAGTTTGCGAACAACTCCATCTTCAGAACCCATCACTGTCAAGCTCTAATGGAGCTACAATGGCTAGAACTTCCCCAGCTACTCAGTTACCATCAAATAGTTATTACCCGCAATATTGTGAGATATCCAGACAGAACACCAGCACTTAGCCATCTACTCACTCCATACAGAACAAATCGTCCCCTTCGCTCTACCAACAAATCGCTCCTGTCTATATCCACAGCTAACAACACTGCTGGGAAAGCGGTATTCTCTTATAACATAGCTAGATCCTTGAATAACCTCCCTTCTGCCTCTACTACTGCACTGTTCAAAAACTCTCTCAAATCTCCCTTAATGAATACCTGGCTATGTACTTAACTTTCATTGCGGATACCACCATAGGCTGTTTCCTTTCCCATTTTACTTAATGTACATAAGCTACAGTCTCAAGAATCTTTCTCATAAGATATTTCAAATATTATATAACTGCATGCTTTTGCCAAATTGATGCCTTACTGTATTTATGTCTCAAAATGTATATATGATTGTATTCTTATCAAGTGTTTAAATATTTTTTGCTTATGTTAATTACTGTGGAGCTTTTCTGTCCAGGCCTCCACTGTAAATGAACATGCATCCAGTCGGACTATCCCCGTAAACAAATTTAAAGTAAAAATAAATAAATAAAATAAATAAATATATGAGGGATCAAAGGCGTGAATTAAAAGTGGGTGGGGTCCTCTCTGATAATTTTTGCTTGAGTAGAGGAACCAGGCAGGGCTGTCTGCTTTCCCCTTTGTTGTTTGCATTATATTTAGAACTACTGGCAAAGAAAATAGGGACTCAGAAATTCAAGGATATAATTGGTATGGTAGTGAGGAAAAGCTGGCTCTATTTGTAGATGATATTATTTTATACATGACAAAACCAGAAAGGGACATTGCAGTGTTGTGGAACATTTTAAGACCGTTTCAAATCTCAGGATACAAAATTAATGAAGCTACAACAAAGGCAATAGCGGTAAATTATGTACCCACACACGAACTGGTCCAACAATATACATATTTTTGGGGACATGACAAAATGAAGTATTTAGGAGTATGGATTAGAAATGACTCTGTGGTGGCAGCTAAGGATATATGGGAAGAGACTAAACGTAAGATAATACAAAAATTAAGAAACTGGAAGTTTTGTTATATGGATATGGATATTAAGATATACGCCATTAAAATGTTTTTAGTCCCTTTAGTCTTGTACACAAGTCAGGCACACTTATCAACAGGAGGAGAAGTTGTGGATAGCAATTAAAAAAAGAGGTGAAGGATTTTATCTGGGAAAGGAAGAAAGCAAGGGTTAAGTGGGATAAGCTGATTCTGCTAATAGAACAAGGTGGACTAGGATTACCTACTTTGAGGGGGTATTTTAGACCAACACAGTTAAGGCTCTTATACATAGCACAAAAAGAAAACTATAATTCAAAGTGGAAAGGAATGATGCTGACACAGGAAGGAAGCTGAAGAAATAAGGATAGATTGGGATTTTGAATGCAGACTCTTAAGGAAAACAATCAAAATCATACAGAGTATTATATTCATAAAAAAGCGGGGAGTATTCTAAGAACCAAACCAGCACGAGAATGGAGAAAAGAGATTTTGCAGATAGGTATGTCTGTGGTCAGGGATACAGATAATAGGCAAGAGGGTCCTCGAATTTATTGGAGAAAACTGGCAAAGGAACCAAGGTATTCGGAGCAAATAACGAGAAAGGGAAATGTAACAGAATGGAAAGAGGCCAAGAATTTATTTGGATTGCAGATTAGAGATTGCCTTCCCTATCAAGGACTGATATCAGAGTATAGGCAATGAGAAAGAAATAGGGGGCTCCTAAATGAAAGACCAGCACTGGCACAGTTTTAATAGAATGTAGAACAGAAGCTGCCATTCAAAAAGGAATAATTAGTAAAGCATATAAAATATTGCATGATAATTATAAGAATCAATCAGAGGAGCTCAGAAACGACTGGGAAGAGAGATTAGATAAGCAGTTCACAAAGAGACAATGGGGGAATATATATGTATCTCCCAAATATGCAACAAGGTCTAGAAGATTTAGGATCTCTGCCTGGAAGTGTTTACATAGGTATTTTTATACTCCAAGTAGACTCCAAAGAATTTTTTCCTCAGTCTGACGAGCAAGAAAGAGGTAGCTGGGAACATATTTTTTGGGAGTGTAATGAGCAGGCAGACTTTGGGGATTCCCTGCAAACCACTCTGTCGGAGATGCTGGGTGAGCAGGTTGTATTGACTGGGGAGATTATTTTTTTTCAGTTATGCTACAGAATCGGAATTGCCTAGACATACTAAAGCCTTGCTGAGTCTAAATATGGTGGCTGCCAAAAAAGCAATTACTAGAAAATGGAAATCAAAGTCTAGACCAACTTTACTAGAAGTAGCGAATATAGCAACAGAGTTAAAAATAACTGGAATTGGGACCTTTAGAAAAGGGAAGGAGCAAACTACACAGGAAAAAAATGGGAATTGTGGGTACAACATATGCAGAGCAGGAGATTTAAGAGGTAGGATTTGAATGAATCATATAATGCTTAACTGACAATGACTGGATGGTTTATAAGTGATGTATAATGTTTGCAACTACAGTTGCTTCAATGGTGTCTGTGAAGTAAACTGTTTGCAACTAAAATGGTATTATTTTGCAGTTTTTTATTTATATAAATGTAAGATTGCCTTTATGATATGTGAACATTTAATAAAGATGTTTGGGGAAAAAACAGGATGAAGAGTAACAGAATCCCTTACAAAATCTGGGATAAAAGGTGACTGGTTTGAGGTACAACAAATAGCGAGAGCAGAGCCACCCACCTGCAGCTGAGGCAAACTGCTAGCCTACTATGGCGGCAAAGGCTATTTGCCTTTTTTTTTTTTTTTTTTTTTGTGGCTGGGAAGATGTATCGCCTGTGTAACCTGTAGTCTGTTCCATGGTCAAGCCAAAAAAGGGTGCATCTTTCCTGGGGAAGACAGGTAGCAAATGCTGGTAAAAATTACAAGTCTTTAAAAGTCACGTTTTTTTCAAAGTAAAATGCAGTAAAAAACACTTTAAAACACTTTGCCAGCCCTAAAAGGGTAAAATAAACACAATTTATCCACAGAAAAAAAGGGTTTTCAGTTACTTTTAAACCAAAATGAAAAAAGAGCACTGTCTTTTAAAAGTACAATACAGTTTCATGACAGTCCATTAAAACACAAAACTCCTAGCTTTAAAATATATTTCCTGAAGAAGAAAGTGATACAACAAAATCAATATTTAGAAAATGGAAGTTTTCCCCCATTGGGAACTTATCTGCCCAACAAAGGAACAGCACCAAGCTGATTGTCAATCCTCAAAAGCCTTAGAGGAGCATATTTTTCAGCAACAGTAAAGCTGGTAATACAAATCTGTCTTCTAATCAGCTCACCTTGAGCTGCCTGGCAGTTTGGGCATATGGATGGTACCTTGAAGCTTTGGAAGCTGCCTGGCTGTTACATCCTTGGCAGGATATAAACCATACAGCTAAGGCTACTGCAGCAGTGATCAATATGATGAACATTATGAAATACTCATGAAGGGGAAGTCTTAGAAAATGTTATCTGCTAAGCAATCTTAACGCCCGAGGCGTCAGTCCTACAGGTTACCAAAGACGCAGGAGGGTGGCCTAATGGTTAAGATGTTTGCCTTAAAACACAAGGTGCAGGGTTTGAGTCTCACAAGGGATAATTGGCTAGGCTTAAAATGGCTCGCAAGGGCAGTTAGCTTAGTACTAATCTATGAAGCTAACATCTTCTTATCAAATTTCAGGGATCCTACAGATTGTCTCCCCGGTCAACAGGTGACCAGAAGCACTTGACAACAACTGGTGTGCATACTTAGCTCCAGCAGTTTTGGGGATGTATCACAGCATTTTGTCCTTCTGCTTCATTTGCTGTTTTGTTTTTAATCTGATACCAATAAGTTAATGGCCTCCATTGACTGTAAGAGCGTTCTTCACCCAATATCCATTATAATGGATTTTCCTGTTTACTGCTGCCATTGCTGCCAATGGTGCAAACAAATGTGTCAGACCAAGGGCAGACAGAAAGCTGAGTGGAGTGTCTCTAAGTCTGATACTAAAGGAAGGACAGAAGAGAAGAGAATAGGAGTCTTGCACTGAATGAGTTGCCTCATGGTTTTTTTTTTGTTTGTTTAAAAGAGCCAATAAATGGACTAAAATTAATGAACTTCTGGAAAATCTCAGAATCTAGGCAGGTACCTATGCTGCCTTGTAGATAATCTTATTCTGATAAAGTTAGGAAGTTGTGACTCTAATCACCATCTGCCACAATCATACTGATTGTCAATGATGAGTTTTGCCCTTTCATCTGAAAAACACATGCTGGTATACTGTTGGCCAGCTGAGTCAGCTGCTTATTCTTGGTGTGTAAGAAATACTTGTACTGTAGCTAGTTCCTAGCTGTATTTTCTTTGTCACACAAAAGAAGCAAGAAGGGCAGACAGAGAAAAATGGCTAAGGAAGGACAAATTAAGTACATTACATACATAACTGGAGTCTACCCGCGGGACTGGTGCTGTGGTAGCGTTGTCGCCTCACAGCAAGACGTTGTCCCGTTCAATTCTCAGCTACAGCGTCTTCTGTGTGGAGGCATGCGTGAATGAGCGTGCCTTCGTTGGAGGTTGTACGTCAGGGCTGGTAACTCGGCATGTAAACATCCACTACCAAACATTAGTGGACCGGAGTTCCGCTGTGGCAACCCCTAACCGGGATAAGCCGAAAGACACAACAACAACAGCATATATAACTGGAGTCTGCAAATTGTTTTAGCAGTAACTGTTGCTTAAGTCCCTCTGAAATAAAAAAGCTTTGTGCTACACGGAAAAAAGTATGTTTGGGTAATAACAATAACAGTAAATCTTTGAAAAGTGGTCACTGTAACAGTAAATTTTAATGCAAAGGTTTGCACATCTTTGTAAGTTGTGTTGGTCCATTCATTCTTTCCAAAGCTATTCCTCTTCCCTGCAAATGCTTAGAATGGTGACACAAGACTCCCATATATATCCAGTTGGCATGCATTCTTTACAGTTCATTGTGGCAAATACCTCTACAGGGAGCTTGTAATAGAAAAATATCAACTGACACATATAAAACATGTAAAGATAAAAAACTATAACACTAATGTAACAGTAAATTTTCAGAAACCTCACAAAAAATAAGTGTTCAATATTCCCACTGATAAGGTAGAAGAAGAAAGGTTGCAGGAAACTTTACAATAGGGAACTCTGAGTAACCTTTCTACCAGTGTGCAAACTTCTCTGTGGAGGATTGCTTCAACAGAAAATTATAACACCAGATTAGCATCCCAAATAGGACT
The DNA here is from genome assembly GCF_019279795.1 of Protopterus annectens. NCBI lineage: Eukaryota > Metazoa > Chordata > Ceratodontiformes > Protopteridae > Protopterus > Protopterus annectens. Next base: position 878,076,301 of record NC_056744.1, on the reverse strand, counting down.
TGGTTAGTCCTAGGTTATATTTATATAATGCAGAAGTAGCAGCTGCTCTAGTAAAGTGTGTTGCAACAGTAATGGGATTCACAGAGAGCTGCACAGCAGTGCAACTCACACTGCTCAGATAAGCAGAGTTGTTATACTCTGCCAAAACATGACTCAAACTTATGCATACTCTACTCTGCATGGAGATGAATCACATCAAGTACAAACTTGCATATCAAAGAATCACTGACCATAATATAGTGCAAAAAATGTTCATGTGAGCTTGCTATCATCTTGTTTAAGCATACAGCACAGGTATGTACATACACTTACACACAGACATACACAATAGCACAGAGGGCACCAAACGTAACAAAAAAAAAAAAAAAAGTTATGTACTCATCATAATGCTCCATCTGTGTTGTCCATTTGCATTCTTACTCAGCTGATGGGTTTGGATCCAAACCACTGGATCAGACTCAGCCGTTGCAAAAGCTTGTGGCAACTTAGAACTCTCGAGCTTCTCCCTTATCCAGATTGCACCAACCCCAATTACTTCATATCTTGTTTGCTGGCTATAGCATAAGGAAATAATTCTTACACAAATAGACATACAAGCAAACATAGAAAAGGGCTAGACAAGGCTATATCTGGGGCTTTACCATGCTAAGAGTATACAATTTTTTTCATAACCACTTAACTCTTCCAGAAAAAAAACATAAGGGTGGGGGTTGGTGGATGGGGAGTTGAAGAATGAAAATGGACAACACAGATGGAACATTATGGTGAATATATAACTTCTTTATCTGATGTCGTCAATTTTTTTTCTGTCCTCAACTGATGGACAGAGACCCCAGCTACCTAAATCCCAGGGTAGACTCAAGGAAGGATATTCCTAAGCACCATTGAGCCAAATGATGCTCTACCTTTGGATACCAAATCCAATTTGTAATGAGTGTGTGATGTCCCCACTCTGGGAAAGTAATCAAGGAACCTGAATCCTCACCACTGGCACTGGAGAGGAATGTTCACTTGGAACAAAAATGGATACTCCCAGTATTTCCAGATGCAGCTGTCTGCACCACACACAATTTCCATTAACAGCACATAGGGATCACACTCAGCTTAGGGTCTGGGTTTCTCTCTCTGTCATTCCCTAGGTCCCCAGTAAGGCTCCTCACTAGCACAGCTGTAGATTTAAGTCCTCAGCCGAGTGTCCAAGCCAAGTCCCCCAGGACCCTCTCTCTGAAACTAATGCTTTGTGTCTCTGCTCCAAGTAGCTGACACACACACACACACACACACACACACACACACACACACACACACACACACACAGGTCCTGCAGTGCCCTGTTACATCCTTTGCAATCCTAGGCCAGTAAAAGCTCTGCATAATACGTCTCTTGGTATGCTTTATGCCCATATGACCTGCAAAAGGAATGTCATGGGCTATGGCTATAAGTGCCAGAGAATAGGCTGTAGGCACTACCAACCCTCTAGCCCTCCCTCAGGGGTCCACTCTCTATACAGTAACCCTTTGTTCCAGTACACAGACTCCCCTTTTCCCTTCAGAATCAGGCACCTCCCTAGCTACCACCCTCAAGTCTCTCAGTGTAGGGTCCAAGAGTTGAACCTGTCTCAACTCTATCTTTGTAACTCTCCTCAGCTCTCCTTCCACGAGAAGTCTGGTATCCTCTGACAGCAATGCCTCACTGACAGCCTTGGTACTACCACTCACCTCCGCCCTTGCAGTCACTCTGTCCAAGGGAACATCAGTACCTACAAGCAGCTGTGGCTCACCTTCAGGCTCACTGCTACAGGGTAGTTCCCTCCCTGAAATAGCCACCTCACCAGTCCTGGCTTCAGGTGTGAGATCTGTCTGGGTCTCCCCCAAGCTACCAGACCCAATGCCTGTCTCCAAGCCTGATTGTAACTGCATGCACACAATTTACTGCATTATCAAAATCATTCCCTATCAAGACATCTGCAGGAATATCCTCAAGCACACCTACTTGCTTGCTTCCTTTTCCACCCTCCCAGTCAAGGTGAACCCTAGCCAAAGGCATTTGGAATGGGGTCCCTCCTAAAGCTGTGACTGGAGTGGACTGCCCAAATGACCACTGCTCCTCTTTGACCACTGCAGGATTCATAGTGGTTATGTCAGAGGCTGTGTCTCTCTTAGCAGTGGACTGTTTTCCATCCACGAAGATCAAATATAAATTTTGATGTTAGTTTGGTACCCCTGTTGTCTCCAGACAACTTAACACTGGCATACTGTTATTCCTACTTGCTGGCTCCCACACCTTTTGTTCCCCACCTTGCTTCTGTTGACATCTATATGATACATGACCCCACTGGTTACATTTAAAACATTTAAACCTTGACCCTGGCCATTTATCTGAACTAGTGGCTTCCACTGTTACTGGTGGACTCTGCTGAGGTGGTTTAGGCTGCCCACCATGGGTCCCCTTATATCCAAGCCCAGCACTGCGTATCCCTTTCCTGTGCAGTGATGCCCTGCTTGCTAGGCAGAGATCCCCTTTTCCCTCTGCTCATCTGCAGTTACATTCCCGGTCTGCCAACCTGATTCTTATGTCCTCGGGCAGAATGTTAAGGGCTTATTCCCTCACCAAAAGGTCTGCCAGCTCTTCAAAAGTGGTGACTGTGACCCACTCACCCACCTATGAAATTAAGTGCTTAACTCAGTAATATAATCACACACATTTTCATCTGCCTTGCATCTATGCTCACGAAACCTTTTTCTGCAAGCTTCAGGTGTTAACTTAAAACATTCAAATAAACATTTCTTTATTTTTTCATAGTTTAAACAATCAATATAAGACAATTTAGAAACAGCAGTTACAGCTTTACCATGGAGTAACGGGGTCAGGAAGCGTACCCAAATCCCTTGGTCAACATTATACTGTTTACATACTCTTTCAAATATATGAATAAAACTATCAAAATTATTACCCTCTGTAAATTGTGGAAGAAATTTACTGACTTTTACTGATTCTGGGGTTCGGTTATTCCCTTTCCCAATACCTCCATGACCCTAGAGAAGAGTTATCATCTCCTTCTCATGCTGACGCACAGATTCTCATTTTTTTCGGCCTCCAAATGGCGTAGTCTCTCATTTTCTTCAGCTTCCAAATGCCACAGTCTCTCTGCTAATTCTAATTCCAAATGTTTAGCCTCTAGTTCAAGCCTCTTTAACTCCAAACTTTTTTTACGTCCTTTGAGGAAAAGGTGAACTGTCCTGTTTCTGAGGGGTGCAAATTCTCATCACCAGACTGGTTATCCTCCTGGTTGCTGATCTGAGCTGTGATTAAAGCTGAAATTATTTCCTCTTTAGTCAGGTTGGCATGCATTAGTCCTTTGGCTTTGCACACCTTGGCCAACTGCTTCTTTGTCAGCTTGCTATAACCCTCTGCTGACATCTATGCCTGCTTTTCCTGACTAAACTAAACTAACAAAAATAAATAAAACTGTTGTGAAATGAAACTCTGAATGTTTAACTTGTAGCTGCTGAGAGGAAACATTTTTAGTGACAACTGCTCACAAGCTACAGAAGTTCAATTAATATCCATACCACAGCTCACCAATATGTGATGACCCCCCCTCTGGGCCAGTAATGAAGGAGCTTGAATCCTCACGACTGGCAATGTCAAGGGAGATTCACTTGGACCAAAAATGGATGCACCCAGTATTTCCAGATGCAGGTCTCTGCATCAAGCACAATTTCCCTTAACAGCACACAGGGAACACATAATTTCCCTTAACAGCACACAGGGAATACATACAGCTCGGGGTCTGGGTTTCTCTCTCTGTCTCTCCCCAGGTCCCCAGTAAGGCTCCCCACTGGCACAGCTGTAGAGTTAAGTCCTCAGCCGAGTCTCCAAGCCAAGTCCTCCAGCACCCTCTCTCTAACACCAGTGCTTATTGTCCCTGTTCCAAGTAGATGACACATACATACTTTGAGATTTGATTTTCTCACACACACACACACACACACACACACACACACACACACACACACACACACACACACACACACACACACGGGAAAGGCTGCCACAGATTTACTAGTTATGCCCCCTTCTGCCCAGACTATAAGGTAGTTACACTGCCACCAGACACCCCAAAGCCAGCTACTCTAAGACTCTTGCAAGGGTACCCAATTATACTGAGTGAAATTAATATTAATACAAATGGTAACGTTGAGCAAACAACCAGGATTCCAGGAGTGGTCACAGTGTCATCAATAGATATAAGTATTCTCAAAGGTTAAAATATTCTCTAAATGACCAGCCACAATGAAAAGTTAAAATGTATTTAATAATAAATAATAAAACAGCATGAAAATATTAAATATCTATTTACAGCAAATGCCAGAGTTTCAATCACAGAAAATATTAAAAATAACACTGGTGGACAGGTTCACACTGTTACAGAAAAAACAATACTTAACTAATCTCACTATAATTTTCCTGACTGATCTAAAGAATTATTATTCCCTGGTTACTTACTGTGAGGCAAGATGAAGTAGGTGAGAGATCTTTCTTTCTCAGGTTACAAAAACAGAGTGCTTTGAGACTTCAGTCTTACCTACTATTAAATATTATTTTTAGTGATGGATTACAGAATGACATCACATACATCTGGTCATCTGACTTCTGGTTCCCATGCCCCTCCCCCCCATTGTTATAAACTGCCACAATTTAGCACCTATGTGTCAAGAATACACACACAGAGAGCCTTGCTAAGATCTACAGCAGCTCCTGGAAGTCATAAAACAATTTCAAACCTCCACTGTTCCAGAGACGCAATTAGTTCACCCCAATGACAATGCAGAAGGCTTCCTAGTACAGACTTTTTGTCTTTCATTTCATTGGCAACTGTAAGATTATAGCCTAGGCCCAACAATTTAATTTTTTACTATTTTCCAAAGTCAGGTGGATTGAGATTAACCTTTTCTCTTCCAGTATCCTCTTTAAATAGTTACAATAATGCATGTAAATTTCTTTTCTGTCCAGCAGGACACACTGTTGGTACATTTTTAACACAAGCAGCTTTACAATTACATTTTTCAACACAAGCATCTGTGCAAATCAGTTTGATATTCAAATAACATATAATTCTTTACTAAATTCCAGCTAGCTGTGCTGGCATATGTTACACATCCACTGCCCTACTTCTCCTGGCATAGCTGGCAATACCTCACATCGTCACAGAGTGATAAAAGTATGGGGGAAGCCCAAGTTTCTGCTGTACACATTTCATCCATGGAAGCTCTAGAATGAAAAACTGAGAAAGTTGTTGTGGACCTGGTTTAATGAGCACATATTTGCTGTGATAAAGGGATATCCAATTTGTTGTAAACAAACGAGATGCAGCTAGTAAGCCATCTGGCCTTTGGACATTGTTTTACCCAGTTTCCCAACAGCAAAGGAAAAATAACTTATCTGTAGTTCTGATGTCCTTTGTTCTTATGTAAAAAGAAATGCAGATGGCCTATGAACATCCAATAAATGTAATAAATATCCACCCTTGTTTGAATAACTTGGAAAGAAAACTGGTAAATTGATGGACTGGTTAATATTAGACTCTGATACTATTTGGGGCAATAATGATGCATTAGTTTGTAATGTAACTCTATCCTTATGAAAAATTAGATATGGGGGCTTCACAGATAAGGCTTGAATTTCAGAAACTCGTCTGGCTGAAGTAATGGCCACCAAAAACAAAGTTTTCCAAGAAAGAAATTTAAGATTACAATGATGTGCAGGCTCAAAGGGTGGCTGGACCAAGGTTTGCAGTACCAGATTTAGATCCCATGGAGGAATAGGATTTTTAAATGGAGGTCTTAACAGAAGTGTCCCTCATAAATAGGTTTTACAAAGTTTATGAGAAGCGAGTGAGGAACCATCAAATCCAATACGGAAATTAGAAATTGCTGCCAACTGAACTTTTAACTGTTGAAGAACTGGCTTCTTGATAAAATTCATGAATGCTACAAACTGGGGCAGAAAGGGGTTCCACATGATTCGGAATGGCCTAGTGTACAAATCTTTTCCATTTACTAACATAAAGTTTCCTAGTAGATGGTTTAAGGGAAGATAAAATTTGTCGAACAGGAGACCACAGCACAGGTTGTCTGGCTATTACTAGAAATGGAGAAACCTAGCTGTCAGCTTGAGATTGGGGAGGTGCGGATGTATCACACCTGTTGGATGACTCAACAAATCTGGAGTTGGGTCCAGAATCCAGGGTTGATATATTAAATGAGGCCACAGGAAGGGGAACTAAATCTGTCGAGGCCAATAAGGTGCAATGAGGATGACTTTGCTCTTCACCTGGCAGCTCTCTGTAGGAGCTTTGGTACTCAAAGGAATTGTGGATATAAGTATAAAGTAGACCGGGGGGGGGGGCAATTGTGGAGAACAACATCCCTCAGTGATTCCCCTGTGGGGGGATTAGGGCAAAGTAGCTGCTGCAACTGTTGTTCAGGGGAGATGCAAACAGATCACAGCAAGACTGGCCCCATTGTTGAAAAATGAATTCCGCCAACCATGTGTTTGTTGAGGGACCACTTGTGAGGTAGTAGAATATATCTGCTCAGTTTGTCCGATAACATGTTGGACTTCCTCAGAATATGCACTACTATAAGAAAGCGGCTGGAAGAGACAGCCCACTGCCAAACCCTGAGTGCTTCTTGACACAGGATGCAAGATCTGGTTCCCCCTTGTTTGTTCATGTAGCAAACCACAATAATGTTGGCTGCTTGAATCGCAATCATTCCTGAAGGGAGAGCATTCTGAAAGGCCTGCAACACCAAAAGCACTGTTCTCAGCTCTAGTACACTGACAAGCAAACTGGCCTCCTGAGGGGACCATGTGGCTTGGACTGTCTTTCCTAGATAATGCCCCCCTCACACCAGCTGGGAGGCATCTGTGGTCACAATGGCCCTGGACTGAGAGGGGACAAATAAGCAGCCTTGTAGAACCCTTTCTGACTGAATCCACCACATAAGATCCCTCTTGCATATATTGGTGATTCGTATCAGAGCAGATAAAGGAAGATGATGTACTGACCATTGTGAGGCCAGCATCCATTGAAGAATTCCCACATGAAATCTGGCTAAGGGTAGTAATGTTAATGCTGCCGCCACTTAACCCAAATCCTGAAGGACCAAGTGGGCTGAGAATCTGGTACTGCAAATTATCTTCTTCATTTGTGATCTTATTGTCTGAACTCTGGAGAAGGGAAGTGACGCTATAGTTAATGTTATATTGGGCAGTGCTATGAACTCTAATCTTTGACTTGGTTCTAGATGAGACTTTTTGTAGTTTATAGTTATTCCTAGTGGGGCACATGCCTGCATCACTTTGTCTCTTGCCATAATGAGCTGATGCCTGGTCAGGGCAGAGATGAGTCAGTCATCTTAGTATGAAAATATTCAGAATCCCTGCAGCCCTAAATCAGCTGCTACTACTGCCATGCATTTGGTAAGCACCCTGGAGGCTATGGTGAGACCTAAGGGCAGAACTCTGAACAGATGGTGACTGGCTCCCAGACAGAAGCATAAGAATCTTCTGGATTACCTGTTCATATTTATATGATAGTACCCATCCTGAAGAGCTACTTGAACACATCCAAATGTCCATTTAAAAAATGTAAGAATGGACTGAACTGTGACCCTCTAGAACTTGGTGATTTTCTTAAGATGCTGAGATCCAGAATTGGTCCCCAGTCCTCTGTTTTCTTTGGAAATAAAAAGAATCTTGATTAAGTTCATCAGAGAATTTTCTTGAATTGGGAGGATAAAGGGAAATGGTGTTATATAACCTCTGGAAGTGATCCTCTGCACCCAACTATTTGCTATTAGTCCTAGCCAGGATCTCTGGTGCAGGGACAAATGACCCTCAATTGCCTCCAGAGGGGGACAACTGGGTCTCCTTTCAAGAACACTGAAATGGTTTAGCAAAGAACGATTCTCTGGGCCCTTGGTTCTGCAGACCACCTCTGCCATGAGGAAGGCATCTACCAATTGAGTTCCCCCTCTGCCTCTGAGAGAACGTCCTCCACGTGTGTCCGGGAAAGATCCTTGGGATGTTTTGAACCACATTTTTCCACCGCTATGATGATTCCTTGAAAAGCATCTTTGAGGGGTGGAAAAATGTACACCCACAGCAGAAAGGGTCTTTCCATCCTTCTCACACCTGGACAAAATGAGGCCAGAAAGAGATGTGCTGTCAAAAAAAGGACCGTCGAAAGAAGACTTAAAGGGCTCCAGAAAAATCAAGTAAGTGCATCCAGGCGTGATTCCTAATGGCAACACCTGAACCTGCTGCCCTTGAGGTTGCTTCTGCTACATTAGAAATAAGCCTCATGGAGAAGCTGGATATCAGTTGTAGGGTAGCCAACTGAGAGGTGACAGATGCTTTTATTCTTCAGAAATGGATCCTAAGAGGGTGTTTGATAGCTCCTTAATCAGGTCCTTCTGTAGCTTTGTGAAATGTGCCAAACAGTTCAGTGACTTTAAGGCGAAGGTCGCTAAAGCATAGAAATGCTTCTGGAATCTGTCCATCGCCAGGGACTCCTTGTTGGGGGGGGGGGGGTGAACAGAAAAACTTTTGTCTATGAGTTCCTTCGTAGTGCCCCTGCCACAACCATCAACAGGCACACCCTTAGACCAAAACTGTTTATCCTCTGGAGGTGTCATGATTTTACCAGGCTTCCTGGGAATTGGCTCAATGATGTCTGGATCCTTCCATGCCCACCATGAGATCAAGTTAAGCTCACTGGTGGGAGGGGTCACCCAAGAAGTAGATGGTCTGGTACCAAATTCCACCAGCAGTACAGATTCCTCCGACAAAGGGTTACTGGGCTTCCAGTCATCTCTCTGTTTTAGGATTTATAGGATGTCTCCGAATGAGACAGCATCAGGAGGTAACCATGGGGTCCCTTCAGCCTCATCAAAATTTGTATCTTCAGTGACAGATTCAGGGGAATCTAATTGCTTCCTCTTGCATATTTTCTTCTTAGGGGCCTCCTCAGTGGGGCTACCCTGATGGGAAGCCTGGGGTTTCAGTACTGGCTGTCCCTGTGGAAAGGACAGCTGATACTCCAGATGCAGAGTTGGTACAGATGTAAACAGAGGATCAGAGGGGTAGGTGCCGTCTGAGTCAGGGGGTGCAGACTGGGCTCTCTCCATGACAGCAAAGGCAAACTACCCTGGAAGGGGAAAGGACCCTGGATCCAAGATGGCAAATCTCTGATCCATGGTCCCACCCTGCCCCAAGGACAGTCCTCCCGAGGCAGAAGTCGGCACTGAACTGACCACTTTCGAGGCTCCAAGGTGTAGAGACGGCTCCAAAATCCTAAGACTCAAGTGAAGAACCTTGGACCCAAAAGGGTAGAATCAGCTCTGAGAGCTCTATGGATCCAACTGAACTGAAGAGCTCAGAGCAAGCCTAAGTTTTGAGAATGAAAGGATTCACAGATCTGAAGTCGATGGGCCTGGATGACTCAGATCCAAGCTCTCCAAGACCTTGAAAGGAGTCAGAGGAGGAACTGGCAATGGTGGAGTAGTGGATGTACTGATATCCTGAAACAATGGGGTAGGAGCTGAAAGGATAACTGACTAGCTCTACGCTGAGAGAATTTTTCTCACTAACCTCTTCACATGCTCTTCTGTAAGGCTTCTGGAAGAGCGAGTGGACATCCCTGAAGGAGATCTTGGTCTCTTTAAGAAAGGGGAAGGACCCATGGAGGGAAATGGGTCTACTGATGGGGAGTATCTGGTTCTGGGTAAAATTACCACATCAGCATGTCTTTATGTCAGATCCTAGGAGGTCTGACCTGAGGTGTCTTTAAATTTCAAGCTTTTGGGATTCGAAGAGGCAGTCGGATCCGAGGATTGTTTCTTCATATGTCTCAGATCTGAGGATGAAGTTGGATCTGAAGATTTAGGAATTTTCTTTTTCTGATACGAGGGAACTGATGGATCAGAAAAATATCTTTTCAAAAACTTACCTGAAGTCTTAGAAGAGGCAGCTGAAGTGCCTGGAGAAGTGAGAGACATTTTCCTTGATTTTTCTACTGAAGCTCCAGGTAATACCTTGCTAAAGGCAGATGGAAATAATACCTTCAATATTAATTTGTTCTTGAGTTCAACCATTGCCCCTGGGACACATGGAACAATTTTCTTGGAGATGAAAGGGGTTGCAAGACAGTTCTTATAAAGTGTGTGAGCATCAGAAAAAGGAAGCCTGTCGGGCTTTTCTCTTTTTCAGACATCTTAATATCTAAACTCTACCACAAATAATTAGGATAACAATAACAACAACAACAACAACAAAAGACACTCCAAAAGAGTTTAACTGTAAGTTTACATTTTTAAAGTCTAACTTGTCAGCTTTAAAACTGTCAACATAATGTCAGAAAACACTACAAAGCTATTCTCATTTTTAGGAGAAAAAAGGGAAAGGCAGAAAGAGGAAACCAACCTACAAAGGTAGCTAAGAGCTACACCGAGAGTATGAAGACAAGAAAGGAGAAAGGAAGAAAAAATACTATCAACAGTATTTTGCAGAGCACGCTAGTACTACGCAACAGAAAAGACAATTTGGAAACAAGAAAACAAGAGATTACTATCAAGACAAATGCACTTATCTAACTTTAAGCTCGAGAGTCTAACAACCACATCTTTCACTGGAGGCGGCAAACAAGCTCTGAAGTAATTGGGGTTGGTGCATTCTGAGTAAGGGAGGAGCTCGAGAGAATAAGAGTTCTAAGTTGCAATGATTTTTTGCCATGGCCAAGTTGGATCCGACGGTTCGGATCCAAACCCATCAACTGAGGACAGAAAGAGAACTGACAACATCAGACTGAAATTTATGTACTTAGCATAATGCTAGATTCATGTTGTCATCTTTCGTGTCTCAACTGCTGGGTACATCAGAGCAGACAGAATCTGAAACATTTAGACCTCTGGATCCAAGGCTCAGGCTCCTCTCCTCTCCTCTACGTATATAATCCCCCCTCCACACTGATAATTCCTCGGGTTGAGTTTGCCTGTATATGCAGATAGCTCTATGTATGTCGACCCAGCACAACACTATAGGGCCTAAGATGATAGTAGATCACTCAAGGTTGTAACTAAGACTAGGCTTTGGACAGGTCTCAACACAATGACAATTTGGTAGGGAGACGAAGGGAGGGAAAACCTGAGACTGACAGAAGACAACATAGATCCAGTATTATGGTAAATACATAACATTTATATCCAATGCAGTTTTTTCCATTCTTCTTAACTGTTGGGACAGAATTCTCAGCCAAAATAAAGCCTGGGAGGCTCATGAAAAGATATTCCTGGGAATGGTGGAGCCAAATGAAGCCCAGGACCTACACTGCAAGTCCAGTTTCTAGTGAGAAATAAACACGTTCACAGTGGACCAGAGTCTGCAGCACAAACATCAACAGGAACTCCAGAAAAGAAAGCTGAGGAAGTTGCAACAGCTTGTAGAGTGAGCTTAGGCTTGTGAGGTAGAGATAAACCTTTGGCTTTATAAACGAAGGTAATACAATTGGGCAACCACCTGGATAGTGTGACCGTGCAAACACTGTCTCACAATTGCACCTTGAAAAAAAAGAGAAAAAGTTGGCCATTTTGTAATCACACTAATACTTTGCAAATAGAATCAGAATTGAAAATTAACATACAATAAATACAAGGTATATTCCCCATTTGTTTAAGAAATTAGAAAATAAAGCTGGCAAGTTAACAGCCTGATTGAATTAAGGTCAGAAGCATCTGTTGGGAGAAAATCTGAACTGGTTTGAACAGAAACTCTATCTTTATGGAACAATGAATAAGGGGGCTTACATGACATGGCCTAAAGTTCTGAAATACTCCTTGCTGTGGTAACTGCTCCCAGAAAAAAGTTTTGTAAGAAAGAATTTTCAGTTCTGTCGTTCAAAATGGGGATTCATTAAGGCATGAAGTAATACAGTAATATCACAAGGTATAACAGGGTCCCTTAAAGGAGGTCATAGGAAAAAGGTATCCTGCAAAATGGCCTTAGGTAACTTCAATGAGGCAATATGAATATGACCTTTCCCTATGTGAAAACTGGAAATAGCTGTCAGTCGAATGTTGATGGTGAAGTAGTTATCACCTGCATGAAATAAACTTGCCAAGAAATCCAAAACTTATGGTAACGGAGCTGAAAAAGGATCTAGGTTCTCGGAGGATGCCCAAATGAAAAATCTCTTCCACTTGCTTTTATAAACGTTTATAGTAAAAGGCTTTTGAGATGACATATATACAGAGTGCAGAGGATGAAAGCCTGGGATTTCTGTCCATCACTGGAAGTGAAGAAGCCAAGCAGTTAGTTTTCTGGGTTTGATGTCTGGGTGAGGCTTGTCAGATGGGTGATGAATCAAATCTGGAAGAGGGTCCAGCACCCATGGAATATCCAAAGGGAGGCAACAGGAAGGGGAGCTGTATCTGTCAAGGCCAAAACTGAGTAATGAGAATCACTTTCATCATGCACCAGAGTGCTTTTTAAAATAACTTTGTTATGATGGGAGTGGGAGGGATAAGCGTACAGGAAATGGAGGGGGTGGCAAGTGTGGACTACAGCAACCACTGGTGACTCTCCTTCCTAGAGAATTAGGACAAAGGAGCTGCTGCATTTGTTGTTCAACTGGGTAGTGAATAGGTCACAGTAAGGTTGACCCAAGTTGCTAAACATCTTGGAAGCCACCAGTTGACTGACAGACTACAATTGAGGCAGATGAATGGACCTGTTCAATTTGTCTGCTAACATACTGGATCTCCCCAACATACTGGACTGGGTTGGTTCTATTTGCAGATGACATTATTTCATAACTGAAAAAAACAGAAAGGGACATTACAGAGTACTGTGGAACATACTGAGACAGTTTCAAATCTTTAAGGGATACAAAATTAATGAAGTAAAAACAAAAACAACAGAGGTAACTTATGTACCCACATACAAATTGGTTCAGCACTATCCATATTTATGGCTAAAAATGATACTGGTTTGGCAGCTAAAGATATGTAGGAAGAGACTACACAAAAGGTAATACAAAAACTGAGAAAACAGAAACTCTGTTATATGGATACTGATAGTAACATACAAGCAGTTAAAATGTTTTAGTCCCTTCAGTCTTATACACAGGTCAGGCATATTTTATCAACCAGAGGAGAAGTTGTGGACAGCAATTAATAAAGAGCTGAAGGATTTTATCTGGGAGGGGAACATGGCAAGAGTCCAGTGGGATAAACTTATTCTTCTAACAGAACAGGGTGGATTTGGATTACCAAAGTTGAAGGGGTATTTCATTGCACAAACAAAAAACTATAATTTAAAGTGGAAAGAGATGATTATGAAATAGGCAAAAGCTCATGTAACTGGGAAAGACCAGGATTTTGGATGCAGACCTTTAAGGAAAACAAAAATAATCATATAGAATATTATATTCATAAAGTAGCAGAAGGTCTTCTAAGAACTAAGCCAACATGGGAATAGAGAAAGGAGATTCTGCCGATAGGGATGACTGCAATTAGGGATGCAGACAATAGGCAAGAGGAGGCATGACTACTACTAACTGGCATCTCACCTAAGTGTCATGTTTAATCATAGCCTCACCTCAGGCTTTGTGCCCACTGAGTGGCGCACAGCTACAGTTATCCCACTCCACAAGGGGGGATCCACCTTGGATCCAAGGAACTACTGCCCCATCAGTCTGACGAGCTTGATCTGAAGGCCATGGAACTTATAAACAAAGACATTGGCAACCTTCAAACATTGGCCCCACGCAGTTTGGGTTCGTGAAGGGCCGATCTTGTCTCCTGAACCTGATTGACTTCTTTGAATCAGTTTCTAGAGCTGTGGACAAGAGTAAGGTGGTCCACACAGCCTATCTGGACCTCGCCAAGGCGTTTGACATCATCCCCCACTCTGGAATCATAGATAAACTTACTAAGCTGGGCATTAATCCCTACGCCACTCGATGGGTTGCCAAATGGCTTACTGAAAGAACCCACACTGTAAAAGTGGCAGACTCCAAATCCAGATCCAGACAAGTGACAAGTAGAGTACCTCAGGGTTCAGTCCTGGGACCACTCTTGTTTGGCACCTACTTCTCTAACGTACAGGCCAACACTAAGGGACTCTGGCTAACAAAGTTCGCGGATGACTGCAAACTGGGAGCCATTATTGAATCCCCAAATGATGTGGATGTTCCACAAAAGGGCCTTACAGAAACGGATGCTTGGTGCCAGAGCAATGGGCTCAAGCTCAATGCCAAGAAATGTACAGTTATCCCCTTTGGGAAAAAACATGTATCCATGAATTACCACATAGGTGGCAGTACACTAAACATCGAAAGTGTGATAAGATGCTTAGGGACACAGGTGGACAGTGGTCTCACCTTCGATAACCACATCGCCACAACAGCCAGGAAATCCTTCTATGTGGCACACCTCATCACGAAGGGCTTTTCATCCAGAAAAAAGAGGCCATTGTCCCCACTGTACTCATCCTTCATTAGACCTATTACAGAATACAGCGCCCCATTTGGTATGTACCTCTCAAGACATCTACAACAACTGGAAAGGCTGCAAAAATACCTCACTAAAAGAATCATAGACCTAAAGCAGATGCCCTATGCTGACAATCTAAAAAAAACTCCACCATGTCAAACCCAGAGCTGTTGGACATGCTACACCTAAAGAAATCCCAATCCCTTAGAGACACACACTCCAGGGATCTAAACCTTGTCATCACAATGAACAAAACATGCTGGAGGGACAGGTTCCCGACCCAGAGACTCCCCAAACTCTGGAAAAGACTGGCCATACATGTCAAGCAGAGCACCTCTTTGGCCCTCTTCAAAAGGAACCTTGATGATTGGATGGGAGACAGGAAATTCACCACAGGGATCACGTCAGTCACCCTGCTATTCAGGGGTCCAGGGAAGTAAATACTGTGGGAAGAAACAGCCAGGGAATTGTTACAGCTAAGCTTGTATAGTTCCTAGGGCCAATAGCCTAGTACCAACCTAGGAACTATATTGGAGAAAACTGGCAATTAGGAACCAAGGTACTGGGAGCAAATAACAAGATAGGGGAAAGTAACAGAACGGGAAGATGACAAGAACTTATTTGGACTACAGGATAAAGACTGCCTTCCATTTCAACGACTGATATCAGAGTATAAGCAAACAGAAAGAAATAGGAGGGTCTTAAATGAAAGACCAGCACTGGAAGAGATTTTAGTAGAATCAATAACAGAAGTTGCCATTAAGAAAGGAATAATTAGTACAGTATATAAAATATTGAGTGATAACTATCAGAATCGATCAGTTGAGGCTAGGCAGGACTGGGAAGCAGGATTAGCTATGCAATTCACAAAGAAACAATGGGGGGTATATCCATGTCTCTCAAATATGTAACAAAATCTAAAAGATTTCAGATCTTTGCTTGGAAGTGCTTACATAGGCATTTTTACACCCCAAGCAGATTTCAAAGAATTTTTCCTCAGGTAGACAGCAAATGCTGGAGGTGTGATGTGGCAGAAAGAATTAACTGGGAACATATTTTCTGGGAATGTAATGAGTTAGTAGACTTTAAAGATTCCCTTCACCCTGCTCTGTCGGAGATGGTGGTTGGGCAGGTTGGAGTGACTGGGGAAATGATTTTTTTTGAGCTATGATACAAACTTGGAATTGCCTAGACATGGTAAGGCCTTGCTGAGTCTAAAAATGATTAGACAAACACAAGGTGCAGGGTTTGAGTCTCACAAGGGATAGAACCTATGAACCTATGAACCTATGATGGCTGCCCAAAAAGCAATTACTAGAAAATGGAAATCAAAGTCTAAACCATCTTTACTAGAAGTAGTCAGATTGGCGAAGGAGAAACCATGGCACTCCCAGAGTGGGAGTAGCAGGAAGGACCCCAATCGGAATCCTCGTCCTCAAGAACTTCTACATCATCCTATATACATCTGCTTCCGACAAGCTCTTCTATGACCATGTTGACCTAAGTGAGGAGGCAGTGGAAGGCAGCACGGAAGACCTCTAGAAGGACCTCTCCATCTGCAAAACTGGTGATCAGAGCCAAGGGGTGGTTGAAATGGGGGATAACCTTGGTTTGACTAATAAAGGAGGAGTAGAAAAGTTGATCTCAATAGGTTCCAAGAGGGAAATTTTTGGGAATGGACCAACAGTGTCTGTAAGGTCTGGAGACCTTTTCCTAAGATTTTTCTTTTTCCTTACCTGTCTCCCTCTTTCTGTTTTTCTCAGGTCACTTAGCATATTGAGAACAGACAGGGAAGAGGCCAATTCTCCTGCTGAGGTAGGAAGAAGGCCTTTCAAAATTAATTTGGATCGTGGGTCCAAGAGGGCCCTAGACCCAAAAGAAGAACACAGCCGACAATTCTTCTAGACATCTGGTATGTGGGTCCTGTGGGGCATTTTATGTCTGCAAGTGGAGAACTTTTGAAACCCGAAGCCTTGACGGACATGACTAAAGAATTAACAGTACAGCACAATACGACAAAAAAAATGTCAGCCACGAAAGGGATTATCAGAACACTACCTATGCTAATGCTATAAGATAAGCTAGTTAAAAAATAACTGAACAGCACACAGAGTACACTTAACACCCTAATAAAGCAGAATTATGGAAAAAAAAATAGAAGTATTCCTCACTATTAATCCTTTTTTGAGGGAGGGCAAAGAAAAAGTGGGAATGCCAACTCTAACACTATAAAAAAAGAGTAAAAATGCTAATAAGAAAAAAATAGAAAGGAATAACAAAGTAAATACTCTGAAGAAAAAATGTTAAATCTGCACTTATTTGAATTATAAATGCAAAGAAATACACCAATGGTGCTTAGACTTGGAAGACCAAGTCTGGCTGACACGAAGAGCAAACAACATCTGACGAATTGTCAGGGCGGAGGAGTATATTATTGGTAGATGGGAGGAGCCTGAGCCTTGGAGCCAAAGGTCTAAAAGTTGACTGCTTTGGATCCAGTTGGATCTACTATACCCAACAGAGGAGATGGACAGAAAAGACAACATCAGATCCAAAAATACAGTTTGCTAGCTTAGAAGCTGTCAATAAGCAACTATAATCCCAATTATTTATAGTTAACTTGTAAACTAATTGTCAAACTTCTATGTTTTTAAAAAGGTGTTACCTTTTAAAAAACACAGAGGTTTGAAAGTTTACATTCTCTTACATGACAATTTTTTGGATCAACTATTCTCTTTTCCCAGGCAAACCACTTCTACTTTGTTTCTGGATTACTTCTTAAATGTGCAAAGCTTTTTGTTTGCATTAAACTGTCTGCCACTTGCCTGCCACATAGGAGGTTTATTAAATCACAGTGGAACATCAATTACATTTGTGCAAGTCTACTTACCTGTAAAAGCAAATGTTCGACTTTCACACTCTCAGTGGCATATGGGTTCCGTGCCAGCACACACCTGAAACTTGCAGCTTTCCAGAGCTCAGAAGCCCCTCCTCTGACTCTTTGTGATAGGTGATTGCCCTTCCCATCAGGGGCAGCATAACCCCTGCCACAAAAGTCAGTTACTCAGGCTTCTAGTGCATAAATCAAGAAAGACCTGCAAAATTCGAACATCTACTGCTAAAGGTAAGTAGGTCTTACGCAATGGTACAATGTTCATCATTCACATTGTGTCTGTGGCTTATGGGTAGATTCCCAAAGCTTACCCTTCATGGAGAGAGAAAGGCTAAGGATCCGTGGCCCCCTGGAGAATGGTTCTCACAAAACCTTTTCTGGAACTTGACAAACCATCTTGTTTGTAGTACTTTGTAAAAGTATGAGCAAAGAAAAGGTGGGAATGCCAGCTCTAACACTAAAAATAGTAAAAATGTTAACAAAAAATAGAAAATGACAAGTAAATATGCTGAAGAAAAAAGGTTAATTCTGAACTTATATGAACTACAAAAACCAGTAAGCAGGACCAGCAAGTGAAGCAGAAGCAACTTGTTGTTTCTAGAATGCTTCTAGAGTCCACTCCTTTCCAATATGCCACTGAAGAGAATTAGGCTCAGGTGGAATGTGCCTTAACTTTACCTGGAATAGATATACTATGGTGGGCATAATATAAAACAATAGCAGAGGACAACCAATGAGCAATTATTTGCTTACAGACAGGCTGACACTTCTTAGCCCCAAAACTGGAAATAAACAGCTGTTCAGCCTTTCCAAAGGGTTTAGTTATGTTGAGGTCGTATCTGATCTGCATGTTCATGTTCAAGGTATGCAGACCTTTCTCTCTCTTAATTTTAGGTTCCACAAAGAAGACTGGAAGACTGACAGCTTTATTCAGGGTGAAATGAAAAAAACGTTTGGCATGAAAGAGGGATCCGTGCGTAGAACAATCCTGTCCTTGTAGAACATCAGATAATGTTGACCTACTATGAGCCTGCAAGCTCACTGTCTCACCTTGCAAATTTCAGAGCAATAAGCAAAACATTTTCCAAGTAATGAATCTCAAATCAGCCTGAAAGTCAGAGTCAAAAGGACACTTATTTTATTAGTTGTCTTGCCAGTCCGTTTTCAAAAGGACACAAGGTCAGTTTTTTCAAGAACAAAGTTAAGATCCCAAGGGGAAGGAGTAATTTGCTTTAAAGATGCCTCAAGTGCAACACTTCTTTCATAAACTGTTTGAGCACAAAAAGAGATGAAAGAGGAGGATCCATGGGTAGACAAGTTGAGATGGCTGCAAGATGCACCTTGACAGATGCATAAGATAAGCAATTGTTGAGTAGCTCACAAAAATACTTCAAAATCAGAGGGGTAGACACCATACTGGGCCGTCTGCTACTGGTTAGGTATCACCTAGAAAACCTCTTCCACTGGTAAACACAAGATTTTCTAGTTGCAGACTTTCTTGCCTTCTTCAATACCTGCTGCACATCCTCATGAAACAAGTGGCTAAAAGGTATCAACATCAAACATTCAGACTGTCAACCAAAATTGCTTTAAGTTGAGGTGCACCGGTCACATCTGACATTGTGTGAGCAGATCAAGAATGTGAGGAAGCTTGTGATAATTCCCTTGGCCAATTATGTTAAAAAGGAGAACCAACTTTTGCCTGGGCTGAAAGGGTTCACCACAGTGATCTTTGGTAATTCTTTCTGAATCTTCAGAAGGACTTTGGGTATTGATGGAAAGGGTGGAAATGAATACAGAACTTTCCTGTTAAAGGGAATGAGAATGCTTCTGTCCTCCAAAGATGGCTGAAGGGGCATATCAAAAAGAATTTTCCAAATGTCTGTTTTGAAAGGAGGTGAATAAATTTATTTGAAGTGTTCCTTACATTTGGGCCAAATCCCGGCAGATCTCTGACCAGAGTTTCTACTCGTGAGGGTCCGTCTGGGATCTGCTTTATCTTTCTGCCAATATATTTTGCTGTGATGGAATGTATGAGGGCTGACACAAGACAGAATGCTGTAAGGCTAACTCACAGACTATCACTGCTAACAGCAAAGAGAGTATGACCTTGTAACCGTTGTTTCTTCAGGTACCACAAACTGTGATGTTGTCTGTGACCAATAAAAGGGAGCCTGGATTTCAAAAGTAGTGAAGAACATTTAAGGTCTGAGGCACTGCTAACATTTCTTTGACATTTATGTGCCTTGTATCATCTGAACAACCCCATTAGCCTGACATTTAAACTCCCCTATGCATTATTTCACATGCAAAATCTGAGGAGTCCGTCCAGACTGATTGAACTGGAGGGAGAAGGCCAAGTCTGTACTGAGAGACATCTGATCCCTCCACCAATGTTAACTTTCATTTTGCAAAATCCAGCACTGGTACTTGGAACTATAAGGGAAGCAGGTTCTGAGTCCAACAATTTTTTAAATAACATTGAATCCTACTCACGTGGAGATACTGTGATGTCAAGAGGATCACTGATGCCATTAGGCCTACAACTTTGAGAAACATTCTTGCAGAAGCAGCGTCTTGAAGAGAAATCCCTGAAAAAGTTCTTAACTGCCAGTGCACTTCTTTTTGGAAGAAAGGCCATACTTTCTTCTGTGTACATGATACACCCCAGGAACACAATTCTTTGTGATGGTGTGACAATTGTGAGCAACTGCCATGTGATAAGCATCCTTCAGATGTAAAGTCAGCATGAAACACTGGTGCAGAAGAAAGGCTAGAACCATCTGCAGGTTGAGTATTTTGAATTTGAGTGCTTTAAGAAAAAGTATTTAGGTGTTTCAAATCAAACACTAGTCTCCACAACAGCTCCTTTTTGGGTAACAAAACTGGTGTAAAATCACCTTTTTGTGGTGCAGGGATTGGTCCTATAACCTCTGCTTGCAACTTGTGAAGAAGTACCGGAGAGAATGGGTGTATCCAGCCTTGAGAGTGAGGGGGGATTATTTCCCTGAAAGCAAGAGAATTTTCTGTTCAGTGACAAGAGTATCCTCACTGAATTAGTCTCAGCACCCACTTGTCAAACTATTTGTGGACTGGCTTGCTGGGCTGTGTGAAAGCGGGGGGGGGGTGAAAGGGGAAAAGGGACAGGAAAGAAGGGGATGTCCTGACTTCTGACAAAGTCATTCTTTAGCAGAGGAAAGTTCTTTTTTGGGAAAGGAACCCCTTTTATTTGGTTTGGTTTAGAAATATTATTGTCCTGCCATTTCCTCTTGTACACTGACTCATCAGGCTGAAGTTTTTTTTTTTTCCCTGCCCTTGTAAAGTCGATGCCTTGTTAGGGGACACCTGGGAATATGAAACATTCCGGATACCCCAAGCATCAATTTACCTCTATCCGCCCCACTGCTTGAGAATCTGGGTAGCAGCAGAACCAAACACATTCAGAACTTAAATGAGTATTCAAAATCTCATTTTTCAATCCTTAGAAAAGCAAACCTTCTCAATACAACAGAAGCTGCTGCATTTCTAGAAACAGTGCTTGCACCTTCCAAGACACCCCACAAAGCATGTTTTGAAACTTGAGTCACATTAGAAACAATCTCATTCATATAATACTTCTGTTCAGAAGATAAAGATACAGCAAAGTCATCTAAACTGCAAGCACACTGCAAAATAAATTTCCGCATGAAACGCTGATAACTTAAAAGACAACTTTTTTCCTCAAGATTCTAAACACTTATCAATTTTATCTGCTGGTGTAGGGTTAGAAGAAACACAGTCATTCTTGTTAAGAGTTGGTAGCTGGAGAAATCACTAACGAGGAAGCTGACAAAATAGCAAAGACAGAAATGCAGGATCAAAGTATACCTAATAGTTCCTCATAGCCTTTTTAGGAACTGGTTCACTAGCCAAAGAGGTATTATAAGCAGTTATATAGACATCTTCTAACACCGTTAACAAAGGCAGAACAGCCAAAAGATTCAGGTTCTCATTCTCCATAAGTTCATAAACTCTGCTTAGCTCCAAATTGCTCTCAGTCAAATACAACTCTAAATCTAGTTATCTCTAGAAAGGTGAACACTTACTTGAGTTTTTGAACCTGTTTACCTTCCAAAGAATCACAATGAATGGACTCAGAGTACTGACGACTCTTTGCATCAAAGTCTCCATCAAAATCTGCAGAGTCAGAGTGATCCCTAGAGCAGGTAGAACCAGTCATTCTGAATAGGAGCTTAGCCTCAGAGACTAACTGTAAAACATCTTAGCTAAAGAAACCACATTAGCCCTACACATGGTAACAGCCTGATTGTCTGTCGTGGTGAAATTTCTGTTTCTTCTGACTATGAACTAACTATACTAGAGAACGAAATATCTGGGTTGAGTATTACGTCTTGCAAGGGGTCTCTTACCCTGGACTTCTTCTGCAGCTAAAGTGTTTGGTTCTCCCATACCTGAACCAGGTACTGGGAGGATGTCAGACCCTGTACCATTGAGGGCTGTGGACTTACACCAGAGGGTGACAGGGGAAAACCTAAGTGGTCTGTGAGTTGGCTTACAACAGTTTCACAAACCGTAGGCTGAGTCAGGTTTTTGCTGATTTTTTTTTTCCTACATGCAACTGGATTTGAGGAAGGGCAGCTGTTATCAGGATCCATCAAGTCATGGGAAAAAAACACCAGTCAGAATAATACACTGACACTGTTAAGGGCGGACTAACAAAGCAATAATAGTACATATAAACTATGTTCCCAAACAGCAAATACAGCTAAATTCCTAATTTCCATAAAATATAGCAGAAACAGTTTAAATTGTGCTAAGCCGTGCTCTACAGTTTGCACAGTGTAGTAAACAATAGCACATACACAGTAGCAAGTAAAACTCACCTGTCCAAACAGTGACAAAAAATCAAACATATGCCCTTAAATCAAATAGAAATCTTTTAAAACAGTATAAATATTTATTTAAATATTCCCTTGTCAAAAATGAAAAAACCCGCCACAGAATATGCAAATACAGTAATTTGCAGGAATAACTGTGATTTAATAGTAAAATGGCTAAAAGAGTGTTAATCCAGTGCTAAATGTGATAAAAAGTAAGAAAAAGGTGAGAACAAAATGAAATATTTTCCTGTCAGAACTTCAAAATTAAGGGCAACAGAAACAATAGGCCTCTCGGCACCCTGCCAAGAGAGAGTCCCTAATATTCAAATGGTACCACAGAAATTCATATTCCCTATACAAGTGTCAAAACAATTTAGCCGTTTAAAAGCAGTATTAAGCATACAAATAACTCAGCAGTATGTTAAGATGCCAAGAGGAATTAACAGCAATTGTAAACAGTAAGTATATTAAAATAAAAAAAAAATAACACACATACTTCCGAGGTGGTGCAGCGGTAGCGTTGTTGCCTAACAGCAAGAGGTTCTCCCGTTCGATTCTCGGCTGGAGTGCGGGAGTGCCTTCTGTGTGGAGTCTGCATGTCCCCCCCGCGGTTGGGTTGGCGTTCAAAAGACATGGGTAAATGGGCGTGCCTTTGTTGAAGGCTGAACACTCGAGCTGGCACCTCGGCGTTCGTGAAAATCTACTGCCAATCATTAGCGGACTGGAGTTCCGGTGTGGCGACCCCTAACTGGGAAAAAGCCGAAAGACAAACAACAACAACAACTTAATAAAACAGGAAGAAAACAAAGTATATACTAAAAAACAGAGGTGCAGAAGTTCCCAAGGGGATCTTATCTGACTCTGGAAGCTATAATCCAATAAAATAATGCAGGCTACTGAGGAGATACAGCTGTGCAAGTCCTTCTGCTGGCACTAAAGATTGAGGCAGTGTAGATGGCTCAAAACGCAGTATCTTTTGGAGAAAAAAAGCCTGCTGTTTTCCAATATTTATATCAGACAAAAGTGGCTAGATCTCTGCTGTGTGAGGAGCATTACCTGCTAACAGCTCAAAGGAATTCATGAACTCCACTAGCCTGGCACTCAGCATGTTTTTATCAAATTTCAGCAATGCTAGGCCAGTTCCACTCCAGAGGTCCTCTTCTGCAGTATCATTACTATTTTATTTATTTTACATTTGTTGACCGGGATTGTCCGACTGAGCTTAAGAGCCCTTTTTCAGAGGAAGCCCGGGGATAAAATCTCCAACATATACAATTTTCATGATAAATTAGCATTAAACAGGAATGTTACAGGATTATTACAAGGCATTAAGTAGAAATACAATGTTATACAGTGTCAATAATCATCAGGTGTATAGTATAACTATTTCAAGACGTATAAAAAGAAATATGTCATTAAGATGAGTACAGTTTTTGGGGTAAGTGGTTAAAAAAAAACAGTTTTATCATGATGTAGTTGCATGAAGGTAAGACAATTACAACAGAATTACTACTGCTTTTATCCAACTAACCAGCATCACTCTAAAGCATAAGACACTGCAGTCTTACTAATCCTCCCTCAGAACTATTAGAGCCCTAGTTTCATAGTAAGGAAGGCTGTCTGGACCATGCCCCTTCTAAAATGTCCCATACCCCATTTCTTTCCATCATCTACCTTCTATGCAACTTTCCAGTAACTGTAATCTTTTACACAGAAGGAGGTGAAGTATGAAGTCAATCTCCTCTACAGACTCCTTAAATCCCCAAACCAGCTTCTAACATAGTATCAAGGCTCTCTCTTCCACTTTTCCCTACATATTTATAATACCTCAGTAGGGACTTAGACAAGTGCCCCCGACACATATTTCTGATATATGCTGGTAGGTGGAAAATGTTCTACAAACCAACTTTCTTGCAAATGTGCATTTATTGTCATACCCGTTTTTGTTTGTATCTTGATGAAAAGTACCTTATGATACTGTAACCCCCCCCCCCCACACACACACACACACACACACACACACACACACACACACACACACACACACACACTGCTCTAGGTAAACAGTACATAATAGAATAATAGAAGACATGGATAAAGGACATTGATAAGGCATCCCTACTTTAATGCTTATACTGTACACAAAGAATTACATTACAGTGTAGGGCTTTCCTCAAATAAAATCAAATGCCAGCACCGATAAGCACTACACTGTAAATATATATATATATATATATATATATATATATATATATATATACATATACATATACACTCTATACGTACCTATACATATATATATATATATATATATATATATATATATATATATATATATATATATATATGGGTCTACTTCATAACATTGAAATTTCATAACACTGAGACCAAAACATCGAAATCCCAAAACACTGAAAACCCAAAACATTGAAAACTCAGAACACTGAAAATGTGCTTTATAACATTGAAAACTACAATGCATAAGTAAATAGTTCCTCTCCACCTATAACAATACCTAACTAACAAAAGTACAGTTTTGTACCTACCATAAATGTAGATGTCCGATAGGTATGTATCTGCAGTCATAACATATGGGTTGTCCTGCCTCAGGCAGCCCTTCGGTCGGCCGGATTCCAAAGTCTGGGTCTGGCCTCGGCTGATGTCGCACTTTCCCCGACGTCAGAGCGTCTGGGGTATAAAAGCATCAGCCGACGCCATTTTCCTCAGTGTTTCTTGCCCCAGATGCCAGGTGCCCTCTAGGAAGGCCAAATTTGGAGGAATGCAGTAAAATTCCAAACATTTTCCAAAAAATATATACATATATATACAAACAAATACACCATAATAGATCCCCCAGCTAGCTAATGGAGGGGTAAGTACCCTAAGAATACCACAGAGGGGAAGGAGGGAGGGTAACCCTGACTGCAGATGCATACCTATCGGACATCTACATTTATGGTAGGTACAAAACTGTACTATGTCCTTCAAGGATGCATCTGCAGTCATAACATATGGGTAGAATACCATAGCCATTCTGGGGGAGGAGGTACTAAGAAAAAGATGGTGTAGTTAAGATCCCCTGCAGGACTGCAGTAGCAAAACCTGCTCTGGATCTGGAGTATAAAGGTAAATTGTAATGTTTGGCAAATGTATGCACGGAGCTCCATGTAGCAGCTTCTAAAATGTCCTTGGTAGCCACCCCTCTTAGGAAGGCTGTAGTGGTGGCCGTGGCCCTTGTGGAATGAGGCCTGATGTTTGCAGGAACTGTCTTTCCATGAAAGGAGTAACAAAAGCGAATGCAATTTCCTATCCATTTTGAAATTGTCTGTTTGGAAATTGCTTTTCCTTGTACCCCAGCTGCATATGCTACAAGGAGTTGGTCAGTCTTTCTGCTACTTTTAGTTCTGTCCAAGTAGTAGCGTAGTTGTCTGTGTATATCCAGGGTGTGTAGAAGTCTTTTCCCTCTATTCTGTGGATTTGGGAAGAAAGTAGGCAAGTGAATAGCTTGGTTCAGGGATACCCTAGATACCACCTTTGGCATAAAAGTAGGATTGGTTCTTAGTGAAACTCTGTCCTGATGAAAGATAAGAAATGGCTGTACTGCCATTAAAGCTTGTAACTCAGATACTCTTCTTGCTGAAGTTATGGCCAGAAGGAATGCAGTTTTCCAAGACAGAAACTGTAGATCCGCCGATGCTGCTGGTTCAAAGGGAGGAAGTGTTAGTTTCTCCAGCACAAAGTTGAGATCCCAAGCAGGTAAAGGGGGTTTTCTTGGAGGATTGATGTTTTTGATCCCTCTCAGAAATTGCCTGAGGAGAGGGTGCGAGAAGATAGGTGGATTCACATTGTATTCTGCTGAAATTGCTGAGGCATGAATCTTAATGGAAGAATAGGACAGACCATTGTGGAACAATTCTGCTAAGTATTCCAGAATATGTGTCATGCTTGCCACTGTCACATCTAAGCCTTTTGTTGTGTTCCAAATGAGAAATCTTTTCCATTTAGCTGAGTATGTCTTCCTTGTGGAAGGCCTGCGAGCTTCCATAATAATGTCCTTTACTCTCTGTGATAAAATATTTTGAGGGAGAGTTAAGGAATTTTCCAGGCAGTTAGCTGCAATGTTTTCAAGTTGGGATGCATTATCTTGAAATTGTTCTGCGTCAGAAGAAGAGGCCATAGGGGGAGAGGCCATGGTTTCGCCTGTGACATGCTCCTCAATAATGGATACCAGTGCTGCCTTGGCCAGTCTGGAGCTATCAGAATCACTCTTGGCTGTTCCGCCCTGATCTTCAGTAAAACCTTGGACATTAATGGGAGAGGTGGGAAGGCATATACTTTTAGAGCTTTCCAGCTGAAAGAGAGGGAGTCCACCCTCCAAGCTTGTGGGTGGTATGTTCTTGAGCAGAATGTCTTCAGTTGATGGTTGAGGGGGGAGGAGGCGAACAGATCTATCTCCGGCTTTCCCCATGCTTTTGTTATGAGTTGGAAGATGTCTGGGTGCAGCATCCATTCGTGTGCATCCATGGTGGTTCTGCTTAGGCTGTCTGCCAGTGTATTTTCTTTCCCTGGCACGAACTGGGACTGTAGTTGGATATTGAGTTTCAGGCATAGTTCCCATAGATTCATAGTCAGCCTGCACAGAGGGTAGGAGTGTGTGCCTCCCTGCTTGTTTATGCACCACATGACCGTGGTGTTGTCTGTCCTTATTAACAGGTGGCCTTGATGCAGGAAAGGTTTGAAGGCCTCGATTGCGTGTATCACTGCTAGCATTTCCTTTTGTTTTATGTGCATGCGCAGCTGTGTTTGGGACCATAGGCCTTGGATACATTTGCCCTCCATGTGTGCTCCCCATCCTCGGTCTGAAGCGTCCGTGGTGATGGTTTGTTTTGTTTTTGGTTTGTTGAAAGGCAACCCTCTGTTGGACTGGCAGGCTTGAGCCCACCACAGGAATTCCTTTTGAAGGCAAGGAATGATTGGTATCAAAGTTTCCAAACTGTGACTGTGCTGACACCATACACTCCTTAGGTACCATTGTAATTTTCTCATATGCAGCCTGGCCTGTGGTATCAGAATTATGCAGGATGCCATGTAACCCAGGGCCTGCAGGATTTTCCTTGCAGTTAGCTGAGTTTGTCTTGTCAGATTCATGAAGTAGTCCGGAAGTTGTTTTTGTTTTTCTTCTGTGAGAAAGGCCATTTGGGTGGTTGTGTCCAGATCTGCACCCAAAAAGGTTATCCTTTGGGATGGAACAAGTCTTGATTTTTGGATGTTGACTGTGTATCCCAAGGCCTGTAGTAGGTGGATGGCATAGGCCAAGTCCTTTATCAAATTCTTCTTGTTGTCCGCTTGTATTAGGCAGTCATCCAGATATGGGTAGATTTGAATCCCCTGAAGTCTGCAGTGTGCAATTACTGATGCCAGGCATTTCGTGAATACTCTGGGCGCAGTAGATAAGCCAAAGGGCAATGCTGAGAATTGATAATGCTCTGATCCTGCAAGAAATCTGAGGTGTCGTCTGCAACTTGGTCGAATAGGGACATGCAGGTATGCCTCCTTGAGATCTAGAGTCACCAGCCAAGACTCCTTGCCCAGCATGGGAAGAAGTTGCTGAAGGGTCAGCATCTTGAATTTTGGCACAATGAGGTAAGTATTCAGTGCGGACAGGTCAAGAATAGGCCTCCATTGATATTCTTTTCTTGGGACAAGGAATAGTCTGGAGTAAAATCCTTGGCCTTGTTCTGAAAGTGGTACCTTTTCTATGGCTTTCATTTGAAGTAAGTTGTTGATCTGCTTTAAAGCCTCTGCCCTCTGATTTGGTGGCAGGTTTGGCATTCCATTTCTTCTTGGCAAAGTATGGAAGTGGAACCTGTATCCTTTGTCTATTATTTGCAGTGTCCATGTGTCCCTTGTAATATAATGCCAGTTTTTTGAGAATAAAGCAATCTTTCCGCCCAAGGGTGCTTTCAATTGAGCCCTGGTAGGCGGAATCAGAGTAAAGTCATTGAGTCTGCCCTTGTGTAGAAGTTGTTGTTGCTGCTGCTGCACTACCTTCTCTGGTTGGTAGGCTGCCACTGACGGCCTCTGTAGGAGCCCCTAGATTGCCCTCTACCTCTGGGGCGCCTGTTCCTGCCTCTCTGGGCTCTGTCCGAGTCTGGAAAGGACCAATTCTTAGTAGGCCAGTTTCTGCTGAATCTCAGTGGTTGTACTTGCAGAAAATCCTTAACTGTTTGCACAGATTTTGCCTTTTCTTTAAACTTTTTTAAGACCTCCTGAGCCGAGGAGCCAAATAATTTTTGTTTTTCCATTGGAGCATCCAGGAGTTTAGCTTTAACATGGTCTGGCAAAGATTGTTCCTTCAGCCAGGCATGCCTGCGAATAACTGCCCCAGTCATAGCTGACCTACATGAAGCCTCCAGTGCATCATAACCACACTTTAAGAAATGATTACTAACCTGCTGTGAGTTATGTACCAAATCCTGAAGGGATTTACGGTCAAGGGGTTCAGAAGAAGAAAGCTTCTTATTCAGTTCATCTAACAAATACTCTTGGTACTGTATCATATGAAATTGACAATTTAATGCCCTGACAGAAAGAGTTGCAGAAGTATATACCTTCTTTCCCCATCTTTCTAAAGCTCTAGACTCTCTTTCAGAAGGTAGAGGATTTTTGGCAGTGGCAGCTGCAACCCGTTTAGGGCCCTGAGAAATAGTATCTGGGTCTGCGGAATGGGCCTTATACAGATGAAAATGAGAATCTGGGACCCTGTAGTATCTATCAGGTTTGGCAGGTGCTGGAGGGAGAGTATCAGGGGCTGTACTAACATCATTGTACACATCATCAATTACATTCAAAACAGGAGGTATAGCTAAAGGCCTATGTTGAGGCAAATGCAAGAAGGTCCTTAATCTCTTTCTAGAATCAGAGAATTCCTGACCCTGCCATTGGAAATGCTCTCTCATGGAGTGTAGAGTCTCATCAAAAGAAAACTCTTCAGGAGGGGAGGCCGAAGGGATAGATTCTTCAGCATCAGAATCCTCATAGGGAGAATAAGCCTCCTCCTGGTGATCTGACAAGTCAGATCCATCCGTGGACTCATCTGAAGAGTATGGGTCAGAGGGCTCAGTCCTGGGCCTTTTGTCTGGTGGTGGGTGAGAGGCCCTGTCCGGTTGAGGTTGAGAACCTCTAATTAAAGAAATAAGATCCTCTGCAAGGCTGAAGATCTGAGAACTGGAAGAAGGCCTCTGGGAGGTAGGCTTGGGAGGCAAAGCTTTAGAAAGTTTAGCAGCTTTAGCCCTGGAAAAGGTCTTAATGGACATGGAAGCAGGGGGTCTAGCTGCCCCACGTGCAGGAGTAGATTTGTCCAAAGGTATGGTGTCGGACATTGCCTGGACACTGGTTTCGGTAGGTAGCTCAGTAGCCGACTCAGCCGGGGCCTCCAGGGCCGCGGTGGTCGGTTGAGTGGATTCGGATGAAGGAAGCTCCGAGGACTCTGTTTCGGCCGAAACCGTGACACTCGCGGAAGGCCTTACCGTGGTTTCAGCCAAAACCGCGGGCCGCGAGTGTCGGTCCTTGTCCTTCCGTTTTTTCATCAAATGCGATGGCGGAGTCTCCGACGGCATTTTATATGCAAAATTAGCCCCAAAAAATTCCTCTGCAAACTCCGACCGACGTCTAAGAGTTCGTCGGTTGAAGGAAGCACAAGCTGAACAGGCCGAGACGTCGTGGTCTGGGCCTAAGCAAGGGAGGCAGTAGGAGTGGAAATCCTTATGAGGTATTTGTTTCCCATAAGTTAAACAATTATTTACTTTATCTGACATCGGCTGAGGCAAGAAAGAGTCCCCAATGGGGTACTTAGCTTTTTCGAAGTCTTCGGTAGCTGAATCACAGGATCTGACCGACTGGCACTTGCGACCTGCTTCTGCTTCGGGCACCACGCGGCAAGAAAGACTGAGGAAAATGGCGTAGGCTGTTGCTTTTATACCCCAGATGCTCTGACGTCGGGGAAAGTGCGACATCAGCCGAGGCCAGACCCAGACTTTGGAATCCGGCCGACCGAAGGGCTGCCTGAGGCAGGACAACCCATATGTTATGACTGCAGATGCATCCTTGAAGGACATCAAGCTTTCTACTATGTTTCTGCAGGGCGGCAAGCCCTCCTGCACCTCACACCCCCCATAAATTAAATATACCAACCCCAAGATCGCACTACAGTGGAAAAAAGTTAATTTCCTAACCTCACCCAAGGTTAGGAAATTAAGTTTTTTCCAGTGAAGTGCGATCTTTGAATTGATATATTTAATTTATAGGGGGTGTACCTTCGAGGTTAGGAAATTAACTTTTTCCAGTGTAGTGCGATCTTGGAGTTGGTATATTTAAATTAGGGGGGGTGTGATGGGCTGAGCGTGCCACATGGGGGCTGCAGGGGGGTTTGCTCCCCTGCAGAAACGTTATAGAAAGTGTTTGTTAGTTAGGTGGTATTGTAGGTGGAGGGGATTTTATTTACTTGTGCAATGTAGTTTTCAGTGTTATGAAGCACACTTTCAATGTTCTGAGTTTTCAATGTTTTGGGTTTTCAGTGTTTTGAATTTTCGATGTTTTGGTCTCAATGTTATGAAATTCAACATTATGAAATTTCAATGTTATGAAGTAGACCCATATATATATATATATATATATATATATATATATATATATATATATATATATGTATCTCCCTGGTGTGTTTGACTTCTAATATTAATAAAATAATGTTAATTACAATAACACAATATTTGATTATGCAGACTAGTTATACAGAAATAAAATGTTTAGATTTTTTTTTATTGCAGGAATTCCCACCCAAGCTACTGTTATCATTTGCACAAGCTATATCCATAAATGAAGTGTAAGTTGCATTTAGTAGCAGAAGAAAAAAACCACATATTTAAACTATCCTGGCTTATCCTTCAGCTGATAGTGTACTTAGCTTAAAAAAATCCTCTTCCAACATGGAGAGCTACACAAATACAAGAGAAAACACTGTTCCTCTGAAGTAAGAGCCTACTCCAAATCTATGAAAAACAATTTATTCCTTTTATTAAACTGGTCTCACAGTCAGGAATGGGAGCATAAAGTACTGACTGCAAGCAAGCCCACTCATTGGTGTAGAGAGAACAAATACTAACTATGGTCCAGGTGAGTAGAGCATGACTGACAGATCAGGTGCCTGAAAAGCTGGCAGAAAGGATGGGTGTCCCTGTCTTCAGGGAAAGCCTGTGTTGATGTGGGCAAATCATACAATGTGCTCTAGTGCAAGCCAGGGCTTAGAATTGTCAGGCTAGGCTAGGCAAGCGAGATAACTGAGGAGGCATAGTAGCCCTAGGATACAGGGCAGGCACATCCTCTGAAGCCACAAACCCTTGTCCACTGAGTTTAAAGATGCAATGTTGTCATACTAACTGGGTAGGGCCAGGCCACAACAGGACAAGCACCACCTCTCAAAAGTGGTTATGGCAACTCTTTGACTATCTCCCTTCCTGTAAACCTGCAGGGTAAAACAATATTTGAAAGTGGATTGAGGCAAAGGGTCATGAGGACAACCAAGACACTGTAAGTACCCATCTTATTGTCTGGGAGCAAGAGCTTATCAGGTGAGTCTGATGGTCCAGTAGGGATAGTTTTGCACTGGAGGAGATCTTGTTATACCCCCTTTTACTACTTTATTTCATAATTAAACCTAAAAATACTGCAACAAAGAAGACACTCCTTCACTTAGTTCAGCCAAATAACTAATAAGCTGTATGCTGTGTTATTACGCAGTGGTCTTTACAGTGTTTTCTATATGCCCACAGGGTTACAACATAAGCACCCTTTCACTGTGCCTTTTAAAAAGCCTGATATGGCTGCGGTGCTTAACAGCCACAACCTGGTGCAGGCTATCTATTTTGACTTTTGTGCTGCCTAAATTCAAAAATAAAGCTTGTGGCAACTTAAATATGCAGCCTACTTAGTAGCTTACTGCAGGGGGGGCGCAGTCTCTGTGGGACTGAATTAAATGAATATTTGCAGTCTAAGGTGCTGTCTGCTCTTCATATTTTGTCATACCTCTCAACCTCTTAACACGAGAAACCTGGACAAAGCCTAAAATAATGGGGGGGACAAAGGCCCAAAAATAGGACAGATTTTAAATATTGCATTTATAATCTTAGAAAGCTGCTAGAATAACAGGATTTGTGTTAGCATACGTTTTCTGAAGGAAAAGAAGTCAAATACAAATATATGTCATAATTTATTTCATTATTTAGTTACTTTAATACTCCGTGATTTACTAGAAAACATATTTTACGACAAACAGGCCAAATGTTTGTGACAAAAAATCTGGACATACTGTGAAAATCTATACAGCTGAGAGGTATGTATGTTGTACTCCCTAGCAGAGGCAGTATTATCTCTTACATCAGAGTTACTCACAGCTGAGCGGCAATATCAGTCTAACAGCCTGACTTTACTTTCTGACAATAATTAATATTATGATAATGATGCAACATGTCAACCTTTTCTGCTACTTTGCTACTGCCCTCACTTGCTGATGCCATAAAAATGACTACCCAGAAGAAGAACCAACACAAAGGGCTTATTCTTGAAAAAAAAAAAATCTCCATGCATGTTCCCTGAAATTTTCTTATGATGTAAACAGGAGGTCATGCAGACTGTGAAACTGATTATTAATACCAGAATCAATAAAACAATAATTAAAAAGATAAAAGGAAAGAGTACACACAACACACTCCTCAAACTACCAGTCCCAAGCATTCTTGACTTCCATAGCTTGTTTAAAACATCCACCCACCTTCATATGAAACAATGGTTTCAATTCACTTTGCTGAATCCACCTTTATCAATAAAGTGAAAAGGTGTGTGGCGTTTGAAAGACATGCGTAAATGGGCGTGCCTTCATTGAAGGTTGGGCGTCGAGCTGGCACCTTGGCACTGCAAAAATCAACTGCCAA
This sequence comes from Protopterus annectens, assembly GCF_019279795.1. NCBI lineage: Eukaryota > Metazoa > Chordata > Ceratodontiformes > Protopteridae > Protopterus > Protopterus annectens. Next base: position 878,042,981 of record NC_056744.1, on the reverse strand, counting down.
TCATTTGTGGACCGGAGTTCCACTGTGGCGATGCCTAACCGGGAAAAGCCGAAAGAAGAAAAAGATTGTTCCCTTTGAGTGCTGGAAATGTTGATGCTGGGAACACTGACTTTCTGTATTGTTTGCTTGCAAGTAAGTGGGGTTGTTTACTAATTCAGAAATATGTAGATATACTGGAAGCTTCAAAATTAGGTGTAAGTGTGTGTGTGTGTATGTGTGTGTGTGTGTGTGTGTGTGTGTGTGTGTGTGTGTGTGTGTGTGTGTGTGTGTGTGTGTGTGTGTGTGTGTGTGTGTGTGTGTGTGTAACAGTTTGTGGGTTAGAGATGGAGTAAGCACTAAAATGTAGCATCATCTGTGTGTGACTATGCTATGCAAAGTGTGTGTGTGTGTGTGTACATGTGTGTGTGTGTGAGACAGACAGAGAGAGAGAAAAACTGTATTGTATCATGACACTGTTACAGAAATTATATTTTTTGAAAGATTATATGTACGTGGTACAGGTGGATGAACACCAGAGACACATAAGCAAGACCAATATGTATAAAAACAGATAAAAAAATCACTAAAAAGTCCATTCCTGATTTGACTAATCACTGTTAAGTACTTCTGAATGTAGCTCTCAGCAAGCCAACATAGGAAAATTACAGCTTCAGGAAATGGTCTAACAGGGCTGATAACTACTGGGAAAACAAGAATGAACAGGCCCTTCCTGAAAAGGCACTTGTCTGCAGTCTGCTCAACAGTTAGAAAAAAAGACTGTTTCATAATTTTCAGATGACTCCTGAGAACAATGAATCACAAAGTGATAGTTTTCAGAAATCATTTACAGTTTTCAAGTTTTATCTATAATGGTGCTACTATAACTAAACTGCTGTTTATTATGTTTTTTTATTAATATTACATTCCCTCTAAGAAGATTTTGCTGATCACTTTTAGGTTTAATTGCTTATCTAAAAGTGCAATGATTTATAAAGTCACTTGATCAAAACAATGTTGCTATGTCACCATGACTCTCTGTAGAAAAGTTTTACATTCATCAACTGTATGTCCTGATTTTTTTTACATGTACTGCGCAGTTCTATGTAAGCTTACTATTGGTTGCTACTTGTACGTTTTGCTGTTTGACCTAGGCCATACAAAAACTGAATTCCTGAATTCTTTAAAGGCTCAAATATCACATCTCATTTTACAAGGCCATTGTACTTGCTTCTGTGTCAGAGCTATCCCTCTACTTCCCTTGCTTTCTTCATAACTGCTTCTAGCATCCTGTGCATCACCTCTGGCAATGTGAACTGAGATGGCTTACAATTTCTAGGTACACTGGATATAAAAAGTGCACACACCCCTGTTAAAATGCCAGGTTTTTGTGACAAAAAATGAGACCACAATAAATTGTTTCAGAACTTTTCCCACCTTTAATGTGACCTATAACCTGTACAATTCAATTGAAAAACAAACAAATCTGTTAGGGGAAAAATATAAAAAAATAAAAAATGCATAATAAGCTGGTTGCACAAGAGTGCACACCCTTAAACTAATACTTTGTTGAAGCACCTTTTGATTTAATTACAACATTCAGGCTTCTTGGATAGGAGTCTATCAGCATGGCATATGTTGACATGGCAATATTTGCCCACTTTTCGTTGCAAACCCCTTCCAAATCGGTCAGATTGCGAGGTCATCTCTTGTGCACAGCCCTCTTCAGGTCACCCCACAGATTTTCTATTGGATTTAGGTTTGGGCTCTGGCTGGGCCTTTACAAAAATTAAATTTTCTTCTGGCAAAGCCATTCTTTTGTTGATTTGGATGTATGCTTGGGGTCACTGTCATGTTGAAAGGTGAAATTCCTCTTCATCTTCAGCTTTCTAGCAGATGCCTGAAGGTTTTAGGCCAAAAGTGACTGGTATATTGAACTGTTCATAATTCCCTCCACCTTGACTAAAGCCTCAGTTCCTGCTGAAGAAAAGCCACCCCAAAGCATGATATTGCCACCACTGTGGGGATGGTGTTCTTTTGGTGATGTGAAGTATTGTTTTTGCGTTTGAAATTGTGGCCAAAAAGTTCAACCTTGGTCTCATCAGACCATAAAAAGAAGTTATGTACTCACCATAACGTTCCATGTGAGTTTTTCTATCTTGCCTTCATTCTTCACTGATGGGTTCAGAGCCGATCCTCGGCTCCAACACGGCCGTTTAGCAAAGCTCAAAGATTACCAGTAGCTCGAGACTGAGCCCCTTGTCCCATTATGCACTGCTGGAATTACTTCAGATCTTGTTTGCTGCGTGTACCATAGCCTAGGAATAGGACTAATCTCCCCAGACAGGAAGAAACATTGAATAACCAGGATGAAGTCAGTCTCCAGGTCAACTGTCAGCCAGGTGGGGGAAGGAGGGAGGGACGTGAGAATGAAGGTGAGATAGAACAACTCACATGGAACTTTATGGTGAATACATAACTTCTTTGTGTGAAGTTGTTCAATCTCACCGTTCATTCTTCACTGATGGGTAGCGCCCCTAGCATCCTAAATCCTGGGTGGCTCATGGGAGTACATTTTTCAGGACTGTAGAACCAAAGGAAGCCCTGTCCCTGGAGGCCTTATCCACTTTGTAATGAGTGATAAAAGTGTGAGGCTTAGACCAAGTGGCTGCAGCACAGATATTATCAAGGGGTAACTTGGCTTGAAAGGTCGAAGAAGTAGAGACTGCTCTGGTTGAATGTGCCTTCACTTTATGCAACAAGATCTATTAGCAGATGAGTAAGTGTAGGTGATACAATCTGAAAGCCACTTAGAAAGGGTTGTTTTAACCACTGGTCTACCTTTTCTGGCTTCAGAGAATGAAACAAAAAGCTGGTCTAACTTTCAGAAGGCTTTTGTTCTGTCCAGATAATATCTAAGCTGTCTGTGAACATCAAGTTTGTGCAGCATGTATTCTAAATTGTTATGGTTGGGGAAAAAATGGGCAACTCAATAACTTGATTGATGTTTGTCTCAGAACATACTTTAGGCAAAAAGGAAGGGTTAGTCCTAAGGGATACTCTGTCAGGATGAAAAATCATATAGGGGGGCTTGATAGATAATGCCTGAAGCTCTGACACTCTACAGGCAGAAGTAACGGCCACTAGAAAAATAGTTTTCCATGACAGAACCTTGAGCTCACTAGATGATGCTGGTTCGAAGGGAGGAAGAATAATACGGGATAGCATGAAATTCAAGCTCCATGGAGAATAAGGAGTCTTCATTGGAGGTCTCATGTGAAAGGTACCTTTGAGGAAGGCCTTGGATAACTGGTGTTGCATAATATTTAGTCCATCAATACCTAGATGAAAATTAGATATAGTTGCTAACTGAATACTAAAGGTAGCAGCTGCCACTCCTTCGTGAAAAATCTCGATCAAGAATTCTAGTATGGATGACAATGGAGCTTGGTAAGAATGAAGGTTCTGGTTAGAAGCTCAAATGGAAAATCTCTTCCATTTACTATGAAAAAATTTTCTGGTGGAAGGTTCATGGGAAGCCAACAAAATTTGACTTGTGTCATATGAAAGATTACGAAGCCTGGCTATATGGGGAACTGGAGCAGCCAAGCGGTTAGCTTCAGTGACTGCAAGGAAGGATGGAGGTCCCCTGATGGGTGTGTCAGAAGGTCTGGAACTTGGTCCAGAATCCATGGATCCTCCAAGAGATGATGGTAAAGAATTGGAAACCAAATCTGCCGAGGCCAATGAGGGGCTATAAGAATGACAGTCCTTCCCAGTGACTTTGCTTTCTGTAAAAATCTGAGTATTAGTGGAATTGGGGGAAATGCATAGAGGAGACCCGGAGGCCAATCGTGTACGAGTGCATCCCTCTGGGGTTCTCCTGGCGGGGGTATCAGGGCAACGTAGCTTCTGCATTTGGTGTTGATGTGGCTGGCAAAAAGATTGCAGCAAGGCTGGCCCCATTTGCGGAAAATCCTGTCCGCAATCTCCTGTTTGAGGGACCACTTGTGTGGCAACAAAATTGCTCTGCTCAGCTTGTCCCCTATCACGTTGGATCGCCCCGGGATGTGCGTTGCCAACAGAAAGTGGTGGGATGACACAGCCCACTGCCAAACTCTGAGGGCGTCTCGGCAAAGGGGGGCAAGACTTGGTCCCGCCCTGTTTGTTCAAATACCAGACCACTGACATGTTGTCTGTCTGTATGGCAATTGTCCCTAGAGGAAGAGAGTCCTGAAAGTACTGCAACGCCAGAAGTACAGCTCTCATCTCTAGGACATTGATATGCAAATGTGATTCTTGATCCATCCATGTGCCCTGAGCAGTCTTTCCCTGAAAATGCCCCCCCCCCCACCCTATCAGGGAAGCGTCCGTGGTCACAGTGGCTACTGGAGGGGGGAGTATAAAGGGACATCCTATTGTGACATGTAGAGACATCAACCACCACTGAAGATCTTTCTTGCAAGAGTTTATAATCAGAATCATTGGCAATTCCTGGTAAGACCACTGAGTGAACAGGAGCCAGTGAAGAATCTGCATATGCATCCTCACCAATGGAATGGCTAAAATTGCTGCCGCCATCAAACCTAGTACTTTCAAGACCTCTGTGACTGGAGCTCTGTTCTCTGACACCAATGAAGTGATGTACTGGCAAAGAATAGATTCCCTTTCGACTGGAAGATGTAGAGTGGTGGTTGAAGTGTCTAACTCTGTCCCTATAAAGACGATATGCTGCGATGGCGACAAGGCAAACTTTTTGAAGTTGACCGTAATGCCTAAGTGGATGCAGAGTGTCAGAGTGGATTATGTTGCCTGAATCAGTTGATGCCTGGTGGTGGAGGTAAGGAGCCAATCATCTAGGTACAGAAACACCTGGAATCCTAAACGCCTCAGGTGTCATATATTTGGTAAACACTCTGGGGACTGTAGTGAGACCAAAGAGCAGGGCTCGAAACTGGTAGTGACTGGCTCCCAGCCAGAAACGCAGATGATCTCTGGATAGTCTGGCCATTTCTATGTGGCAGTACGTATCTTTGAGATATATCGAGCACATCCAATTGTCCTTCCCTAAAAAGGGAAGTATGGACTGAAGCATGACGATCCGAAACATCTCTTTTTTTCACAAATTGGTTCAGTTTGCTCAGGTCCAAAATGGGTCTCCAGTCCCATGTTTTCTTTGGAACCAAAAAGAATCTTGAGTAAGTTCCGAATCTTGTTTGGTCTGCTGAGACTGGCTGGATGACTCTTTTTTTCTAGCAACTTGCGGACTTCTGTGGTTGCTTGTTCCCTGTAACTGGGTGGAATGTCCGGGATTCTCTTGACGGGAATGGGTGGAGCAGAGAACGGTATGAAATACCCTCTGGAAATGATGCTTTGTACCCATCTGTCATTTGTAATATCTAGCCAGGCTTCTGGGTACAAAGATAAGCGACCCCCAACCGCCTCCAGAGCAGGACAGTTGGGCCTCCTCTCAGGAGAGCTGTGAAGTGATCTCTGTCACTCTGGTGTTGTGGACCCCCTCTGCCGCAAGGGCGGCATCTTCCATTATTACCCCCTCCTCTGCCCCTGGAGGTAGGCTCTCCATGTGTGTCCTGAAAGGCTCCACGGGCTTTCCGGAACCACATCTTCCCTCCCCTTTAGCCTTTGGGATAAGGCCGAGTAGGGGTGGAAAAAACGGACTCCAATGGCAGAAAGAGTCTTTCCCTCCTGTTCACACCTGGTCAATGTTACCCTTACCTTTGGCCCAAACAAGGATGAGCCGTCAAACGGGGTGTTTATGAATAAAGACTTGAAAGGCTCCGAAAAGGAACAGAGGCGCATCCAGGCATGCCTACGAAGAGCAATCCCTGTACCTGCAGGCCTACTCGAACCATCAGCTGCAAAGGATATGAGACGCATGGATGAGTTCAGAATGGAATTAAGGGTAGCAAGCTGGGCAGAAACTATGTCAGAGATGCCTGCAGCTACAGTACCCTGAAGAGAATCTCCCAGCTCCTTAAGGAGATCTCTTTGCAGTCTGGTGAAATGGGTCAGATAGTTCAGTGATCGAAGAGTGAAAGTCACTGAACTGAACATGCGTTTCCCATATCTATCCATGATTCTGGACTATCTGTTAGGAGGACGGACAGACGCAGATGTTTCCAATAATTCCTTCTTTGTGGCTGCTGCCACCATCATGGCATCAACAGGAACTCCTTTAGACAGAAAGGATTTATCCACAGGGGAAGAAATACATTTCTTAGACCTCCGAGGGACAGGATCCATGGACTCCCACTCAGTGACTACCACTCCCTACGAGAGACCAATTGCATAAGCTCATCAGAGGGTGGAGACACCCAGGAGGTGGAAGGCTGAGACCCGAAAGCCTTCAGAAGAACCGACTCATCCTCAGTAGGGCTTTTGGACTGCCAATCACCCCTCTGTCTAAGGATCTCAAGTATCTCCACAAAGGAGATGTCCTCAGAGGGGGATTGAAGGGACCCTTCTGACTCATCCAAGTCGGTGTCAGATGTCAAAAACTCCTGTGGGGAGTCCAAGTGTCTCCTCTTGCACAGCCTCTTTCTGGGGACTTCCTCAGTGGGAACTTCTGAGGAAGTCTCAGAAGAGCAGGAAACGGCCAGTAGGGCTATATGAGGGTCTGGGTCTCTACCCTTGTGGTGACCGATGGTAGCAGAAGCGGACACAAGCACTTTGAGGGAAGAAGAGGCCAAACCTGGTGATGAGGAAAGTCTTTGGAGACAACACTCGCCTCATGGTTTCGAAAGTATCACGGCTCCGCTGAAGAGTCGACGGACCCGAAGGGACTGCGATCCCCTCCCGCACCGATGCTGTGGGCTCAGAGCCCAAGGTAGGAGCCGAGTTCACCCAAGCCGAAGCCCTGAGAGAAAGACTCAGCACCGACAAGTCAGTGTGACTATCCTCCCCGGATCTGACAGGGGAGCGTCAGCTTCTAGAGTCCCCGGTCGGAACCAAGGACGTCCGAGCATATGGAGCTGATGACACTGGAACAGCCGTTGGCTCCAAGGGTTCTACAATCATCAAGGGGGCCTCCTCCAGCTCCAAAGGACTGGTATGGCTCGGAGGAGGAGAAGTCAATTCAGGGAGTGTGGTCTTCGGTTCCGATGCCTGGGTCGGTCCCAACAGCACCTTAGCTAGGCCTGGTACCGTTAACAGCTTCTGTACCAGTCGATCCATATCCAGATCTGAAAGGCTAACAGAGGACCTGGAAGAAAGCACCGATGGTGCCGAATGGAGAATTGGAGAAGAGGGAGTCTCGGAGACCGGTTCCAAGCCAGAGTCCCGGCTCCAAAAAGAACAGACTGTTGGCTTCGAAGGCTGTGGAGCCGAAGTCACAGTATACTCCACTTTTTTTGATTTTTTGCCTTAGACTTCGAGGAAGATTTTGAAGACTTGCTGGCCCCATCCTGGTCAGACAAAGCTTCTACAAAGGGTTGCTTAAGGATACCTTGATCTATAAGTTTTCTCTTCCTCTCAGCCAGCAACCTAGTAGAAAAGGAGTGGCAGATACTGCAGGACTCCTGAAGGTACACCTCATCCAAACAATAAATGCACTGAACATGTGCATCTGCCACAGACATTTTTGTCCGCAGTCTGGACATTTTTTAAAACCAGACTTTCGAAGTTTTTCCTTATCTTCAGACATAATATCTATATATAGAAACTAACAACTATGAAGAACTATCAACAACTATCACAAACAAAAGCCCAAAGGGGCCACTCTAGATATGTATAAAATACAATATAGAATATTAATATAAACTCCTAACTAGTCTACACTACTACAGGCCAAGGCCAAGAAGCAAAAAGTCACGAATAAAGAGGCTAGAAGCAAAAGCTATAAAAGGGAAAGGGGAACACTTCTAAACAGCAGCCTAACTATATCTAAGAATATATATATATATATATATAAGAAAAAAATGAAGAAAACTTGCAAATATGCAGAATATCCCACAAAACGTCTCGAGCAACGCTGGAAACCAAGAGATCAGTGCTGCGGCAAACTAGATTTGAGGTAATTCCAGCGGTGCATCATGGGATAAGGGGCTTGGTCTCGAGCTACTGGTAATCTTTCAGCTTTGCTAAATGGCCGTGTCGGAGCCGAGGATTGGCTCCGAACCCATCAGTGGAGAATGAACGGTGAGATTAAACAACTTCACATCACATTTTCCCACATACTTTTGGGAGACTTGATGTATTGTTTTGCAAATTTTAGCCGGACCTGGATGTTTTTCTGTGCAAGAAAAAGCTTCCGTCTTGTAACCCTACCCCATAGTGCAGACATATGGAAAATACGGGAGATTCCTGTCACATGTAGTACACAACCATTCTTCTTCTTCTTTCGGCTTTTCCCAGTTAGGGGTTGCCACAGCGGATCACCGTCCGCTCATGATTGGCAGTGGATTTTTACGGTGTCGAGTTGCCAGCCTGGCGCCCAACCTTCCACAGAAGGCACACACACGCATGCACTTGCGCCTAGGGCCAATTTAGTGTGTCCAATCCACTTAAGGCATGTCTTTGGGATGTGGAAGGAAACCGGAGCACCCGGAGGAAACCCACGCAACCACAAGGAGGACATGCAGACTCCGCACTGAAGGCACCCCAGCAGAGGATCAAATCGGAGAACCTCTTGCTGTGAGGCGGCAAAGCTAATCGCTGCACCACCGTGGCCGCCCTATGTAGTACGCAACCATTACTTGCCAGAAATACTTTCAGCTCCTCCAGTGTTGCTGTAGGTCTCTTGGCTGCCTCCCTGACCAGTTTTTGTCTTGTCTTTTCAGCAATTTTGAAGGGACGTCCAGTTCTTTGCAATGTCACGGTTCTCCCATTTTTTCTCCACTTTTTGATGACTGTCTTCACTGTGTTCCATGGTATACTCGATGCTGTGGAAATTTTTTGTACCCTTCTCCTGACTGATACCTTTCGACAATGAGATCCCTTTGATGGTTTATAAGCTCTCTGCAAACCATGGCTTTTGTTGTAGCAGGCAACTGAGTAGATGTCAGAAAAATCCTACTAGGACAGCTGAACTTTATTTGGGGTTAATCAGAATCTCTTTAATTGATGGCAGTTGTGCTCCCAAGAAGACGGAATGTTGTAATTAAATCAAAAGGTGCTTCAACAAAGTATAAGTTTAAGGGTGTGCACACTTATGCAACCAGCCTATTGTATGTTTTTTTTATTTTTTATATTTTTCCCCTAACAGATTTGTTTATTTTTCAATTGAATTATACAGGTTTATAGGTCACACTAAAGGTGAGAAAAGTTCTGAAATTATTTATTGTGGTTTCATTTTTTTTATATCACAAAAACCTGGCATTTTAACAGGGGTGTGTACACTTTTTATATTGACTGTAATTGCTGTCTGACCTAGACTTTCTAATATCATTTTATTACAAATGGAATACACCACAGACTGCACTTTGGAAATAATGGATGGCTACACTGAAGCTCTTTCAGGTATCTCCAAATGTAGCTAAGAAATATACACATTTTTTTTATGAATACACCACAATTTCTCTCTACTTACCTGATTGATTGACTTAGTTGACAAACACTTGCCAAAGTAGAGCGTTTCATCACAAAGGCTGCTACAAGCTGGCCCATCAATGACTCCCTGCTTGTATTTCTCACACTGAAACAAAAAGAGCACACTATTGAACATTCAGGGCTAGACACATGTATATTTTATTGATATCTGCTTAAGAACACATGCCCTTCCGGCTTTCTTGCCTCTCAGATTGCAAAATATCCACTACGGCTTTTAATCTAAAAGATAATTACTTACATCACTTAAAATGTGCCAGTCATGGTGATAACATTCCCTGACCTGTGCAACAGTTTACATTCTCAATGTACAGTAAAAGTTACTAAATACACTACATTCTCAATGTACAGTAAACGTCACTGAATACACTAACACAAAATAAGTATCATGCTGAAAATGTAAAACAAAAGTAGTATAAGGTGGTCAAATACAACTACCCAGAGGCACATAAACTTATTCAGTGGCTACATGCGGGGATGATATGTTGGGTGAAAGTACAGATGCATTGAGTAACTCAATGTAACAAAAGATTTTTGAGATCACCAATGACGTCATTCTTTAGCCATGAAAGTTACAAAAAGTACAATTTGTCCAGCCAAAGCTTCTGTGAACATCCTCAGTGAGTGTAACACCTCCTTACCCCTGATACTGGTCTGATGTATGGCTAAAATTAACTGTTTGTGCCAATACTGAATTATTTTCTGATGGAAAGAAGCTCAAAATAACAACTTGGTTAGGGGTATATCTGGTCCCAGAGCCCTGCTCTTTAAAGTCCATATTGAGTAATATACTTTCTCCCTCCTCTCTGAGCTAACCCACCCCTGCACTACATTCTTATATTCCCCTCTTAGCATAACCACTGTGCATCTTTTCATCCTTATCTGTAAGGCTAACTTCTCACTCTTCAAGAAGGTAAAATCTAGAATACAGAAGGAAAGAGGGAGAGGAATACGAGAGTTCTGAAAGGTATTTTAGGGAAAGAAAGTTCTTTACTATACATATGGTTGCATTATAATTCACTTCATTATGAACCATGCTTGTTTTGTGTTTATCACAAGGTAAAACAAAAGTTCATAATTATATTACTATGCATTATGTTTTGCACTGTTTTTACTATGCCTTTTATATTACATTTACAGTTTTATACTTATATGTACTTATGTAATTAATGAATTTGTAAATGTCTGCCTTTTATACGGCACCTAGTTCCTTGATGTACTTGATAACTGATTATTACGTTTTATGGCCGCATCTTCCTTTGGCCACCATGGCCTGGACTGCAGCTGAAAGGGTCCTCAGACCAATCCACATACCCAATTAAATAAAAGATTTTAGTCATAACATTTTGTTTTTCATTATACAGCACTATAGTCATACTGACAATGCACCTGCAAAATTAAAAATAAAAAAGGAAAAGGTTGCAGTAAAACACATGAGGGCCCCAGGCCCCATGATATATAAAGGAAGAGTTTATAAGAGCCTGTAGGATGGAAGATGGGAAAGCTACACTGGAGCAGTGAGCTACTACTCAAACATCTACTGTTGAGGTAAGCCACTCACACAACCATACTATGCTCATCATAGGGATCACCACTGTAGTGTAACTCATTATCCACGGGAAAAGTAGGAAAGCTCACCTAATTATGTCCTGTGGAATGGCAGAGGCAAAACTCACTTTACCCTTGGGTTTAATGCTCACTCTAATGTATGTACATGGTACTGACAAACACAGAAGATGCTTCTTCACAAATGCCCTGAGCAAATACAATCTCAAAGAAGGCAACTGTGGAGGCTGCTGCCTTAGGGAAGTGCACCCTGACTGTGACAAACTACACTATAGTTCACTAACCATTTAGAAAGGAGTTTGCTTGAAAATCAGTCTGCCCCGCTTTCCTGGCAAGGAGGAGAGGAAGAATTGGTCCACAGGCCTGACATCTTTGTTACTGGTAATATAATACCCGAGTTGCCTGTGAACATCCAATAGATTCAAGATCCCTTCCCCTTTGTTTTGAAGGTTAGGGAAAAAAAAGGGCATGCCAACTCAAATACCACCTTTGGAATAAAAGAAGGATTAGTCTCAAGGAATACTCAGTTCTCATAGATCCCTGCACATAAGGACTTTTAACACCTACATATTTCTGGTCACCATCACTGCTACCAACAGTCACAACATAAGTTTCTTCAATAAAGTAAGAATCATTTACAGTTTACAAGCTTGCTCTCTCTAATGGTGCTACTATAAATCGCTATCTGCCAAGTATTTTTCTAATGAACATTACATTCATTATGGGAAGATCTTGCTAACCTCTAATGTTTAGTTGCTTATCTAAAAAGTGTAATGATTTAGCAAATTGCTTGGTCAAAACAATGTTGCTATATCACTATGTCTCAAGAAGTTTTATATTCATTAACTGTATATCCTGATTTTTTTTTTTTTTACAAATATTACACACTACTATGTAAGCTTTCTACTGGTTACTATTTGTATGTTTTGCTGTTTAGCTTAGATAAAAACTCACTCTGCTCTTGGACTGATTATTCAATCTGTAATGTTTACAAAAGGTACTGATTAGTCTCAGGATTACTCGGTTCTTATGGTTCCTTGCATATAAGACATTCGCCCTCCTAGTACCAACTTTCTTGTGTGTGCTAACCCTAACCCTTCCATTGCTGCCAATCCTACCCTACACATTACCGTTCAAAAAATCCATTCCCTACAGTGTCATGATGCAACACACTCAAAGAAACATTTACTTCACATAATCACACGCGCACAGTGCTACATTTTAGCATTTACTCTAATCACTTCAAACAATGACAGGTAGTTGGAAGGCAGAGAAGGATCTACCACAATGATTACTAGGCAGCTTCCTATAACCTGGTGCTATCTGGAGGACCCCACTAATGTTGCAAGCCCCATCTTGCAGCCAATGTCCTTGTATATGTTTTTTTTTTTTTTGCATGACACTGATCGACCGAGAGTTGCATAATCAATTGTTACAAGTTGAGTTCCAACATAGTGGTGTATCAGTACAGTTAGTAACTGTACATTAAAAAAAGTGCTATACCCAGTACCCTTCCACCCCCTCCCATCAAAGAGCACTATCTGGTTGACTTGTCACATGCATGAATCTGTCTGTACACACATACAATGCATTCTTTTGGTTTTTGACTTTACCCATTGTTCACTCTTCAGTGAGTAACAGCCACTTTCTGCTTTTTTCTTCTTCTTAAATTTAATGCAGATTTTTTATGGTACCTTTTTCATTAATACCTATGCAGACTCCATCCTCTATTGCATTCTCTCCCTATTCCTACCACTCAGCCCCATCCCCCAGATGGACTTGGCTGGTAGACAGCATAGTTTTTGCTGCAAAAAGTACCTGGAGAGTGACTATTTTTTTCAGCTCCCAACGATAGTTGGAGCTTGGATGAGGTGGTGGGAGTCGGGATCAATCCATGGATTAAATTAAAAAGTAGTCGTATTCAACATCATGATTTTTTTGTCAGCAAATTATCCTAATAGCAAAGTGGCATAATTTAGATCACCTAGATCCTCCACTCTGTGCATGTGGTGCAACAGTGCCTTCAGTCTTCATTTATGACTCTTTGCCTTTAAACCCAAGTGTCATATAAACACTTGAGTCTGGCTGCATTTACAGATTAACTCATTAACCAGTGTAGCAGTGGAATGGAAAATGTAAGGTGTAGACAGTAATTAGCATATCTCTCAATTCTCCCTGACCTTTTATAATATACCTGATTTTATCACACATTTTTTGGTCTGCTCCTCATCAACTTTTTCCCACCTGGAAAAACATTAAGATTGCACTGTTTACTAAAGCACTGTCGCCTCACAGTAAGACGTTGTCCTGTTCGATTCTCAGCTAGAGCGTCCTCTGTGTGGAGACATGCGTGAATGGGCGTACCTTCGTTGAAGGTTGTGCATCAGGGCTGGCAACTCGGCACGTAAAAATCTACTGCCAATCATTAGCGGACCGGAGTTCCGTTGTGGCGACTCCTAACCAGGAAAAGCCGAAAGACACAACATCTAAATAATGACAGACATTTAAGTTTCAGACTTTACAGCATTCAGAAAATGCATTCTAATGCAAATCTGTTATGCCAGCAATGTTCTAAGTATATAACAGCACTATTTAACATCAATTTCTCTTTCTCTGTGTATATAGGAGCTCTGTTTAAAATCTGTTCCTGATTTTGGGCCTTTCACCCTTATTTTTTGTCTTTCTCCTTAATTCTTAAGCTAAGGAATTTAGAAGTTTAGAAAGCATTAGGCAAAAAAAAAAAAAGTTTTTTTTTTTTTTTTTTTTTTTTTTTTTACAGGGATAGAATTCAGAGTATTCACAGTCTTTAAAAAAAGATATTACAATGCAGACAGATCCAAAATTATATATATACATATATAAGTTCTTACAAGTTACTTTTCATACCTTGGAAAAAGTACCGTTTAGATATACACAGTGTTAGGTACTTTTATTCAGGAAAGAGCTTTTACATGATTGCAACAAATTCCTTTCCAAGTGATTATTTTCTGAAATAGTTTTTAAAAATTAGAAAAATGATACCAGTCTACATAATTAATAGTTTAAATAACACTCAGTATGTCCCAAAAGCGGCACAATTTATATCACAGCTTACAAACCTCAGCTTTGGTCGGCTAAGATCTAGCTGTATTCAACTGGACGTATAAGAGAATTTAAGTACCTTTATCTGCACTTTTTTTCAAATAATACAGTATTTAAAGTGATTACATTGTGTTGCATGAATATTAACTGAGCAGGAAGTTTTGAATCTGCTCTTCATTCAGTGCATGCTTACATTTTATTATCTGTAGTAATTGCAGGTGTGGGGGTAGCCACATTCTTTGATTTCCTGTCAGTGACTATTTAAGTGGTACAGTTTGAAATATTTTCTGCTTACAAACCTCAGCTTTGGCCGGCTAAGATCTAGCTGTATTCAACTGGACGTATAAGAGAATTTAAGTACCTTTAGCTGCACTTTTTTTCAAATAATACAGTATTTAAAGTGATTAAATTGTGTTGCGCGAATATTAACTGAGCAGGAAGTTTTGAATCTGCTCTTCATTCAGTGCATGCTTAAATTTTATTATCTGAACTGTTAATAACAGCAGTCTGCATTTAAAGTGGAACCTGTGTGTGTTGAGAGACAGCCTTACAAGACTATCTGCAAATATATAGAGCTGAGTATATTTTTCTGTATTATTTTGTATTATAGAGCTAAATTGTTGCTTAGATATCTGTTTTCTTAGTGTTCTGCAAATATACAGAGATCAATATATATTTTTTTGGTTTTATAATTTGCACTCTGATTCCTCACATCTCTGTTGAAACTTTTCCCCACCCCCCTCCCTGTTCTTGGTTGTAGTTTAAATTTGGTGGCTTTTGCAGTGCCTGCCCCACTGTAGATTTGATCTAGGACACTCCCCCAGTCCCATCTCTTTACCGCATTCTACCTAATAAACCCTTTCTGCACTTGCTTTTAGTCCTTTTTAATTTAATTACATTTTTTCAAACTGTGTGTGGAATAATATTGCTACATACTCAAGTGTTCCAGCTTGCACTGCATGTGAATTGTTTTTACTATTGTTTTTGCTACTTTCCTGTAATTAGTGTTCCAGATACAGATTTGCTGTATCCAGGACTATTTGTAAGCTTCTGAGCCCCCAAGCCTTTCTGTGTTGGAGGGAAGCCTTCTAGCTTATCAGTGGGAGTGGTAAGCACTAGGTAACCTGTCTACCACATAAGGAGTGGTTCTGGCCCAGAATTTGTAGTTATTGGCCATTTGGGCAGTCTTCCATCTCTCTCAACTTTCTGATTTGAAGGCCTGCATTTGCACTTGTTTCTGTCCTGTAACTCCTGGGCTCATCTCATTTGCTCACTCAAAAAAAAAAAAAAAAATCTGCTTTTACTGTATTTGTGTTTCTTCCTACTTTATTTTGCTTTTGCGTCATCTTAAAAGTACTCAATTGTATTTATTACTGCTTGGTGTAACTCATTCTAAGCCTTTTAGTTTAAGCACTTGGGCTTCAGACCAGTTGTTTTACATTAGGAAGGTTTGTGGTCTGCACTGTGGTGGCAGGACAGGTAGCTTACATCCTTCTAAGTTGGGAACTGCTGATTGAGGGCTCAGTGTCTGTTATTCTAAAAGTGTATTAATTCTGGTTTAAGCACTTGGGCTTCAGGCCAGTTATTTTACATTAAAAGGGTTCGTGGTCTGCACTCTTGTGGGAGGAGAGGCTGGACTCTGCCCTTCTAGCTGGGAATTTCTGGTTAAAGGCTTATAGTGCCTGCATATATAAACTGCTTCTTACTGAAATTGGTACACCTTGTTTGCTGTAGCATAGACTAGATCCAGGCCTGCTGAATCTAGCTTTGTTTGTATAACTTGAGCACTAATCCAGGCATTCTTTAAAGTATTCAATTGTATTTATTACTGCTTGGTAGTAACTTGATTAAAGTGTAGCTATCATTCTAAGCCTTTTGGATTAAGCACTTGGGCTTCAGACCAGTTGTTTTACATTAGGAAGGTTTGTGGCCTGCACTGTGGTAGCAGGACAGGTAGCTTACATCCTTCTAAGTTGGGAACTGCTGATTGAGGGCTCAGTGTCTGTTATTCTAAAAGTGTATTAATTCTGGTTTAAGCACTTGGGCTTCAGGCCAGTTGTTTTACATTAAGAAAGTTTGTGATCTGCACTGTAGTGGCAGAAAGTACAGTTGTGTACCTACCATAAATGTAGATGTCCGATAGATATGCAACTGCAGTCATAACATATAGGTTGTCCTGCCTCAGGCAGCCCTCGGTCGGCCGGATTCCAAAGTCTGGGTCCGGCGTCGGCCGGTGTCGCCTCCTCTCCGACGTCAGAACGGCTGGAGTATAAAGGCATCGGCCGACGCCATCTCCTTCAGTGTTTCTAGCCCCAGATGCCAGGTGCCCTCCTAGGAAGGCTAAATTTGGTGAATGGATAAACAATTCCAGACACGCACAACAGTAATAAACAGATACACCATAGGAGATACCCCCAGCTATTAGGGATAGGGGTTGTGGACCCATAAAGAAGGTTGCAGAGGGATAGGAGGGTGGGAAAATCCGACTGCAGTTGCATATCTATCGGACATCTACATTTATGGTAGGTACAAAACTGTACTATGTCCTTCAAGAATGCAACTGCAGTCATAACATATGGGTTGAATACCATAGCCAAGCTGGGGGTGGTTGAGACTAAGAAAGTGATGTTGTAGCTAAAATGTCCTGCAGGACTGCCGAAGCAAAGCCTGCTCTGGATCTGGAGTATAAAGGCAGGCTGTAGTGCTTGGTAAATGTATGCACGGAGCTCCATGTAGCAGCCTCTAGAATGTCCTTTGTAGCCACTCCTCTTACGAAAGCTGTGGATGTGGCTATAGCTCTGGTGGAGTGTGGCCTAATATTGGCTGGCACACCTTTTCCATGAAAAGAATAGCAAAATCTGATGCAGTGTCCAATCTATTTGGAAATTGTTTGTTTGGAGATTGCTTTTCCTTGTACTCCAGCAGCATAGGCCACA
Source organism: Protopterus annectens (assembly GCF_019279795.1). Lineage (NCBI taxonomy): Eukaryota > Metazoa > Chordata > Ceratodontiformes > Protopteridae > Protopterus > Protopterus annectens. The sequence continues at coordinate 878,025,858 of NC_056744.1, read as the reverse complement.
AACAGTTGGTCAGACTTTCTGCTGGCCTTAGTTCTGTCCAAGTAGTAGCGTAGTTGTCTGTGTATGTCCAAAGTATGCAGCAGTGCTTCCCCCCTGTTTTGAGGATTGGGGAAGAAAGTAGGCAGATGAATGGCTTGATTTAGAGACACCCTGGAAATTACTTTTGGCATGAATGAAGGGTTGGTTCTTAGAGAGACTCTGTCCTGATGAAAAATGAGAAAAGGAGGTACTGCCATGAGTGCCTGTATCTCCGAGACTCTTCTTGCTGATGTGATTGCCAATAGGAAAACCGTTTTCCATGAGAGAAATTGCATTTCTGAAGTTGCTGCTGGTTCAAAAGGAGGAAGAGTTAATTTTTCCAACACGAAATTGAGGTCCCATGCAGGTACTGGTGGTTTCCTGGGAGGTTTGATATTCTTTATCCCTCTTAGGAACTGTCTTAGCAAAGGATGTGAAAACACAGGTGGATCACAATTGTATTTTGCTGAGATTGTGGAGGCATGAATCTTTATGGAAGAATATGAGAGACCAGTATGAAACATTTCTGCCAAGTATTCCAATATCTGAGATATACTCAACACTGTTGTATCCTGACCCCTGTTAGCATTTCAGATGATGAATCTCTTCCACTTGGCTGAATAGGTTTTTCTGGTGGAAGGTCTGCGTGCTTCCAGTAAGATCTCTTGAACTTTTTTGGAAAGAGAGATATCGGAAGGAGTTATGGTAACCTCCAGGCTGTCAGATGCAATGTTTTCAGGTTTTGATGAACAGTCCTGTAATTGTGTTGTGTTAGAAGCAGAGGCCATAGGGGCAGAGGCCACGGTTTGGTCCGAGTTATGCTCAACAGCAATGGGTACCAGTGCTGCCTTGGCCAGTCTGGAGCTATCAAAATGCCTGTTGGTTGTTCTGCTTTGATCTTCAGTATCACCCTGGTCAGCAGTGGTAGAGGAGGGAATTCATAAATTGTTAGGGAATTCCAGCTGAAGGAGAGAGCATCTGTTTTCTAGGCTAGAGGATGGTGGGTCCTTGTACAAAACTTTTCCAGGTGATGATTCATGTGAGAAGCAAAGAGATCTATGTCCGGTCTTCCCCATGTCCTTGTTATTTGTGTGAAAATGTGAGGATGCAGCATCCATTCGTGTGGATCCAAGAAAGTTCTGCTCAGCTTGTCCGCCAGTACATTGTCCTTGCCTGGCACAAACTGGGATTGCAAATGTATCTTCAGACTTAGGGATTTTTCCCAGAGAATCATTGTTAGTCTGCAGAGGGGATAAGAATGAGTGCCTCCCTGCTTGTTTATATACCACATAACGGTGGTGTTGTCTGTCCTTATTAGCAAATGTCCTTGTTGAAGTGATTTTTCAAAAGTCTCGATTGCATGTATCACTGCCAACATCTCTTTTGGTTTATGTGCAGATGCCTTTCCCTTGGTGTCCATTGACCTTGAATGCATCTGCCCTCCATGTGCGCCCCCCATCCATGGTCTGAGGCATCTGTTGTAATCATTTGACCTGCTTGAGGTTTGTTGAAAGACATGCCTTTGTTTAACTGACTTGCTTGAGCCCACCACAGAAATTCTCTTTGCAGACATGGAATGAGTGGGATTACGTCCTCTAGGCTTTGGCTGTGTTGGGACCATAAGCTTTTTAAGTACCATTGCAGCTTTCTCATATGAAGTCTTGCCAAAGGTATCAGAAGAATGCAAGATGCCATGAACCCCAGGGCCTGCAGGATTTTCCTTGCAGTCAGCTGGGAGAGCTTTGCTAGGCCTTTGAAGTACTCTGGTAACTGCTGTTGTTTTTCCTCTGTGAGATAAGCCATTTGTGTTTTTGTGTCTAGTTTGGCTCCTAGGAAAATAATTTGTTGGGATGGCAGAAGTCTTGATTTCTGAATGTTGACTGTGTATCCCAAGGCCTGTAGTAATTGAATGACATAGTCCAAGTTTGCTATCAAGGTTTGTTTGTTGTCTGCTTGTATGAGGCAGTCGTCCAGGTAGGGGTATATTTGAATCCCCTGGAGTCTGCAGTGTGCCACTACTGATGCCAGGCATTTCGTGAACACTCTGGGCGCAGTAGATAAGCCAAACGGCAATGCTGAGAATTGATAATGCTCTGTCCCTGCAAGAAATCTGAGGTATCTTCTGCAGCTTTGTCTGATTGGGACATGCAGGTATGCCTCCTTGAGGTCCAGAGTGACCAGCCAGGACCCCTTGCCCAGCATGGGAAGGAGTTGCTGCAACGTCAGCATTTTGAACTTCGGCACAATGAGATAAGTATTTAGAGTAGACAAGTCCAGTATAGGCCTCCATTTGCTTTCCTTTCTTGGAACAAGGAACAGTCTTGAATAAAAACCCTGGCCTTGTTCCTGTGGAGGGACCTTTTCTATTGCTTTTATATTTAGCAGCTTTGAAACCTGAATGAGTGCCTCTGCCCTTTGATGAAGTGGCAGGTTTGGCATGCCTTGTCTTATTGGTAAAGCATGGAAGTGAAATCTGTAACCTTTGTCTATTAAATCCAGAATCCAGTTGTCCTTGGTTAAGATATGCCAGTTTTTTGAGAATAAGGATAATTTTCCGCCCAAAGGCGCTTCTCTTTGAGCCCTTGTAGACGGTATGAAAGTCAAGTCATTGTGTTTGTCCTTGTGGTGCAGCTGGACTGCCTGCGCCACCTCTTTGATTTGGTGGTTGCCATTGGCGGCCCCTGTAGGAGCCTCGGTATTGCCCTCTACCTCGGGCACGCCTGTTTTTTCCCCTTTGAAACTTGTCAGTGTCTGGAAAGGACCAATTCTTTGAAGGCCAATTCCTGCTGAATCTGGGTGGCTGAACCTGGAGGAAATCTTTGACTGTCTGTACTGATTTTGCTTTTTCCTCAATGGACTTCAACACATCTTGTGCATTAGCACCAAAAAGCTTCTGTTTTTCCAGAGGTGCATCAAGTAACTTTACTTTAACATGGTCTGGCAGTGGCTGTTCTTTTAACCAAGCATGTCTACGTATAACAGCCCCAGTCATAGCTGCCCTACATGAAGCTTCCAATGCATCATAACCACACTGAAGAAAATGACTGCTAACCTGCTGAGTGTTATGTACTAAATCCTGCAGTGCCTTTCTATCAACAGGCTCAGGAGAGGCTAGCTTTTTCTGTAATACATCCAGTAAAAAATCCTGGTACTGAAACATATGAAAAAGGCAGTTAGGTGACCTCATGGCCAGGGTGGTAGAGGTATAAACTTTTTTACCCCATCTCTCCAGGGACCTAGCTTCCCTATCCGCTGGCAGTAGTTTCTTGGCTGTGGAAGTAGCCACTCCCTTGGGGCCCTGTGAAATAGTTTCTAGATCCACAGAATGGGCCTTAAAGAGATGTTTGTGGGTGTCAGGAACCCTATAATATCTGTCTGGCTTGACAGGAGCAGGAGGGAGAGAATCAGGGTTAGTACTGGAGTCAGATAAAACATCATCCAGGACATCCATAACTGGAGGGATAGCTAAAGGTCTGTGCTGGGGTAGTTTGAGGAAGGTACGTAGCCTTTTCCTGGAATCAGAGAATTCCTAACCCTGCCATTTAAAATGCTCCCTCATAGAGTGTAGGACTTCACCGAACGAAAAATCCTCAGGAGGTGAGGCAGAGGGAATAGATTCCTCAGCATCAGAGTCCTCATAGGCCTGGAAGGATTCTTCTTGGGTATCTGAATGCTCAGAATCCCCAGAGGCTTCATCTGAAGAGAGGTTGTCGGCCTGCTCAGTTCTGGGCCTTTTCTCTGCAGGCGGCTGAGAACCTCTGTCTGGATGAGGCTGAGACCCCCTGATAAGAGAAATAAGATCTGCAGCAAGAGACATGATCTGCTTATCAGAAGAAGGGGCCTGGGCAGTAGGTTTAGGATGGGCCTTGGTCTGGCTGGCGGCCTTAGCACGTGCAAAGGCCTTGATGGACATGGATACAGGAGGCCTAGCTGCCCCACGTGCAGGAGTAACCTTGTCCACAGGAGTGGTGTCGGGTAGATCCAGAACTTCGGTTTCTGGAGGAAAATCAACAACCGGCACCGGTGTAGACTCCGAGACCGAAGGACGTGTTAACGCTGTGTCGTCGGCCTGGAGCGGTTGAATTACCACTTCCGAAGGGACCAAAGCACACGCGGACGGTTTAGGAGGAGTATCGGTGGAGGACGCAGGCCGAGGTTGTCGGTCCCGGTCCTTTAGTTTTTTGGTTGATTGAGTTGTCGGTTGTTCCGAAGGCATGATATAAGCGAAAGATTCGCCAAAAAAGTCTTCGGCAAATTCTGCCCGGCACCTGAGAGTGCGCTTATTAAAGCAAGCACAGGCAGCACAGGCCGAGACGTTGTGGTCTGGGCCCAGGCAAGGGAGGCAATAAGAATGGAAGTCCTTATGAGGTATTTGTTTACCACAAGACAAACAATTATTAACTTTCTCAATTTGTTCTGACATCGGCTGAGGCAAGAAAAAATGTTCCCCAACGGGGTACTTAGCTTTTAGATGACTTCGGTACTGAAAACACAGGAGCTGACCGACCGACCGGCACTTGCGAACTGCTTCTGCTTCGGGCACCGCGCGGCAAGAAAGACTGAAGGAGATGGCGTCGGCCGATGCCTTTATACTCCAGCCGTTCTGACGTCGGAGAGGAGGCGACACCGGCCGACGCCGGACCAAGACTTTGGAATCCGGCCGACCGAGGGCTGCCTGAGGCAGGACAACCCATATGTTATGACTGCAGTTGCATTCTTGAAGGACATCAGGTAGCTTACATCCTTCTAAGTTGGGAACTGCTGATTGAGGGCTCAGTGTCTGTTACTCTAAAAGTGTATTAATTCTGGTTTAAGCACTTGGGCTTCAGGCCAGTTATTTTACATTAAAAGGGTTTGTGGTCTGCACTCTTGTGGGAGGAGAGACTGCACTCTGCCCTTCTGAGCTGGAAATTTCTGGTTAAAGGCTTATAGTGCCTGCATATCTCAACTGCTTCTTACTGAAATTGGTACACTTTGTTTGCTGTAGCATAGACTAGATCCAGGCCTGCTGAATCTAGCTTTGTTTTTTTTAACTTCAGCACTAATCCAGGCATTCTTTAAAGTATTCAATTGTATTTATTACTGCTTGGTAGTAACTTGATTAAATTGTAGCTATCATTCTAAGTCTTTTGGATTAAGCACTTGGGCTTCAGACCCGTTGTTTTACATTAGGAAGGTTTGTGGCCTGCACTGTGGTGGCAGGACAGGTAGCTTACATTCTTCAAGTTGTGAACTGATGATCGAGGGCTCAGTGTCTGTTATTCTAAAAGTGTATTAGTTCTGGTTTAAGCACTTGGGCTTCAGGCCAGTTATTTTACATTAAGAAAGTTCGTGGTCTGCACTCTTGTGGGAGGAGAAGCTGGACTCTGCCCTTCCGAGCTGGGAATTTCTGGTTAAAGGCTTATAGTGCCTGCATATTTGAACTGTTTTTTACTGAAATTGGTACACCTTGTTTGCTGTAGCATAGACTAGATCCAGGCCTGCTGAATCTAGCTTTATTTGTATGCTTGTTATTTCCCTGAAACACTAATTCCACCTAAAACGCGGCTTTTCAGCGCTTCTGTGAGTCCCTAGTGATATCTGCATTGCTTACTGTACTTATTTCCTTGTTTCACTTGAAAGAAAGTTACTGTCTGTCGTTTTTGCATTTAAGTTACCTGTAACACATTGCATTTAAGTTACCTGGCACTTGCTCACTAAAGCAATTATATAAGTCAGCACTAAAATATTAAAAGCACTACACCCTCACAAACTCCCCTTGAGTACCTCATTCCCCATTGGCTCTTTTTTTTCAATTATAAAGGAATTCCCAATACTATTCAAGCATATCCAAAGGTCAGTTGTCAATCTCCTCTCCGGTCCAGCTGGTGAATCTGGGAATCTTGAGGCAATGTTACAACTGCCTCATGTACACAGACAACCCTCTCCTCCTCCCAACAAATTCCAACACATGTGAGAGATGCAACCATATAGCCATACTGGAGGCTAAGCTCTCTCAACTCAGTACTAGCTAAACCAGTCAGGAGGAGAAGGAAACCACACTCACTACAATTCCAGTCTCACACAGACCTACCACGACAGCAAACCAAACACATAAACACACAAAAACATACTCGGAGGCTCTAAATAAAAATCTGCCTAAGCAGCAGAGACCTCCAAAGCAGACACTCAAGCAACCGCTACCCCAAAACAAAACACATGCAACACATAGCTCACAAAGCCAGTGTGCCGAACAGTCACAGCCCTTAAGGCTAAACAACACACCTGATACACTTGTAATAGGTGACTCTATCGTCAGGCACACTGACGTCCCGCTCACCAGGCTGAACAAGGAGAAGGTCACGGTGAGCTGCCTGTCGGGCGCTAGGAAACGCCACATAACACAAGCACTCAGGTCACTCCAAGGCAAGTACAAATATGACTCAGTCATTGTCCATGCTGGTGTGAATGACCTGAGATGTACCTCCTTGGACTACATGAAAAGAGACATAGAGGAGCTCTCTGAGCATGTAGCTCAGACCGGTATGACCCTGACCTTGAGTAGCATCTTACCCTCACCAAGAATGATGCCACAATATGAAGACAAGATGATCAATTTCAACAACTGCCTTAAGTATTGGTGTCATTCAAAGGGGATCCAATGCCTGTCAGCCTGGGATGACATGCTCGACAAGCCACGATGCTTCGCTAGGGACGGCTTGCACCTGTCACCCCTGGGCTTTCGGATATTGGCAAAGGCTCTTGCTACCCCTATAGTGCCTTTTTTAGGCAAGGCTCAAAAGACAAACCCACCTCCATAGGTATCACAAGGGATAAGAAACTAAGAGTAATGCTACTCAACGCCAGAAGTCTAAACCTCAAGATGCACGCACTCGAAACTCTCCTTAGCATGGAGAACATCGATATCTGTGCAGTAACAGAAACCTGGTTCAAGGCTCCCGAGAGCACCCCAGCACTACCAGGTTATATCTCATACCATGCTTTTCGCCCCCAAAACTTGGACCGAACCACAAAAGGAGGGGATTATCAATATTCACAAAGATACCCACACCTCCAGGTTGGTGGCACAGCACGAAGCATCAGAGACTATCCATGTGCAACTAACAGTGGGTAAAACTGCCTTCCAGTTTATAGCCTGCTACAGACCACCCTCCCAAACCCAGGAACCCCACTCGGCCTTCCTGAGAACACTGGAAAATATGAAGGTCTCTCCAAACACCATTATATTGGGCGACTTCAACTACCCAAACATAGACTGGGAGCATTAATCTAGCTCCAACACCCTAGCCAAAGGTTCCTAGAATTTATAAACTCAAATGCTATGGAACAACTTGTTACCACTCCCACAAGAGGGGAAAACATACTGGACCTGATCATCACCAACATGGGGACTCTATGCTCCAGACCAGAAGTGTATCCCTCACTGGTATGATCAGACCATAAACTAATCTCACTGGATATTCACATCCCGACTCCACCCCCTGCCCTGAAAACCACAGTGAAAAACTTCTCTAAAGCAAATTTCACACTCCTCAAAACCAAGGTGGAATCCTTCAAAGCCCCTGGGCCTGTGGAAAATGTGGCCCAGACCGCAGAATCCTTTATAAACGCATTCTATGAACACCTTCAGGAATGCATGGATCATGCAATCCCAAATAAAACCAAGACCCAATCCTCCAAAGGCAGACGTCCTGTCTGGTGGACCCCAGCCATAAACAAACTATATAATAGAAGGAGGAAGCTACTACATGATAGAGCAAAATCCCAAAAAGGGAAGGCATCTCTGATCAGTATTAGCAAAAAACTACGGGCACTCATAAAATCGTCTAAGGCCAGCTTTGAGAGAAAAATTGCACAGGACACTAAGGATAATCACAAGGCTTTCTTTAGTTATGTTAGGAACCTGGGTGGGAATTCCCAGATATGCTCAGAATTAGTCCAAAATGACAAAAAATACACTGAACCCACAGACATTGCCAACATCCTAGCTGACAGGTTCAGCGCAAACTTCTCCCCCCCCACCAAAAGGGCAAATATCTATCCCAGCAGAGTGCTGCCCCCCCTGACATCTCAGATGCTCAGGTAAGAGCTACCCTCTCCAAAGCAAAAAACACAGCATCAATGGGACCAGACGGTGTCCTGGGCTGCGTCCTACATGAACTCCAAGAAGAGCTAAACCCAAACATAAAACTACTGTTCAAGCTCAGCCTTACTACAGGATATGTACCCAAAGAGTGGCGTACATCAACAGTGGTCCCTCTCCACAAAGGTGGTGCCTCAACGGATCCTGGAAACTATCGCCCCATAAGCCTGACTACCTTGGTCTGCAAAGCTATGGAAAGGATCATCATGGACCTCATAAATAAAGATATTGGGGACCTACAGACACTGGATCCTACCCAGTTCGGCTTTGTTAAGGGCAGATCCTGCCTCTTAAACCTGGTTGATTTCTTTGAAACAGTCACCAAGGCCAATGACGAGGGGAAGGTGGTCCACACAGCCTACCTGGACCTCGCAAAAGCCTTCGATACAATACCCCACTCGGGCATTATAGATAAGCTCACCAGCTTAAATATAAACCCCTATATCATTAGATGGGTTGCAAACTGGCTCAAGGACAGAACCCACATGGTTAGAATTGCTGGAGCCATGTCAGACTCCAAACCAGTTACAAGTGGCATCCCACAAGGCTCAGTCCTGGGACCTCTCTTGTTCGGTATATATTTTTCGGAGGTACAGGCCAACACGGAAGGACTGTGACTGACCAAGTTCGCAGATGACTGCAAACTGGGCGCCACAATCGACTCTCCAGCCGACACAAGCATCCTCCAAAAGGGCCTCATAGAAACAGACAACTGGTGCCAGAGCCATGGCCTCAAGCTAAACGCCAAAAAGCATATAGTCATCCCCTTTGGCAAAAACAAAGTGCCCACAAATTACCACATAGGTGGTAATCCATTAAGTACAGAAGAAGTAATTAGGGACCTGGGGACCCAAGTTGATAGCAATCTCTCATTTGACAACCACGTGGCGAAAATGGTTAGAAAAACATTTTATATAGCCCACCTAATCATGAAGGGATTTACATCTAGATCAGGGAAGGTCATCGTGCCTCTTTACTCATCCCTCATCAGGCCCATAATTGAGTACAATGCCCCTTTTGGGATGTACCTTATCAGACACCTGCAGCAACTGGAAAGACCCCAAAAGTACCTCACCAAGAGGATCAAAGGGCTCAGACAGATGCCATATGCTGCCCGGTTAAAGAAACTCCAGCTCTACTCAGTGGCATACCGCCTGCTCAGAGGCGATCTGTGCCTGACGTATAAAGCCATGTCCAACCCGGAATTAATGGACATGCTGCACCTCAGAAAATCCAAATCCCATCGAGCTACGCGCTCGAGAGACTTGAACCTCAGCACTGAAATAAATAGGACATGCTGGAGGGACAGATTCATAACCCAGAGGCTCCCTTCACTCTGGAATAAAATCCCAGTCCAGGTTTGGCAGGAGTCCCTCACTGACTCTCTTCAAGAGGAATCTTGATGAGTGGATGGGAGATCATAGGTTTACCCCGGGTATCACTTCTGTGTCACTGTTAGACAGAGGCACAGTATACTAACCTCGAAAAAGGGCATAGCAAAATTAATTTAAAATGGGCAGCGAAAGCCAAACACACTCTGGCTGGGCTTATAAATGCCCTAGGGCAGATAGCCTAGTATGAACCTATGAACCTAAGTATCAATGACAGGTTTCTCCAACATCTTCTAATGTTTCACCAGATGATATGCCATAGTTTGTACGTCAGTTTTACACATATTAATGTCCATATGGAAATACTGCTTATCTTTATAACTGCTAGCAAACAAATAGTAATATCCAGCACACTGCATTTATACATGGATGGTGACCATATATTTTTCTGTTTCTCATTGTAAAATTTCACATTATGGTTTTCTATAACATGCAGCTCATTCTATTAAGAAAACATGAAGTTTCTTACACCTTGCTCTTTCACATGTCCCCATTACTAATTGGTAAGTCATTTAATTAAGGAATCCAGACCCCTCCCAAAATAAAGGTCTATATTACGTTGACGAAAAACCTCTCCAGCGAACGCCTGTTTCCCGACCACTAAACAGCGAAATCTAACTCCTGCGAATGGCCATTTCAGCAAATTTTTTCCTAGGTGAAAAAATGCTTGGCCATCGTTGGGAATTTGCCGTCTTCCCCACTGCAGTGCGATCTCAGAGTTGGTATATTTAGTTAGGACTAGTTAAGACTGCGTATATAACATCTGTTCAGTACCAGCATTCATTTTCATCTTTTTTTTTTTTTCATCACAAGTGGTGATTACAGAGCAGGTTATTGCAAAGTGTATGTATGTACAGATGGTTGGATGAATGGATGCCCGACTTAAAGTTTTCCATTTACACAGTTTTGCATATGTAGCACACTATCCCCCCACATTGCCTATGGGTATAAGTTGTATTCATACTTGCTGTCCGTGGTTTTTATGTATTCATTACTGTGTGTGTGTGTGTGTGTGTGTGTGTGTGTGTGTGTGTGTGTGTTTTGTTGTTAATATGGAATGACTCAAAAGTATAAAAATATGCGGAGGCAAATGTATACACATATGTACATGCACTTACTATGAACAAGCAAATATATATTATATACACTATATACAATGTATACACATATACGAACACACACACACACACACACACACACACACACACACACACACACACACACACACACACACAAATATACATATATGTAAGGGTGCACTTCACTTTGTCAGAGAGTCAGGTGCTTGGAAAACCTGTTAAAAGTATTCTTCTTCAAGTGCTGGACTTCCAAAGCAGGAAGATCTAGTGCACAAGATAAGGTAAGTGTAGGTTTGATTTTTTAATACCGAAACTTTCAGATATACATCAGTAAGAGGGATGCATGCTGACCCTAACCTGAACCCCTCACCTTATTCAGGCAAAGTGTGTCTGAAGTTAGTGACAGAGTTTTGGTTAACTGATCACAATAGAAAACCACTTTTTATTTTGTGATCATTTATAGTTCTGATTAATTTATTTTTTTCACTAAGTATATTTAAGTATAGAGGCTGTGGGATGGCATAATAGTTAAGGTGTTTACCTCACATACACAAGGGTACAGGGTCTGATTCTCACCTTTCATGGGAAATTATCTAGGCTTTGTACCTGCCTATGAACCAAACTGCCAGCAATGATCACCTGCATTTCAGTGCTTATGTACTTCAAAACAACAGAACAAACTCAAGTATCTTACAGGATAACAGAAAAGTACACAGCAATTGTTACTGATCTCTAAGAGCTGCTGATGCTCTAGTCTTCTAGTCAACACTCACATCTTGAGTTTTGCTTCACTGCTGAGGTGAATTTCTTGACATCCATTTCTCCTCAGACATATATATATATATATATATATATATATATATATATATATATATATAAAAATCAACTGCCAATCATTAGCGGACCGGAGTTCCACTGTGGTGACCCCTAACCGGGAAAAGCCGAAAGACACAAACAATGTACATTTAGTACACGGGGCACTGGAATTGTGCTCAGAATTTGGTAAAAAGGCATCTCTATTAAGTACTTTTCTAAGGCTTGAATCTCATGCTGCAGCATTAACAGCAGCAAATGCAGAAGATCATCCCAAGCATTTTCCCACCTTTGAATAGTGTAATAAACTTCACTACCCCACACACAAAAGTATGGCAGAATGAAGGACTTGACACCTTATAAAGCTGTTCACTTAGATTCTGATCTCTGTTTGTCTGGTAACACAAACTTACAGATTTCAAAAAGCCTCTACACTATTTTTCCTTACTATAACTAGTTATACTTTGGAATAGCTAAACCCTCATATATAACAAGGAAGTATGATTCAGTTTCTCAGATCATAACTTATTTACTTGCCATGTGAATGACAACAAATATGTGAGTGCATATACATTCCACAATGTCTCCTATGTTTAACATTGTGGCATGGACATGAAAGTCAAAAACGTTTTCTTTTCCATGTCTGAGGCAGACAGACAGGAAAATAAGTGGACTAGTTATGGCTGTAATTCAAATATGAGGGCTTTACTGCTGTACAGCACTAATATCTGGGAGTTTGCTTCACGGGGTGGCTCACAGTTAAGGCGACAATGCATTATGTATTGTCTTTGAATCTCTGCATCCTTCTCACAGCCACTAATTAGCCCTTTACTATGTGTTATTAGGCTATGAATCCTTTCCCACCTAATGACTTGTCAGGTGCATTTTCAATAAATGAGATTTTTAATATAATAGGATATTGCTGTTTTTCTTGTTATATCGGTTTCCATTTTAAGAGTTTTTTTAAGAAAATATTTTTCCTTCAAATATTGAAATTAAAAAAAAATCAAACAAATCTATATGATCATTATATATAATAAGAAGAAACTGCATGCAGGCTGCTAGACATGAACAATGATTTATGGTAAGTGGGGGAGAAGACCAATTAAGGAGATGATGGTATGATTTGGTGGGCTGGTCTACTGCCTTGTCTAGGGTCCCAACTGACCATGATCCGTCTCTGGCTGTAGGTATGGATTGTAAATTTCCAGGTAAGCACTTCACAGGTGGAAAAAAGAAGGAATGATGCAGTGCTCCATGATAAGTTCAGGCAACTGCAAATGCTGCAAACATGAGATCCCATCCCACACACTTATGAAGAAGGAAGATCCCTCAATTTGAGAACTTCCACTGCGGTGTGAAAGAAGTAAGAGGTGATATCATGAAGCAGATGTCATATACAGTGGTAAAGTCAGGAGAATGCAGATATGATCTGGTACAGATAGTGCTACTGGTTGTCCAAAACACTGAAAATGCCTGCTGCCAACTAAGGAAAATTAAAATAAGAAGCAGCAGCAGTAGTACACATAACAAATAAATTAAAACACAACAGAAGAGGGTGAACCAACACAGCTGAGTCTTCAGAGAAAATGAAATCCTCCAAAGCAAACAGAGTCAAAACTGGCCACATCTACTACAGACAATCATAAGACCTTCTTCACATATGCCCGCAGTCTCGAAGAAGCACCCAGATCTGCTCAGAACTGGTGATCAAAGACACCACATACACAAATGCTGTACATATAGCCAACCTGCTGGATACAGATGCAGTAAAAACCTCACCCCCTCTGTCCACCCATCAGTAAATCAGGACATCCTCAGTACCTGCCCCCCTCCCCTTATCTCTAGGAACAGGTCATCACTGCTCTCTCAAAGGCAAAAAATATAGCCTCCATGAGACCCATTAACATCCCAGGCTGCATCCTACATGAACTTAGGCAGGAACTTGCAGCACTATTAGATGCCCTATTCAACCAAAGCATGAGCACCAGCTTCATCCCAGCTGAGTGGAGGACAGCCACTGTCATTCCTTTGCACAAAGGTGGAGCATCCACCGATCCGGGAAATTATAGACCCATCAGCCTAGCTAGCTTGATCTGCAATGCCATGGAACGGATTATCATGGACCTCATTAACAAGGACATTGGCAACCTCCAAACACTTGATCCCACACAGTTTGGCTTCATCAAGGGGAGGTCATGTCTGTTAAATTTGGTCGACTTCTTTGAGACAGTCACCAAAGCCATGAATGAGGGGAAGACAGTGTACACTGCCTACCTTGACCTGGCCAAAGCCTTCAACACTATTTCCCACTCAGGCATAACAGATGAACTCTCTCAACTAGACATCAATCCTCCCACACTTGCAGTTATCCCTAATGGCAAAACCTCTTTTCCCCATTTGTGTGTTGGATTAATTCTTAGAATACTTTGCTACTTTATGAATGTAATGTTATGCATGGCTATTATTCTTCTTCATAAAAATTTGCACTCAAAATCCCACAAATTTATCCCTGCTTCATCATCATCCTTTTCCACTTTGAATTATAGCCATCTGCTTGTGTTATGTATATGAGCTTTAACTGTGTAGCTCTAAAGTATCCCTACAAATCAGGTAATCCTAAACCACCTAGATCTATTGCAAGGATCTACTTAACCCACTTAACTCTAGGGCTCTTCCCCTCCCAAAACAATTCCCTCGACTCCATTATTTCCTGTTGATAACTTCTCCACTGGTTGATAAATATTCCTGACCCATACTACTTCACTGTTTCTATCTTACTATCCATACCAATAAACGAGAACTTCCACTTTCTCAGTGTTTGTATTACCCTTTTAGTCTCTTCCTACATATCCTTAGCTACTATAACAGTAAGGGGGTCCAAATCCAGAGATGACAGAGGGTCCGAATGTTGAGATGATGGGGTCCGAATGGAAAAATGATAAAATCAGCAAGCAAAGTAGAGTAGTATTGCTGGAAGTGAATTCACCCTCAAGTCTTGTTAAGTACCTTCACAAGGTGGACCCTGTTTTTTTTTTTTTTTTTTACAAAATCTCACCAAGGTGACACTGATCTGTAGACTATTTTATATAGAATATATCATGGACAGAAGTAGGCTCAAAAATAAAAAAGGCAAATGGGTGCACAAGTCCCACGAATAAAAAGCCCCCAACCTTGGTAGGTGCACTGGTGCAACGATGACTGGAAAAAAATAACAGTGTTGAATCCTCAAGACATAGAAACATTCCTAAAATGGGGTTAGGCCAGGCTAAGGGGGAGGATGCCCCCCCCCTCTTGTAGAAGGAAGTATTTCACAAAGATCACAAAAACTGACAGAGTGGATTACTGAGGATAAGAAATAAATTCTGTATTGTTACTATTATGCAAGAGGCCCAGAATTTCCAGACACAATGTATACAAAATGATTAAGAGAGAAATTAGAGGAAAGAAAAATACTTTGACAAGAAAAACTGTCAAAAGCTTCAAATGCAAATTTGTGTTCATTAATACAGATTAATGAAAAGCATTATATACACCAAGAAACCTTGGGCCACTTCCAAGATGGCTGCACATTGAGTAACAGCTAATTCTAGCTCTCCCAGTGTGAAAACAGAAACTTAGCAAAGAAAGCCAGTGGACCTAGATTTCTGGGTAAATTTCAGTAACTGTCTTGTAAGCCTACTACCTGGATGGCAGGAAAAAAGAAACACAAAAGACCTGAAGGAAAATCAGCTACAAAAGGCTATGAAAAAACACACTGACTGGGAAAAGTACTGTATTAGTTCAGCAAAAAGCAGTTCAACTCCAGACATAACATACAGTAATCTACAGGAAAGTATAAAGCAACTGCACACAGACCTGATTAAAATAAATGAAATATTGATGGAGTATATAAACTCAAACAATAAAAAGCTGGAAGAAGCCTTAAACAGATATTCAGATAAGGTGATAAAACAGCAAAACTCAGAGGTTGAAATGAAAAAAGGCTGTCTGAATATGAGACTGCACAAGAAGAGATGTTTAAAAAAATAATAGAATTACAGGACAGAAGACTTCGTGAAAACCTGAGATTTTCTGCTCTACCCAAGAAGCTGGAAGAAATGGACTGTATTAATTTTATAAAAGCAAAAATAAACAATTGAACTGGTATTCACAACTGGAATTGTTAACTGGGCACACTGTGTGCATGCTCCAAACCTGGCTATAGTAAAGATGTAATCTTACCAGTAGAAGGAGATAATTCTGACAAAACTAAGGCAAAAGGACAAAGTACTAAAAGTGGGAGACAGCAGTATATCTGTGGAGAATGACTACTCATACACCAGGCAGAAGAGGAGTAAATTCACTCCATTATTCAGGGAATGCCAAGAAGAAGGCATGAGATTCAAACTGCTGCACCCCGGTATCTTCAAAATAGTTTTCCCTAGAGGAACAAAATAATTTTTGACGAAGTACACACTTAGGAAGAAATACAAAAGTTTGTCCAACAAAAAGTGAGCTGTGAAACAGAAAGAGATTCTACTTCTTGTTCTTCTGGTAATAAAGACCACAGAGAGACTATGCCAGTAAAACATTTTACAGTGTTTTAATAGAAAAATGCTTGAAAAAGGGTAAAAAAGCACAAGAATTAACTAAAGGAATCAAGAGTACACTGGAAATGAAGCAGAGACAGGGCTTGGGAAATGGAAATGAACAGGAAGAGAACAAGAAAATCTGAAAATAATTGGACTTTCTTGGACCTCTTAAACTTGTAAGGGACTCTAAAGCATATGCCCTACTTCACATCATTAAAGGAAAACTCCACCCTAGAACCGAAAAAAAAACTGTTTCTTTTTCACTCTTTGTTTGTTTCCTGACCTACTTTAACACCTCAAAATCACTCTAAGTGCCTTATTTGTAAATTTAGCTTATTTGACACAACATGGCTATCAATGGGGCTTGATCTATCAATGTGAACTTGTACTCCCTCAACCCTTTCTCTTTCCCATAATACTTTGTATGACTCATCCCAGACATAAGGGTGTAACTTTGAATTCCCATGCCATTGACATATAATGGGATTTGGGAGGGTCACTGTTATTTTCTTTACCTTCTATAAAAGGACTGCTTCTTTTCTGTCTCTAATCATCCTCATTTATGTTTGGCTCATAACTTGGTTTACACTATATTTAGAAGTTATCCAACTACAGCCAGAAAAACAACTAAACTGCAGGTCTTTGTTCTGTGTTTTCTTTTGTAGTTCAGGAGGAATTGATAGTCCCCTCCCCCCACACTACTGCAGAAGTGTTAAAACTGTCACTGTATTGACAGACCCTTGCGGAATCAATTACTCAGATTACAAAAGAAAACCCTGAACAACGGTCTGCAATTTACTTTTCTGGCTGTAGCTGGATAACTTCTAAGTATAGTGCAAACCAAGGTTTGAGCCAAACATAAATGAGGGTGATTAGAGACAGAAAAGAAACAGTCCTTTTACAGAAGGTAAAGAAAATAACAGTGACCCTCCCAAATCCCATATGTCAATGGCATGGGAATTCAAAGTTACTTCCTTATGTTTGGCATGAGTTATATGACGTATTATGGGAAAGAGAAAGGGCTGAGGCAGAACAGGATCACACTGATACATCAAGCCCCATTGGTAGCCATGTTGTGGAAAACAGGCTAAAATTAAAATAAAGCACTTGAGTGATTTTGAGGTGTTGAAATAGGGTAGAAAACAAAGACAGAGTAAAAAAAAACCAGTTCTTTTTAGTTCGAGGGTGGAGTTTTCCTTTAACATTTGGAGAATAAAATCAGTAAATTGGAAATTTACAAATATAATTATTGCTTTGTAACACCACATTTGTCAAACAACAGAACAAAATCTGGAAATATTAGACATTTGTGGACTTTGTGTTAAACTTGTAGGGGACTCTAAAGCATATGCCCTACTTCATGTCATTAATGTTCAGAAAAGTACTCAAGAGATGGAAAGAGAAGGAAGAAAGTTAACTGCAAGTAAAACATTTTTTACTTAATAGTACAAGTTATACAGTAAAGTTTTTTCAATTATTTTTAAGTATAATGGGGATACTAATGTAAAGAGGTGCTCCTGTTTTTTTTTTTTTGTTTTCCTTTTCCATCTTGTTCAGTTTTAAGAAATGCAGGCACTGCAATGTAAAAAGAAATCTGGTTAAAAGAGTATGACAAAAGAAAAAATAGTGCACTTTTTCTCATTATTGCATACGGGAATGACTGGGTTAAAGCCATTAGCTTAATTTAGTAATGAGTTTTAAAAGAAACCAAGTAAATGTAAAGCAATATTGGATATTATAAGGCTTTTTTTTCTAGGAAATAGTTTTGTGTCTGATTCTCATATCTCTAAGCAGACAATCTGATGAATAGAAATGGTTTGGAGAAAATGTTTTCTGAAAGCAGTCAAATACTTGTTTTCCCAAATGAGAAAGCTATAAAGATAAGATAAAACATGACAGCACTTAATAGAACCACAGGCTGTACCATGCATCTTACCATGGATAACCTTTCTTTTAGGTTAGCTCAGGTTTGTGTAAGTGGCAGTCAGTTTGGAACATTTGTTTCTATTAGGAGGGTAAAACTTCAATATTTAAAGATGTACATAGTTTTGTGTGTTACTATTTAGTGAACAGGTTTTGGGGGGTAGTGTGTGTGTGTGTGTGTGTGTGTGTGTGTGTGTGTGTGTGTGTGTCTGTCTATATATATATATATATATATATATATATATATATATATATATATATATATATACATGCATTTTGTGCTTGTTTGTTTGAGGATTTTCAATAAAACAAAATGTAAAATGTGACATGGCTCAAATGGAGATGACAAGAAAAGTTCAGTTGTGTACACTTACCATAAATGTAGATGTTTGAGTGTATTCACTGTTGCAGTCATCACACTTTGGTTATCTGCCTGCAGGTAGCCCTCAGTCGGCCTGAATACCACAAACTTAGTATTTCTGCATTGGATGCTGTTGCGCCAGGACTGATGCCAGGTCGTCAGGGGTATAAAAACAGGCAGCCGACACCATTACATCAGTTTTTCTTGCCCCAAATGTCAGGAGCCCCCCAGCTAGGTTATGGTTGGGAAAAACACCACCAGTAAAAAGTAAATACCAATACCCCATAAGGTGTTAGTAATAGCCATAGATAGGAGAGAGAAAGAGAGAAAACCAGGGGGTTGGAGGAAGGGAAACCAGGACTGCAACAGTGAATACACACCAACATCTACATTTATAGTAAGTGTACACAACTGTACTATGTTCTTCGTGTTTCACTGTTGCAGTCATCACACTTGGGTGGATTCCCAAAGCTGAAGAAGGGTGGAGGCAGTCAAAAAGAGTAAGGGCTGGCTAGTATGCCTTGCAAGACTGCTGTAGCAAATCCTGCCCTGGATTTGGAAAAAAATAGGCAGGTGGTAATGCTTGGTGAAGGTGTGTACAGAACTCCAGGTAGCAGCCTCCAGGATGTCCCTAGTAGGTTCATAGGTTCATACTAGGCTATCTGCCCGAGGGCATTTACAAGCCTAGCCCATAGTTTTGTGGCTTACGCCACCCCTTTAGTATGGGGAACTATACCCATTATTTTGCTGTGCCTCTGTCGAGCAGTGACACTGAGGTAATCCCTGGGGTATATCTGCGATCTCCCATCCATTGGTCAAGATTTCTCTTGAACAAGGCCAGCGAGGTGCTCTGCCTCACAAATACCGGGATTTTATTCCACAGCATAGGAGTCTTTGGGTGATGAATCTATCCCTCCAGCACATCCTATTAATAGCCGTGTCGAGGTTTAAGTCTCCGCCCTTGTGGCTCTGACAGATCTAGATTTTTGAGGTGAAGCATATTCATCAAATCTGGGTTTGACATGGCCTTGTATGTTAGGCAAAGGTCACCTCTGAGCAAGCGGTGGCGACTGAATAGAGCTGGAGTTCTTTCAGTCGGGCAGCATAGGACAGATGTTTGAGACCCTTTATCCTTTTGGTGAGGAACTTTGTGGCCTCTCCAGCTGCTGCAAGTGTCGGGTCAGATACATTCGAATGGGGCATTGTACTCAATCATTGGTCTGATGAGTGATGAGTTTAGGAGACTATGACCTCCCTTGATCTAGATGAGAATCCCTTCATGATAAGGTGGGCAATGTAGAAGGTCTTCCTAACTACTTTAGCTACATGGGTGTCAAATGACAGACTACTATCAACCTGGGTCCCCAGGTCCCTGATAACTACTTCTGTGCTCAGTGGATTGCCACCTATTTGGTAGCTAGGGTAACCTTGTTTTCCCGAAGGGTATGACTATGCATTTTTGGCATTTAACTTTAGGCCATGGCTCTGGCACCAGTTATCCGTTTCTGTGAGACCCTTCTGAAGGATATCTGTGTCAGATGTGTTTTCTACTATGGCCCAGTTTGCAGTCATCTGCAAACTTTGTCAGCCATAACCCTCCTGTGTTTGCTTGTACTGGAAAAGTAGATGCCAAACAAGAGTGGGCCCAGGACTGAGCCCTGTGGTACACCACTTGTGACAGGCTTTGAGTCTGACATGGCGCCAGCAACTCTGACCCTGTGGGTTCTGTCAGTCAGCCAGTTTGCAACCCATCTTGTGATGTATGGGTTAACATTTAAGCTGATGAGTTTTTCAATGATACCCGAGTGGGGTATTGTATCGAAGGCCTTCGCCAGATCGAGGTAGGCTGTATGGACTGCCTTTCCTCATCAATGGCTTTGGTGACTGTTTCAAAAAGTCAACCAAGTTTAGAAGGCATGATCTGCCTTTGACAAAGCCAAACTGGGATGGATCCAAAGTCTGCAAATTCCTATGTCTTTATTTATGAGGTCCATTATGATCCTCTCCATGGCTTTGCAGATAAGGCTTGTCAAGCTAATGGGCCGGTAATTTCCAGGGTCGGTGGAGGCACCGCCTTTGTGAAGTGGGACCACAGTTGCAGTGCGCCACTCCTGTAATGCGTATCCAGAGGTAAGACTATGATTAAACAGCTGTCCTAGCTGTGGGTTTAATTCCTCGTTGAGTTCGTGGAGCACACAGCCGGGGACACCATCAGGTCCCATGGATGCTGTGTTTTTTGCTTTGGAGAGAGCAGTTCTCACTTGGGCGTTGGAGATGTTTGGGGGGCTGCAATCGCTTGGTATAGATATCTCTCCTTTTGGGGGGGGAGAAATGGATGCAGTGTGCTATCCATTTGGAAATAGTTTGTTTTGAAATGGCCTTGCCCTCTGCCCCTCTTGCAAAGCTGACTAGTAGCTGGTCAGATTTTCTGAAGGGCTTAGTCCTATCAAGGTAGACTCTGAGCTGTCTGTACACATCTAAGGAGTGCAGGATCCCTTCCCCTTTATTTTGAGGATTAGGGAAGAAGGTTGGCAAATGACTGGATTGATTGAGAGCCACACTGGACACCACTTTAGGCATAAAGGAAGGGTTAGTCCTGAGGGAAACCCTGTCAGCATGGAAAATAATGAAGGGTTCCACAGCCATCAGTGCTTGTAGCTCAGACACTCTTCTACCTGAAGTGATGGCTAGAAGCAAGGCTGTTTTCCAAGAGAGGAATTTTAACTCTGCTGATGCAGCAGGTTCAAAGGGAAGAAATGTGAGCTTTTCCAGTACAAAGTTAAGGTCCCAAGCAGGGGAGGTGCTCTCCTTGGTGGCCTTAAGTTGTTTGCCCCTCTCGGGAACTGTTTGATAAGGGGGTGCGGGAAGAGAGGTGGCTCAGTGTAGTAATGAGCAGAAATTGCTGAGGCATGTATCTTAATGGAGGAGAAGGACAGACCTTTGTGGAGTAGACCTGCTAAAAATCCAGGATAAGAGGCAGAGAGGGCAGTGTTGTGTCCTCTCTTTTAGACTGAATCCATGAGCAGAACCTTTTCCATTTATCAGCATAGGATTTTCTTGTACTGGGTCTTCTGGCTTCAAGAATGACATCCACCACCTGTTTGCTTAAGGCTGCTGGAGGAGAACTCAAGGAATAAGCCAGGCTGCAAGATTTAGGGTTTGCAGTTGTGGATGCAGAATCTGTCCCTCCTGCTGAGAGAGGAGGTTTGGATTCTGGTGTAGGTGCCAGGATGGCACTGATGTCAGGCTGCACAGGAGTAGGTACCAGTGCTGGTGTGGCCAGTCTGGGGCAATCAGGATTGTCCTGTTTTATCTTGAGTAATACTCTTGAAAGGAGGGGCAGAGGGGGAAAGGCATAGACTGAGAGATTTACGCACTGAAAAGATAGGGCATTCACTTTCCAGGTCCTGCTGTGAGGATTCCTGGTGCAGAATTTGCTGAGCTGGTGGCTGTAGGGGGAGGCAAAGAGATCCACCTCTGGGGTCCCCCATTTTTGGATCAGAAGGTTGAAGGTGTTGTGCTTTAATTGCCACTCATGTGGGTCTAGGAGGTTTCTTAAGTTGTCTGCTAGTAAATTTTGTTTGCCTGGCAGGAATTGAGCTTGCAGATGGACTTGAATGTCCAAGGCCATGTTCCACAGGGCCATGGCTAGCCTGCAGAGTGGGTAGGAATGGGTACCCCCTGCTTGTTGATGTACCACATAACTGTAGTGTTGTCTGCTTTTATTAGCAGTTGTCCTGGAAAGATTAGGGATCTGAAAGCTGTCAGGGCATTCTGTACAGCTAGTATCTCTTTTTGGGTGATGTGCAGATGAATTTGACTTGGGCTCCAGTGGCCCTGAATACATGTTCC
Source organism: Protopterus annectens (assembly GCF_019279795.1). Lineage (NCBI taxonomy): Eukaryota > Metazoa > Chordata > Ceratodontiformes > Protopteridae > Protopterus > Protopterus annectens. The sequence continues at coordinate 878,003,704 of NC_056744.1, read as the reverse complement.
ATCCATGTGTGCCCCCCAGGGACAGTCTGATGCATCTGTGGTTAGGGTCTGGGTGGCTTGGGGTTGAGTAAATGGCAGTCCCTTGTTGTGGTTGCATGCTTCTTCCCACCAGAGGAACTCTGTCCTTAGAGAGGGTATGATAGGAATGACTGTTTCCAGGTCCTGAGAATGTTGGCACCAAAGACTTTTTAAGTACCACTGGAGTTTCCTAATATGCAGTCTTGCATATGGCATCAGCAGTATACATGAGGCCATGAAGCCTAGGGCTTGCAGTATTTTTCGTGCAGATAGATGGGTTCTGGTGGCCATTTGTTTGAAGTAGTCTGTCAGCTAGACTTGTTTTTCTGAGGTGAGGAATGCCATCTGGGAAGTTGTGTCAAAGCTTGCTCCCAGGAATACAATCTGTTGACTGGGTACCAATTTTGATTTCTTTTTATTGATGGTGTACCCCAAGGAAATGAGAAGTTTTTTTCACAAATGTCAAGTACTGCAGCAGCAATTCCTGACTGACCACCTGAATCAGGCAGTTGTCCAAGTATGGGTAAATTTGAATATTTCTCTGCCTTCAATATACAATGGCTGGAGCCAGGCATTTTATGAACACTCTGGGTGCAGTAGATAAGCCAAAGGGAAGTGCAAAGAACTGATAATGCATAGACCCTGCCCTGAAACGTAGATACTTCCTGCATGATTCCCTTATGGGGAAATGCAGATAGACTTCTTTTAAGTCTAAGGTGATTAACCAGGCATCCTTGGCTAGCCTAGGAAGAAGCTGTTGCAGGGTAAGCATTTTGAATTTTGGTACCACCAGGAAGGTGTTGAGAATGGAAAGATCCAGGATTGGGTGCCAAGAGCCCTCTTTCCTGGGTACCAGGAAGAGTCTGGAGTAGAATCCTTGACCCCTCTGTTCTACTGGAACCGGCTGAATAGCTCTGATATTGAGCAAGAAAAGTACTTGGTTTTGAGCCTCTGTCCACTGGTTTGGAGTAAGGTCTGTAAACCTGCTTGGGGCTGGCAGTGAATGGAAATAAAATCTGTACCCTTGGGATACAATGCTGGGGACCCACCGGTCCTGAATGATGGACATCCAGTTTTTTGCATGAAGGGCAAGCTTTCCTCCTAAGGGCACAAGCACTTTGGCAGAGCTTGGGAGTGGAGTAAAGAAGTCATTGTGAACTTTTTCCGTAAGGATGTGGCTTACTACTCCCTGCTTTAGAAGTGGGGGTACTCAATTACTTAGCTCTCTGCATACCCTGTGATTGAAGTCTGGGTGGTCTGTTTCCCCCGGGTCTGGTTTGAGAAGGCCTGGAGGTAGCTGGCAAGGACCAGTGTTTGGAAGGGCAATGTCTACTGAATCTAGGGGGAGTTGCACTTGTAAGAATTCTTTAACAGTCTGCATAGACTTAGCTTTTTCTTCCATCTTTTTAAGAACCTCTTCTGCTTTGGTGCCAAACAAAAAAGAAGTTATGTACTCACCATAACGTTCCATGTTTGTAGTCCATCTCGGCCTTCATTCTTACATATGGGTTCGGAGCCAATCCTCGGCTCCGACTCAGCTGATTACAAAGCTCGAAGTCTCTAAGTTGGCTCATGGCAAGGTAGGTATCCCACAATGCACTAGTAAAAATCCCCAGATCTTGTTTACTGCGGTCTATAATAGTGAAAGAAAAGTATTTCCACAAGAAAAAACAAAGATGAAAGATCACCACTAAGGAAGATAGACATTATCTTGTCTCTAGATCCTCCAAGGATACATGGACGGGCGTAGGTGGGTGGGTTGTAAGAATGAAGGGTGAGATGGACTACAAACATGGAACATTATGGTGAGTACATAACTTCTTTATGTTCTGTAGTCCTATCTCGCCTTCATTTTTACATATGGGACAGCATCCCTAGCACCTTTTTCTTGGGTGGCTCACGGGAATATACTCCTAAGAAACATGGAACCAAAGGAGGCTCTACCCCTTGAGGCCAAGTCCAATTTGTAATGAGTAATAAAGGTATGAGGGGTAGCCCAATTGCTGCTGCACATATACTGTCCATTGGGATTCTGGCTTGAAAAGTGGCAGATGTGGATATAGATCTGGTGGAATGAGCTTTACTTTTAAATGGGAGTTATTTGCCATTAGAAGAGTAAATAAAAGATATGCAATTTAAAATCCAGTTTGATAACATTATCTTGGAGATTGACATTCCTTTTCTCGTCTCCGAAAAAATATAAATAACTGGTCTGATCTCCTAAACTCTTTGGTTCTATGTAGATAGAAAGAATAGTTGTGTAAAATCTTACCATAACCATAGATGTCCTTCTCTTCCATGTTGCAGTATTCTTGGTGTGAGAATTCTCCTGCCTTCAGGCGACTCGTACGTCGGCTCCTATACAAAAGCTTCAGCTTGGCTGTTGTAGCTGTGTGGGACATCACACGTAGGGCCATAAACCAGGGACCCTATGTGTGACGTCTGCACGCACAATCCTCAGAACTTGAAGCTAAGAAGGCAAAGTAGATAGCCCAACAGGACAGGCTGCCAAAGGTGAGATGTATACGGCCCTGGGTCTCTTCTGTAATGGAGAGAGGCATCAGGAAGCAGTTAGACTGGTAGAGTGAGTGAGGGGGTATGGTGGGTGGGAAGGAACACTGCAACATGGAAGAGAAGGACATTTATGGTTATGGTAAGATTTTACACAACTATTCTATGTCCTTCTATTCCTATGTTGCAGTATTCTTCGTGTGGGACAGTACCACAGCTTAGTTTGATGAAAGGGTAGTGGATCTAGAAGATGATTCCACAAAGCCTTGTAGGATTGCCCTGGCAAATACTGCACATGCTTTGGAGATTTGGTCCAATTTGTAATGTTCGGTGAAAGTGTGGATAGTGGACCATGTAGCTGCTTCCATAATGGAAGATGTGTCCATGCCTTTTTGGAAGGTCTTAGAAGTGGCCACTGCTCTTGTGGAGTGTGCCTTAACCCCAACTGGAGTTTTTTTTCTGTGGTGTGAGTAGCAGAAACCGATTGCCTTTCTAATCCAGGATGCAATGGTCTGTTTGGTGACTGCCCTGCCCAATGCCCTGGGGTGGAAAGATACAAAGAGTTGTTTGGATTTCCTAATGCCTTTAGTCTTGTCCGGGTAAAATCTCAGTTGCCTGTGGACATCTAGGGAGTGGAGTATCCTCTCTCCTTGGTTAGTGGGAGAGGGGAAAAAACTGGGAAGATGAATGGATTGATTTAGAGATAAGTCACTGACTACCTTGGGCATGAAGGAAGGGTTAGTTCTCAGTGTGACCATGTCCCAAATAGAAACGGTGTAAGGTGAGCATGCCATTAAGGCTAGTAGCTCGGTAACCCTTCTGGCAGAGGTAATAGCCACTAACAGTACTGTTTTCCAAGTACAAAACTGTAGAGAGACTGTATTAGCCGGTTCGATGGGGAGCTGGGTGAGTTTTTCCAAGATGAAGTTCAGGTCCCATGGAGGAGGAATAGACTTCTTAGGTGGTCTTATTGTAAGACCCCCTTAAGGAAGAGTTTCACATGTAGCCTGGCTAATAAGGGGGGATCTAGAGGTAAGCAGGCTAATAATGCGAAGAGGTGCACTTTCACTAATGAATAAGAAAGTCCACCCTTTATAAGTTGACATACACATGAGAGGACTAGGGGGGTGTCAGCCTTGTAAGGGTCCCTTTCCAGTCCCAGACACCACTGAGTAAATCTTTCCCATTTGGCAAGGTATGATTTTCTAGTAGTAGGTTTCCTGGCCTCCCTCAGGACTGATATCATGTCCTCTGAATAGTAGTGTCTGAATGGGGTTAGTAATTTATCACCCACAGAGTCAGGGAAAGTATTTGCAAGTGTGGGTGTAGGAGAGTTCCTTTGTCTTGTGTCAGAAGGTCCCCCTTGTGAGGTAACCTGCAGTGATTGCCCTTGGCTAAATTGTACGGAAGAGGGAACCAGTGCTGCCTTGGCCAGTAGGGAGTCACTAGCAAGATTTTTGGTTTGTCCTTCCTGATTTTCAGAAGGACTTTCTGAATCAGAAGGAAGGGGAGGAAGGTGTACAGGAACTTCCCCTCCCAGGTGAAACTGAAGGTGTCTACTCTCCAGACTTGGGGGGAGTAAGTCTTTGTGGAGAAGGTCTGCAGTTGCCTGTTCTGGGGGGAGGCAAACAGGTCTATTTGTGGAGTGCCCCACCGGTGGACTATGTGTAGAAAGACCGTCCTGTCCAGCATCCATTTGTGTTGTGGAGAGGATGTTCTGCTCACGAGGTCTGCTTGTTTGTTGTCCTGTGAAGGGATGTAACTGGCTTGCAGGGATAGGTTGTGCTGGTATGCTAGGTCCCAAATTAGTAGGGCTAGCCTGCATAGTTGGTATGCCTTGGTACCTCCCTGTTTGTTGATGTATCACATTACAGTGGTATTGTCCGTTACTATCAGAAGACGACCTGGTAGCAGTAGTGGTAGGAAGGTCTGTAGAGCTAAAAGAACTGCTGTTATCTCCTTTACACTGATGCTGATGTGTTTGGTTTTCATGTGAGGTTGCCACTGGGCTTGGACTCTGTAAGAGTGCGAGGCGGCTCCCCAGCCTGAGTCTGAGGCATCTGTATGCAATATTTGTGTGGGTTGATAGGGCTGCAGTGGAAGCCCTGGGTTTAGTTGTACTTGTTGGATCCACCAAATGATTTCCTTCTTTAAACAGGGAAGAAGGGGGATAACTTGTTCCAAGTGATTCTGGTGTTGTGACCAGATATTTTTGAGGTACCATTGCAGTATTTGCATATGCATTCTGGCCAATGGTAACATGGGAATGGCTGCTGCTATCAATCTTAAGAGTCGAAGGAATTGCCTTGCAGTGACTGTCTAGGAGAACAAGACTTCCTAGAAGTGTAAAGTTAGACACAGAACATTGTTCTGTGGGAGAAAGGCTTTCATTCGTTCTGTATTAATTCTGCAATCTAGGAATATCTTGTCCTTGTCTGGGTTCAGGGAGGACTTCTTGAGGTTTGGGGTGAACCCTAGTAGACATAGTGAAGTGTAGATACCTTAACAGGGAATCTTTGGACTGTGCTAGGATAAAGATGTCGTCCAGATTTGGGTAAATCTGGATTCCTTGGATCCTACAGAAGGCAATGGCTGGAGCTAGGCACTTTGTAAACACTGTTGGGGCAGTGGATAAACCAAAGGGAAAGGCTGTAAATTGGAAGTGCAAAGATGGGCCAGAGAAACGCAGGAAATGTCTGTGTGAGGCCCTGATGGGAATGTGCAGGTAAGCATCTTTTCGGTCCAAGATGACCATGAAAGCATTTGAAGGTATGCGGGGTAAGAAAGTGGGGAGTGATAGCATTTTGAAGGTGGGTACCTGCAGGTAAAGGTTTAGGAAGGAGAGATCCAAAATGGGTCTCCAGGGACTGTCCTTTCGAGGGACCAGGAACAGACGGGAGTAGAATCCCTTTCCTTCTTGTCCTGTGGGAACTGGCTCTATTGTGCCTTGCTGTTGCAGGTCTGACAGAATTTGTGGAAGAAGATGACATTGTTTTTTGGGGGGAAACGGAATGCCCTTCCAGGGGGGAATTTGTTTCCAGGATAGAAAGTACCCATTTTGAATAATGGTTAATAGCCATTGGTCTGTAGTGATTTTTTGCCAGAAGGGAAACTGTGAGTAAGGCGAGCTGAGAGGAGCAGATGGGTAAGGCAGTCACGCATTATTAGGACCTCCCTTGTCCTGAAAGTGTTGTCTAGGCTGAGGAGGTGGGCCAGTAGGCCTGGATGAGGAATGTCTTCTAGTTCCTCTTGTGGGTCTGGAGTAGGAGGCAGCAGAATGTGGGTTACGCTTAACTAAGGTAGTCTTAGCTGTGTAGTTCCTATAAAATCTGGGTATAGGGGATACCAGGAGATGTTTTATATCCTGTAATTCTTTGCTTTTTTCTTGCAGATTCTTAACTAGATCTGCTGATTGCTTTCCAAAGAGGAAGTTGTAATCCAGGCGGGCATCCAAGATTTTGGACTTGAAGTCCTCTGGCAAATTCTGTAGTCTAAGCCAGGAATATCTCCTAAGGACAGATGCTAATGCTGCAGAGCGAGCAGAAGCTTCTGCAGCATCGTAGCTGCATCTTATGAAGTGTCTAGCCACTTGTAGGGCTAAGGACAATTTGGAGGAGATATTCATCTTAATTGGACTGTCTGGGATTGAAGCCAGCATAGAGGTGGCTTCGGATACTATGTCCAGGGCATACTTGGTCATATGTGTTTGACAGTTAATGGATCTGAAGGCCAAAGTGGAGGACGTGTACACCTTCTTGCCTATCCTATCCATAGATTTGCTATTTTCCGTGGGCAACAGGGAGCCAGAAGGAAACAACCTAGACTGTTTATCAGGGGCAGTGGCAATCACTGCTGGGTCAGCTAAGGGTGGCTTTATGAGGAATATATGTTCCTCTGGCACCTTGTAGAAGCAGTCTGGGCACTTAGGTGCAGGAGGCTGTGAGTCAGGTGTTCTAGAAGCTGCAGTAAAGGCATCCAAGTATGCTGGAAGAACAGGGGTACAGCTGTAGGGGAGGGGGACTCCACTTGCAGCAGTTCAAAGTATCTTTTTTGGGTTTCTGTCATTTGAGAAGTTTCCCATTTGAAATAATCTTTTATTTTGGTGATGGTTTCAACAAATGTAATGTCTTCAGGTGGAGAATCCCCTTCCACAGCATCCTCATTAGGAGAATAATATTCCTTGGGAGAAGCAATCTGGGATGCATAAGAGGAAGATTCGTGTTCTTCTTCCTCAAGGAAAGGAGCCATGGGGATGGAAAAAGCAGAGGGGGGCCTAGGGTTTAGCAGATGCAATGCAGTTGTGGGTGAGGCAGAAGGCCTAAGGGCCATAAAAGCCTGCATAAGAGAAGAGGTAAAGGCCTCCCAGTCCGGAGGGGCTTCAGAAGCAGGAGTAATGTGTTTTGTTTTCTGCTTCTTTTTGGCCAGAGTGGCCTTAGGAGTCGGTCTAGAGCCGGGTTTGGCAGTGGCTGTATCCGAGGTCTAGATCCCGGTAGAAGGAACCACCAAATCTGGTTCCCCCTCAACATCGACAAGTGTCAGTGTCTAAGAAAGCTCAGTGGACATGCCAGTTGTCAGCTGTGCAGCAGACGGCCTTCTTACGTGGAGGTTTTTGGGTGGTCTCCGAAGCGAGATTCATCCCGAGAGCCAGCCGTTTGAGGCGTTGATTTTCTAAGTAAAGATTTAAAGCTGCAAGGCGGCTATGTAAGGTCTTAGGAACAAAAGATTTACAAATAGGGCAGTAGTTATGGTCGTCTTCCCGGCCTAAGCAGAAAATGCATTTGTCATGGGCGCCCTTATGGGGAATTTGGCGCCTGCAATGGCATTTTCCCTTTTTCCCTGACATCAGCTGAAAGCTACAACAACCAGGCCTAAGCAATGCGAAAGATCGGTAAAATATTAGAAATGAAAAAAACCCAACGGGTTACTTATCTGACGTCTGGAGAGCGATCGTACAATGCAAAGTCATCTGCGGCTGAAAAGTTCTGAGGATTGTGCATGCAGACGTCACACATAGGGTCCCTGATTTATGGCCCTACGTGTGACAGCCCACACAGCTGCAACAGCCAAGCTGAAGCTTTTGTATAGCAGCCGACGTACGAGTCGCCTGAAGGCAGGAAATCCCACACCAAGAATACTGCAACATAGGAATATAGAAGGACATCCTTAACTGTCTGTGTACATCAAGTTGATGAAACTTATATTCCGCTTTGTTTGTATGATTTGGAAAAAAGACTGGCAGTTCAACAGTTTGATTAATATTTGACTGTGAACAAATCTTGGGGATGAAGGAAGGGTTAGTGCGAAGGGAAACTCTGCCTCTTTGGAATATCAAGTAAGGAGGTTTGATTGAGAGTGCTTGCAGCTCTGACACTCTTCTGGCAAACATAATGACTACCAGAAAAATGGTCTTCCATGAAAGGAACTTTAAATCACATGTATGTGAACGTTCAAAAGGCAGTGAGGTAAGTTCTGAAAGAACAAAATTTAAATCCTAGGGAGATATAGGTTCTTGAAAAGAAGGCCTTAGTAAGGTAATGCCTTTTAAAAATGATTTACACAATCTGTGGGCCATAAGATTAGGTTCATGTTGCCCCAAATGAAAATTAGAGATAGCTGCTAATTGAACTATGATTGTAGCGGCAGCTGACCACTGATGAAAAAGTTTGGTTAGGAATTTTAATACTAAAGGAATGGAGGCTGTGTATGGATCTATGTTCCTAGCTTGTGCCCAAAGAGAAAATCTTTTCCATTTGCTAGCGTACAATTTTCTTGTAGAAGGTTTATGAGATGATGTCAGGATATGTGTAACCGCAGGGGAGAAATCATGAAGCCTGACTGGGGATGGAAGTGGAGCAGCCATGCTGTCAAGTTGAGGGTGTGGAGACAGGGATGGAATGTGCCAGACATATGTGTCAGAACGTCTGGTACTGGGTCCAGAGTCCATGGATCATCCAGAAGGTGAGGCCCGAGAAAGGGGAACCAAATCTGACGAGACCAGTAAGGAGGGATGAGAATCATTCTGCTTCCCAAAGTCTTCGCTTTCTGGATAACTTTCGATATTAGCGGAAAGGGAGGAAAAGCATAAAGAAGTCCTGAGGGCCAATTATGGACAACTGCGTCTCTCGGTATCTTCCCCCTGGGGGGGGGGTAAGGGTGAAGTAGCTGCTGCATTTGGTGTTCATTGCGGTGCCAAACAGATCGCAGCAAGCCTGTCCCCATTTGCAGAAAATCTGTTCTGCAACTTTCTGATTCAGAGACTACTCGTGAGGTATCAAGATTGCCCTGCTGAGCTTGTCGGCTATCACTTTGGTTCTCCCGGGATAAGTATTGCAACTAGAAAGCTTTGGGAAGACATCGCCCACTGCTAAACATATACAGCCTCTCAACATAGGGGGTAGGATCTGGTTCCCCCTTGCTTGTTTATATACCATACCACTGACATATTGTCCGATTGGATTGCTATTGTCCCTAGAGGAAGAAAGTCGTGAAGTACTTGCAACGCTAGTAGCACTGCTCTCATCTCTAGAGCATCTATATGTAACTGAGCCTCATGTTCTTGCCATGTGCCTTGGACTGTCCTTCTTAGATAATGCCCCCCGACCCTATCTGGGAGACATCAGTGGTCACAGTGGCAACGGATTGGCGAGGAATGAATGGTCTCCCTATTGTTAGTTGATTCAACTGGATCCACCAACGAAGGTCCTTTTTGCAAGATTCAGTTATTAAAATGGAATGAGACAGAAGCAGTTGCTGAAGAGACCACTGGGAAAAAGAGTAGCCATTGTAAAATTCTCATATGTAATCTGGCTAAAGGAACTAGAGTTATAGTAGAAGCCATGGCTCCCAGTAGTTTGAGCACTGTCTTCACTTTGACCTTGTGTTGGGGAAGCAGGCTGTATATTTGTTGTCTTAGAGTTTGCACTCTGTCTGAAGGAAGGCGAGCCATCATTGCGACTGTGTCTATTTCTGCGCCTATAAAAGTCACATATTGAGAGTGCGACAAGACACATTTTTCCCAATTTACAGTGATGCCTAGCTGAGTACAGACTCAGATGGTTGAATCCCTGGCTTGTAGAAGCAGGTGCCTGGTGGTGGCAGTCAGAAGCCAGTCGTCCAGGTATGGAAACACTTGGAATCCAAGACGTCTCAAGTGAGCCGTTATTACCGCCATGCATTTGGTGAACACCTTGGGGGCTGTGGTGAAACCAAAGGGCAGAGCATGAAATTGGTAATGACTAGCTCCCAGCTGGAAGTGTAAATGACTCATTGATGCTCTGCCCATTTTTATGTGGTAGTATGCATCTTGGAGGTCTATGGAGCACATCCAATTGTCTTTCCCTAACAGAGGGAGTATAGACTGCAGTGTGACCATTCGAAACTTGGACTTCTTCACTGATTCCTTTAACTTGCTGAGATCCAAGATGGGCCTCCAGTCCCCTGTTCATTTGGGCACTAAAAAGAATCTGGAGTAAGTTCCAAATCCTATCTGGTCTGCAAGGACAGTTTGGATAATTCTCCTTTGGACCAACTTTTGGACTTCTATAGTTGCTTGATTCCCGTGACTGGGTGGAACATCTGGGATTCTCTTGGTTAGATGAGGTGGAAAAGAGAAGGGTATGGAGTATCCTCTGGAAATTATTCTTTGTACCCACTTGTTTTGTGTGATGTTGTGCCAGGCTTCTGGGTACAAAGAAAAGTGACCCCCGACTGGCTCCAGAGAAGCGCAGCCGGGCCTCACTTCAGGAGCGCTGATAGGGACGTCCACAAAAACAATAAAGGTCATCCTGGTTTTGTGGATCCCCCTGCCTCTAGGGCAATGTCTACCACTATTTCCTCCTCCTCTGCCTCTGGAGAAGGAATCACCTTGTGAGTCTGGGAAAAATCTCTGAGATTTCTTGAACCACATTTTCCCCCTCTCTGACCTTTAGGGTATGGTTTAGAAGGGACAGAAAAACATACTCCCATGGCAGAGAGTCTTCCATTCCTGCTCGCATCAGGTGAGGGTGTCTTTTACCTTTGGTCCAAACAGAGAGGAACCATCAAAGAAGGCATTAGTAATTGTAGATTTGAAGGGCTCCACAAAGTTACACAAGCGCATCCAGGAGTGTCATCTAAGGGAATCTCTTGAACCCACTGCTCTGCTCGCTCCATCTGCTGAGTAAGATATCAGCTTCATGGAAGAGTTAGCAATAGAGTTTAAGGTGGACAACTGAGCAGTAACCTTCTCAGGGACTCCTTCCATTAAAGTACCTTGGAGAGTATCTGAACTCTTTTAGGAAATCTCTTTGAAGCCTAGTGAAATGGGTGAGGTAATTCAGCGATCTTAGTGTAAAAGCCACTGAAGAAAAAATATGCTTCCCATATCTGTCCATCGTTCGAGACTCTTTGTTCGGTGGATGGACAGATGAGGAAGTCTCTGCTAGTTCCTGCTTTGTGGCTGCTGCCACCACCATGGCATCTACAGGCACCTTTGGTCAGAAACTCTTTTTCCTTAAGAGCTGAAAGGAATTTGTTCGGTCTTCTAGGGACTGGTTCCACGGTGTCAGGAGTTTCCCACACCTTTTGACTCACCAAATCTAACAGCTCATCGAAAGGTGGAGACACCCAAGAGGCTGAAGGTTGGGACCAGAAAGCCTTCAGGTACATTGACTCCTCATCAGAAGGGGTGACGGTGGGCCAGCCTCCTCTCTGTTTCAGGATCTCTAGGATATCTACTTAGGAGATATCAGACAATGATCTAGGGGACCCTTCTGACTCCTCGAGGTCAGTGCCAGAGGTGATGGACTCATCAAGGGAGTCTACGTGCTTCCTCTTGCAGGTTCTTTTCCGAGGAGGCTGCTCAGAAGGGTATTCTGGGGAGGTCTTGGAAGACTGGGGACAACCCAAGGGGGGGCTCCTGAGGCTGCGGGTCTCTTCTGTCATGAGACAGGAATGATGCTGATACAGAGGTCGGAGCTTGAGGGGCAAGAACATTGTGTAGAGCTGAAGATCTAGACAGCACGCTCCTCATCATCTCAAAAGCAGATCCCCTCGGCTCCGAGGACATCACCAGTTCCGAAGAAGAGGAAGACGCTCACGGCTCCGGAGCGATCGGCTCCGAGATAGATGTAGGATCCGAGCTCAGCTGAGCAGACACACTGAGAGGTAGGCTCAGAACCGAAGAAGTTTGGGTCCGAGCATCCCCATCGAGGCTGACTGGTGAGCTTCGGCTCCTAGACACCAAGAAAGGCAATGAAGGTGTCGGAGCGGAACACGGCCCCGAGAAAACCACTTGGGGTGCTGGAGCTGACAGTTACACAACAAATGACACTGATAGATCTGGCTCCGAAAGACCGGCATGGCTTGGAGGAGGAACAAAAGCAGGTAATATGGCCTTAGCTGGAACCAAGTGGGTCAGAGCCGACAACAAATTTGCTAGCGCCGATGACTTCAACAGTCTAAGCACCATCCTCTGGACATTCTCCTCAGAAAGACTCCTGGAGGATCTGGAATACAAGGTATGGGATCGAGATCTCTGCAAAATTGGAAAGTGTCGGGGATACAGGTAGTAAGTCTCTTGACTGGCTCCAAGGTAAGGCTCCAGTTATCGGCTTCAAAAAACTTGGGGCCGAAACTAGAAGGTCTATATCAATAACCTCAATTGGCTACAATGGCAGAGAAGCCGAAGAGGTAGAAGGTTTGTCAACTTTGGCAACTTTCTCTGGCCGTCCTGATTTGTGAGTTGGTGTAGGAGACGGTCTTTTCACTGGCTTAACCTTCTCTTTTTTTGAAGAAGGAGACCTGGAGTGAGAAGAGGAAGAACTTGCTAAATCCTATTCAAAGGAAGGTTTAAGGAGACCTTTCAAAATCAGTTTGTTCTTCCTTTCCTGGAGAACCCGGGAACTAAAAAAATGGCAAAAAGTACATGTCTCCTGTAGATGTATAGCTCCCAAACAATACACACAAATACTATGCCTGTCAGTCAAGGACATTTTTTGTGAACATTTTATGCATTTCTTAAAACCCAAAGGTTTATGGTCTTTAATTTCCATAGACATAACTACAACAGACTATAATAGTAAACAGACAATAAGAAGAGAGAAAGTACAGTTGTGTACCTACCATAAATGTAGATGTTCGAGTGTATTCACTGTTGCAGTCATTACACTCGGGTTATCCTGCTGGCAGGCTACCCTCAGTCGGCCTGAATTCCAAAGTCTTGGTCCGGCGTCATTTGCTGTCGCCTCTTCCCTGATGTCAGTGCGCCAGGGGTGTATAAGATGCAGCCAACGTCATTTTCTTCAGTTTTTCTTGCCCCAGATGTCAGGTGCCCCCAAGGAGGTAGGCAATACATATTGCTTATAAAAACATACAGTAAAATAAACATAATACCTATATCTACAAGCAAATAGACCACATAGGTTGTATAGAATAGAGAAGTATAGATAAGTCCCAGCAAAGAAAGGGGAATGGAGGGTGGGTAACCTGGACTGCAACACTGAATACACTCGAACATCTACATTTATGGTAGATACACAACTGTACTATGTTCATCGTGTTTCACTGTTGCAATCATTACACTTGGGTTGAATCCCAAAGCTGAGGTAGGGCGGCTGGGTCTAAATAGGATTAGGAGTAGCTATGAGGCCCTGCAGAACTGCAGTGGCAAAGCCTGCTCTGGATTTAGAGTAAAGAGGTAAATGATAATGCTTGGTAAAAGTGTGCACTGAACTCCAAGTTGCAGCCTCCAAAAGTTCCTTGGTTGGTACTCCTTTGAGAAAGGCTGCTGAAGTGGCTGCTGCCCTGGTAGTATGTGGCCTAATATTCTTAGGCACTGACTTGCCATGCTGTGCATAGCAGAAATTAATACAGTGTCCTATCCATTTTGAAATAGTCTGTTTTGAGATAGCCTTTCCTTGTGATCTTGCAGCATACGCTACAAACAGATGCTCAGTTTTTCTGAAAGCTTTTGTTTTGTCCAAGTAGAAGCGTAGCTGCCTGTGTATGTCCAAAGAGTGCAGAAGTCTCTCCCCTTTATTCTGGGTATTTGGATAAAATGTTGGCAAATGAATGGTTTGGTTAAGAGCCACACTGGATACTACCTTTGGCATAAATGTTGGGTTTGTCCTTAGAGAAACCCTGTCCGGATGAAAATTGATAAAAGGTTCCACTGCCATTAATGCCTGTAACTCTGAGACTCTTCTTGCTGAAGTTATTGCTAGGAGCAGAGCAGTTTTCCATGATAAGAATTTTATGTCAGCTGTATTGGCTGGCTCAAAAGGAGGTAGTGTGAGCTTTTCTAAGACAAAGTTGAGGTCCCATGTAGGTATCGGTGCTCTCCTTGGGGGTCTTATGTTTTTTGCCCCTCTGAGGTACTGTTTTAGCAGAGGATGAGAGAAAATAGGAGGTTCTGTATTGTAATGAGCTGAAATGGCAGAGGCATGGATCTTAACTGAAGAGAAGGATAGGCCTTTGTCCAGCATCTCAGTTAGGTATTGTAAAATCTGAGGAATATTTGGAACAAGTGGTTCAAGTCCTTGTGCCTGGTTCCAAGCATAGAATCTCTTCCATTTTTCTGCATAAGATTTCCTGGTGCTGGGCCTCCTGGCTTCAAAAATGACATCCATAACAGCTTTAGAGAGAGGTGTGTTCTGAGTGGCTATATTATCTGCCATGCAGCCAGATTTAAGGGTCTGAGTTGGCTGTGCAGGATCTGATTGTTTTGTTGAGTCAGAAGATGAGGAATTAGAGGTAAAGTCCAGGCTGGGCCTTGAGACAAGCTCTTTAGGATTGGGTACCAGTGCTGGCGTGGCCAGTGTGGGGCAATCAGAATCATTTTTGGCTTCTCTTGTCTGAATTTTAGGAGCACCTTGGGAAGGAGAGGCAGTGGTGGAAAGGCATAAACTGTTAGGGTTTTCCAGCTGAAATAGCATCCACTTTCCATGCTTGTGAATGATAAGTCCTTGTGCAGAATCTCTGTAGTTGGTAGTTGTGAGGGGAGGCAAAGAGATCTATGTCTGGACATCCCCATTTCCTTGTTATCATGCTGAAGACCTGTGGATTTAGTTTCCACTCATGAGGGTCCATGAGGTTTCTGCTTAGTTCATCTGCCAGAGTATTTTTTTTTCCTGGCAGGAATTGTGCCTGCAGATGTACTTGATAGATCAGTGCTGTGTTCCACAAAGTCATGGCTTGCCTGCAGAGGGGGTAAGAATGTGTGTCCCCTTGCTTCTTTATGTACCACATAACTGTAGTATTGTCCGTCTTTAGTAGTAGTTGTCCTGGATGTAGTAGATCCCTGAAGGCTGTCAGGGCATTCTGTACAGCTAGCATCTCTTTTTGATTGATGTGAAGATGCATTTGGTCCGTGGGCCACGTGCCCTGAATACATTTTCCTGCCATGTGTGCCCCCCAGGCATAATCCGATGCATCTGTTGTTAGTGTCGGCCTGGCTGTGGGTAAAGTGAAAGGCTGTCCCTTGTTGTGGTAACAGGCCAGTGCCCACCATCGAAACTCCTGTTGCAGGCCAGGAATAAGAGTTATTATTGTTTCCAGGCTGTGGCACTGCTGAGTCCAAACACTTTTTAGGTACCATTGTAGCTTCCTCATATGCAGTCTTGCATATGGAATTAGCAAACTGCAAGATGCCATGAAGCCCAAAGCCTGCAGAATTTTTCTTGCAGGTAGCTGGGTCTTTGTTGCCATTATTTGAAAGTAATGAGTCAGTTGCCTTTGCTTGTCTGGCATGAGGTAAGCCATCTGGGCAGTTGTATTTAAGCTTGCACCCAGGAATATTATCTCTTGAGAGGGCACTAGTTTTGATTTCTTTTCGTTTACTGTGTACCCTAGGCAAATTAGTAATTCTTTTACAAACGCCAGATGCTTTAGAAGAATGTCCTTGCTCTCTGCTTGAATAGGGCAGTCGTCCAAGTAGGGATATATATGAATTCCCTTTTGTCTGCAAAATGCAATTACTGGTGCCAGGCATTTTGTGAAGATCCTGGGCGCAGTAGATAAGCCAAAGGACAGTGCAGAGAATTGGTAATGCCTTGAACCAGCTATGAATCTGAGGTATCTTCTGCAAGACTGTCTGATTGGGGCATGCAGGTATGCCTCTTTGAGGTCCAAAGTAACTAGCCAGGCCTTCTTGCCCAGCATGGGTAGACGTTGCTGCAGTGTCAACATTTTGAATTTTGGAACATCCAGGAAAGTATTTAGAATTGACAGGTCCAGTATTGGTCTCCAGGCTTTGTCCTTTCTGGATACCAAGAAAAGTCTTGAGTAAAATCCTTGTCCCTGTTCTTGCTGTGGTACTTTTTGAAAAGCTCTCATGTCCATGAGAGCAGAAATTTGTTTTTGTGCCTCTGCCCATTGGTTTTGTGGCAGGTTTGGCATACCTTTTGACCTTGGAAGTGAAACCTGTAACCCTGCGAAACAATATTCAGTACCCATTTGTCCTGGGTGATCATGTGCCAATTTTGTGAGAAAAGTGCTAGTTTTCCCTCTAAGGGTGCTGTCAAAAGGTAAGTGTTTGGCTTTTGTAGAGGGAAGTAATTGGGACTGTTTCCTATAAGGTTGTGATTTGTCTTCTCCACCTTTGGGGGCTGAAGTACCCCCATTGTTTAGGTCTGTAAGAGCCTTGTGGCTGAGATCTGCCTCTAGGGCGTATGTATCGGCCTCTTTGTGGACTGACACTGGAAAGGACCAATTCTTTGAAGGCCATTTTCTGCTAAATCTAGGTGGCTGAACCTGTAAGAAATCCTTTACTGTCTGCATTGATTTTGCTTTATCCTCCATTTTCTTTAACACCTCTTCTGCCTTAACACCAAACAAAGTATCATGCTGTAATGGAGAATCCAATAATTTTGCTTTAACATGATCAGGTAAACTCTGTTCTTTTAACCAAGCATGCCTTCGAATGACAGAGCCTGTAACTGCGGCTCGGCAAGAAGCCTCTAATGATTCAAAACCTCATTGCAGTGTAGGCTTTCCCACTTGTTCAGCTGCATGCAATAAATCCTGCATTTCCTTATTGTCAGGACATTCTGAGCTTGTAAGCATTTTCTGTTTTAGCAAAGACATTAGGTATTGTTGATATTTAAGCATGTGAAACTGGCAGTTTAAAGCCCTTACAGCTAAAGTAGCAGAAGTGTAAACTTTTTTCCCCCATCTATCCAGTGATCTAGAATCACTATCAGAGGGAACAGGGTTTTTTTGCAGTGGAGGCCTTGACCCCTTTGGGACCCTGAGAAATTGTTTCTGGGTCAGCAGCAGGGTTTTTATAAATAAATTTATGAGAGTCTGGGACCCTGTAGTATCTATCTGGCTTGACTGGTGCAGGGGGTAATGAATCAGGAGACAAACTGGATTCAGAAAAAACATCATCAACAATATCTAGTACAGGGGGAATAGCAAGGGGCCTGTGCTGAGGCAGTAAAAGAAAGTCTCTGAGCCTTTTCTTGGATTCTGAATAATCCTGGCTCTCCCAATGGAAATGCTCCCTCATGGTGTGCAGGGTTTCCACAAAAGAGTACTCCTCAGGAGGAGAGGCTGAAGGGATAGATTCTTCAGCATCAGAGTCCTCATAGGGAGGAAGAGAATATCCCTGTTCTGAAGAGGAATCAAAGGAAACAGAAACCTGGTCAGAGGAGTCATAGTCAGTGTCTTGCCTAGGCCTTTTATCAGGAGGGGGATGGGAACCCCTGATCAAAGTAATTAGGTCTTCGGCCATTTTAAGCATCTGTTTCTTTGGCATGGATGACTGTCCAGGAGAATGCTACACTTGTTTCTTTGTCTTTAATGGTGTTTTACACTTTGCCTTGGCTGCTGAAGTGGACTTGATAGTAAGCTGTGAAGGTCTGAAAACACCCTCAAAAGCCGATGCCTGCTCAGCGGCCCCGGACCCATCTGAGGGAATAGTTTCCGTAGGCCCAATACCTTGAGTTTCCAGAGGCCTAGTTGTCTCCACGTGGGAGTCGGAGGTGGCCTGTGGCTCTAAGGTAGCGGGTGTCAGGGGCTGCAAAAGCGCCTCACTGAGAACCGGCGACTGGCCTAGAAGAGGCTTCATCATTGGTTTTGGACCTCGGATGCCTGTCCTTTTCTTTGTCTTTGTGTTTTTTATGAATTCCGGTCATCGGTTGCTCCGATGGCATTATGTAGTTAAACCTTCGGCCAAAGTAATGTAAAGCAAAATCAAACTGACGCTTAATAGTGCATTGGTTGAATCTAGCACAAAACCAACAACTAGCAACGTTGTGGTCAGGGCCTAGGCAAGGAATACAGTAAGAGTGAAAATCCTTATGAGGTATTTGCTTCCCACAAGAAATACAATTGTTAACCTTTACTGACATCGGTCTGGAGCAAGAAAAAGTTTCCCCAACGGGGTACTTAGCTTTATTGAAGACTTCGGTTCTGAAATTCGATTTTGAAAATCTCAGGAGTTGGCCGACCGGCACTTGCGAACTGCTTTTGCTTCAGGCACCGCACGGCAAGAAAGACGGAAGAAAATGGCGTCGGCTGCATCTTATATACCCCTGGCACATTGATGTCAGGGAAGAGGCGACAGCAACCAACGCCGGACCAGGACTTTGGAATTCAGGCCAACTGAGGGTGGCCTGCAAGCAGGATAACCCGAGTGTAATGACTGCAACAGTGAAACACGATGAACATCAAAATCCTCTAACTTAAACGGGCCTAGCCTTGCTGAAGAAATAACACACAAGGGAGAAGCCAATAGAGGACTAGGTCCTCTAACTTAAATGGGCCTAGCCTTGAACAGAGGGGGTAGGTGAGGCAGAGAATAAACAAACAGAAAAGGGAAAGGTAGGTCCTAACTAAAAAACGGACCTATACCTGAAAAGATTAACAACAACTAACAAAATAAAAAATGAGGGATACTACTAAGGAAGGCCTGCGGAAGTGATGGCCACAATTAGCAACAACAATTTGCAATAAAACACTAGAAAACACACTAACTACTCGCAAGTTAACAACAGTAAGCTATTAATACTAAACTAACTTTACAGTCTAAAAGAACACTATAAATTTTAGAAGAAAAAATATTCCAACTTAGCCACGGCCAAGAAAGAGAACACTTCTGAACTTGTAGAGTGGCAAAGAAGATCTGGGGATTGTTACTAGTGCATTGTGGGATACCTACTTTGCCATGAGCCAGCTTAGAGATTTCGAGCTTTGTAATCGGCAGAGTCGGAGCTGAGGATCGGTTCTGACCCCATATGTAAGAATGAAGTCGAGATAGGACTTCAGAACATCAGTCCTTATTCAAAGGAGCGTCTAGTAACTTTGATTTGACATGGTCTGGCAAGGTCTGCTCCTTCAGCCAAGCATGTCTTCTCAGTACAGAGCCAGTGACAGCTGCCCGGCAAGATGCTTCTAGGGCGTCAAAACCACACTGCAAGGTATGCTTGCTGACTTGGCTTGCAGAGTGCATAAGCTCCTGCAATTCTTTATTTTCTGCACAGTCTGAAAAGGTTGCCACTTTTTGTTTAATAAGTTCCATAATATGTTGCTGGTACTTTAGCATGTGAAACTGACAATTCAATGCCCTAATAGCAGGAGTTGCAGAGGTATATACCTTCTTACTCCATCTGTCCAAAGCTCTGGAATCGTATTCCGAAGGGGTGGGGTGGGATTCTTGGCTGTAGTAGCCTTGATACCTTCAGGCCCCTGGGAAATTATCTCTGGATCAGCAGTAGGATTCTTTAAAAGAAATTTGTGAGTATCAGGTGCTCTGTAGTACCTGTCTGGTTTCCTAGAGGCAGGAGGTAAAGTGTCAGGAGTAAGACTGGATTCCATAAAAACATCATCCACAACATCCAGGACAGCGGGTAATGGTAAGGGCCTGTGTTGAGGCAGCTATAGAAATTCTCTAAGTCCCTTTTTGGACTGAGGATAGTCTTGGCATTTCCAGTGGAAATGCTCTCATAAGGTATGCAAGGTTTCACCAAAAGAAAAATCATCTGGAGGTAGGGTTGCCACCTTTTCAAATGCCCAAAGTGGGACATTTTTGGTACAAACGTCAGATTTTGCAGGGAGAAACATACCCACAGCCAGTAAAAAGGACAGAACTTCACTTTTTTGCCTAAATAAAAGCTTATTCTTGTGTCATTTTAGTTGCTTATTCTGTTTCTTATAACATTTAGGTGTTTCAAATACAGAATAACTGTTTTATGCAACTATTACAGAAAATATAGGAAATATTTTTGACCTAAAATCTCAGGACATTTGCCATTTTTTCAATTTTTTTGCAGGACACAACTGCCCAAACAGGGACTGTCCCTCGCGAAGTGGGATAGGTGGTAACCCTATCTGGAAGGGAGGCAGAGGGAATGGATTCCTCTGCATCTGAATCCTCATAAGCAGATAAGGGTATGTCTTCATAATGAGAAATTTCAGAGTCATCGGACTCCTGGTCTGTAGAAGCTGAAGGGGACTGGACTCTGTCTCTTAGCAGGGGAAGGCTGACTTCCCCTAATCAGCGTATTAAGGTATTCAGCCATTCTAAGCATTTGTTTTTGTGGCATGGGAGCAGGTGCATATGCTTTGGTTGTCGGTTTTCTAGGCGTAGTGCGTACTCTGGGCCTAGGAAACTCGGTAGTTTTGGTTAAAAAAGAAGTTGTCAGTTAGAGTTGAATATCAGTTGAGCAAATAACTGCCTCAGAAGCCGGTGCCTGCTGAGCAATAAAAAAGGTTCCCCAATGGGGTACTTAGCTTTAGAAGACTTCAGGATTATTAAATTCGTAAACAAAAATTTAGGTAGCGGCCGACCGGCACTTGCGAACTGCTTCTGCTTCGGGCTCCTTGGCAAGAAAGACTGATGTAATGACGTCAGCTGCCTATTTTTATACCCCTGACAACCTGAGGTCAGTCCTGGAGCGACAACATCCGAAGCAGAAATACTAAGTCTCTGGTATTTCGGCCTTCTGAGAGCTACGTGCAGGCAGATAACCCAAGTGTGATGACTGCAACAGTGAAACACGAAGAACATCAAAAGAGATTAACCTGCCAAACAGTACAAGCATGTAACACAAAACTGGAACTAGACATCTAACCAAAAAAAAAAAAGTTAAACATAAAAGGTGGGAATAATTTCTCAAGAATATGATGCTTTCTATAATGTCTTGAAACGTTAATGGCCTCACAGATAACTAGAAAAAAGAGAGCAGTGAATTATATTAAAAATATAGAGTGCAAATAGCTATGCTTCAGAAGACACACTTGGAAAGAAATGAACACGTAAATTTGATAAAGTTTTTTCAGAAAGGTTATCCAGCATTATACCTGGTCCAACGGAAAACAGGAGTACTTGTATTAAATGCCAGAGGAGCTCTAACAGTAATAAAAGAGGATAAAAAAGACAATAGTGGTAGATCTGAAGCATACCTCTCAAGTGAACAGATTTTCGCCTAATATTTTTGGTCTCTTTCTCATAAAATTGTTTTCTGGCAAATCACTGGGAATTAAAGTTACACAAGAAAAGCAGGCATTTCAGTTTCAGACTTTATATCCTTCAGAAAATTCATGCTAATGCAAAAACTGTTAATCTATCCATTTTCTAAATTTGTAAGAGCAATACTTCAGAAGTGTCCTTATTTTTGGGCCTTTGATCCCATTATGTGTGGCTCTGTCCAGATTTCTTGCTCTAAGATGTTGATAGGTATGACATGCAGTACAAAGGGGCAACTGGCAACAGAGAATGACTACACTGGCATATATTTATATTCCACCAAAAATTGCTATAATGGAGCTTAAGAAAATTCTGGAAGAAATAATCAGCTTTCACAATGAATATTACTTATAAGTGGGGACTGGAATTTCATTTACAACAGTGAAGATGTGCCTAGGGAGCCCAGAAGGGAAAATACAACAAAAGAGGATTTTTAAAGAAATTCATGAAAATATTTGGCATGGAAAATGTGAATTCAATACTAGCGGTTCAGAGTGAGTTTACATAATATTCCCCAAGTTACAAAAACTGGGCTAGGCTAGACAGAATTTACATTTCACAGGGACATGTGTGTTTAATTGAATGTCTTGATATGCACCCAATAACTATTTCAGATCATGTGACAATAATAACTAAAATAAAAAACACAGGGTAATGAAATAAAAATGAGACGCTGGCGCTTTCCCACCTATCTGTTAAAAAGAGAGGAATTTAAGAAATGGGTAGTGGAAATTGTTCAGAAGCTATTAGAGAAGACAGAAATTTATTCTGAAAATATAGCTAGGGAGTAGGATAAAATTACAGAGAAGATAAAAATAGGGTGGAAATAAAAGAAAGGGAGATATGGTTAAGAAGTAACAACAATTGTTTAGAAGGACTGACAAATGTTGAAGTATTGCAAAACGGGGGAAATCTCAGAACAAGAAGAGGAGCAATTGCAGAATGGTAAACAGAAAATAAGGAATTGGAAGCCACGCACTCTCCAGCCAAGACCAGAATAGCTGGTCAAAAGGAGAAGGCCAACACTTGCACCATACCACATGGAACACATGGCCCTCCAGAACACACACCAGCACTGCCTTCACATAAAAACACAAACCACACACCCACCTTCGCAGAGGCTCTCAATAAAAATCTACCCAGGCAGCAGAGACCTCCAAGGCAGAAACGCACTCGACCACCACAACACAACACTAATCATGAGACACATAACTCTCCTAAATAGTGTGCCACTCAACCAAAGCCCATAAGGCAAAACAGGATGCCCAACACACTAGTCATAGGTGACTCGATAGTGAGGAACACTGATGTCCCACTCACAAGATTGAATAAGGAGAAAGTAACAGTAAGCTGCCTGTCAGGTGCCAGGTTCGGACACAAAACGCATGCACTCAGGTCGCTCAACAACAGGTACAAATATGACGCTATCATTGTACATGTGGGTGTGAATGACCTGAGATGTACCTCCCTGGACTACATGAAAAGAGACATGTAGGAGCTCTCAGATTATGTAGCCCAGGTGGGTATGACCCTAGCTCTGAGCAGCATCCTACCATCACCCTGAATGATACCCCAGTAGAAGCAAAAATTATTGATTTCAACAACTGGCTAAGTGTCTAGTGTCATTCTAAGAGGATCCAGTATCTGTCTGCCTGGGATGACATGACTGACAGACCTCGATGCTTTGCCAGAGATGGCCTGCATCTGTCACCCCTGGGCTTCCGGATACTGGCCAAGGCTCTTGCCACCCCTACAGTGCCTTTTTTAGGTGGTGTTCCAAAGACCAAATTACCACCATAACAGCTACAAACAAATGCAATCTGAGGGTCATGTTGCTCAAAGCTAGAAATCTAAATCTCAAAATGCACTCATTCGAGGCACTCTTTAAAATGGAGAACATCGACATTTGTGCTGTAACAGAGACCTGGTTCAAGGCAGCAGAAAGCACCCCTGCACTACCAGGCTATAACTCATTCCACACCTTTCGGCCCCAAAACTTAGACCAAAGCTCCAAAGGCGGTGGTGTTTCCATATTCATAAAGCATGCGCACACCTCCAGACTGGTAGCCCAACATAACGCATCAGAGATACTTCAGGTGCAGCTAACATTGGGTAAGACAGCGATTCAGGTCGTAACCTGCTGTAGGTCCCCAACCTTATCCCAAGACTCACACTCCACATTCCTAAGCACCCTGGAGAATATTAGAGTCCAAAATAACACTCTCTTACTAGGCGACTTCAACTACCCCTCCATTAACTGGGTAAACTACTCATGTACGAATACACTTGCCCAACGTTTCCTGGAGTTCATTAATTCCAATGTCCTGAACCAGCTTGTTCTTACCCCCACTAGAGGTAGCAACATCCTTGATCTTGTCATTACTAACATGGGCGACCGTTGCTCTACACCAATAGTCAGCTCCTCCCTGGTTAGATTCGACCACAAACTAATCACCTTGGAAATCGACATCCCTCCCACACCCCAGCAAAGGTAACCACCATGAAAAACGTCTCCAAAGCTAACTTTGGGATCCTAAAAACAGAGGTGGCTAACTTCACGGCACCCATGCAAATGGAGAATAGTTGAGTGACTGCAGAATCATACACCAATGGACTGTACGAAGACGTACACAAATGCATGGATCTCGCCATACCCAAAAGAACCAAGACACTCTCCTCCAAAAAAAGGAAGTCAAGCTAGTAGTCCCCTGCAATAAACAAACTTTACAACAGAAGGAGGAAACTGATGCGGAATAAGGTTAAGTTCCAAGACTGGAAAAATTCCCTTATCTGCCTTAATAAAAAGTTGAGATCTCTCATCAAATCCTCTAAAGTAGACATGTCCAACCTGCGGCCCGCGGGCCGCATGCGGCCCTCAGAGCTCTTCCATGTGGCCCTCAACCTCTAACTGCAACATCGATGTACGCATGCCCCAAAACACTTTTTTTGTTTTGTGTTTTTCGCTCCCGTGACCTGTAATGCTAATGTCGCTGTGCGCATGCACCAAAGCACCCTTCTAGTTTTGTTTTTGAGTCAAAAAAGGGTCAGTGTGTTTACACCATTATTTTGCGCCAAACAATCAGTGTGTGTGCGTGTGTGTGTGTGTGTGTGTGTGTGTGTGTGTGTGTGTGTGTGTGTTCTCGCTGAAGAGGGACTCATGTATGGATTTACCGCTGTTGCCTTTGAAAGGGACAGCAATTACCTGTTTTAAAAGATAAGTACGGAGTGAGTGAGTGCATGCATGAAAGCAGAATTGTGTGCGTGAAAGTAGAAGAGTGTGTGTGTGTGTGTGTGTGTGTGTGTGTGTGTGTGTGTGTGTGTGTGTGTGTGTGTGTATATGTGTGCATGACAGAGAGAGACGCATGCACAAAGAGGCTAACAATGATCAGTCTACCTACTGAACACAAACAAGTTAGCTCACAAATATGTCATACATTAAGAGTACACTTTCATTAAATTGCGGCTTTCCTGACAGGGAGAATGTTGTATTGAACATGAACTCATACCTCTTACCTGTATGGATTTTCAAAAAATGTCTGGATTTTTGCCTCATCTTCCAATTTGTGTCTTTTGCTTAGGAAATAAAAGTAGTCATCCAAAGTAATGCAGTTCCAGGGAGTAAGAATGAGACAGCAGCCTAGGGTTAATGGGTCAGTAGTGGACTGACTATGTGGGACTATAGCATATAAAGTTGTATTGTTTTTTCAGACAAACAAAAAAGCACCTAGTACTGTTTTTTTATTGGTGGGTTCTAAGCAGTGGTAGATTAGACAATAGTAAGCATAGCTTTGGCAGATCATCAATACTGACAAATCAAGTGGGCACAGTGTTATTTTTTAAATGTTGGGGATTTTAGTGTGTGCTTATGTGTTGGGAGTGTTGCAACAGTAGATGATTATTAAAGACAGAGACTTACGGACTGTGGAGAATATGTTTCTTTGTTTCAAAACCTAATACTTGGGTACACATGCCAGAAGTAGATTTTTTAAGACATAGCTTCTTGCCATTTACAGTGGATGGATATTTAAATTTAATGGACAATGTATTAGCATGGGCCTGTGGGGTTCTGAAGGATGCCAAGTCTACCACTGCCAATGTCTTGTAAAGTGATCTGGAAATGGATATTGGAATGTTACTGAAAAATATAGTAAGTGGGCTTAGAAATATAGTTTCATTAAACAAAGTGTACTTTCAATTTACAGCCCATAATTTAATTTATTTCAGGTAGTCCAGATACTGGTAGATTGTATACCATTAGACTTAATTAGGGAGAGCTGTCACTCTGGGGAAACAAGCAGCCCTAGTTTCTGTAAAAGCTCTGTGGTTGCTTGCAGGTAGGAAGTTGCGGGATGTTGATGCAATGTGTTTTATTATTTTTAATGCATTTGCCATTTCAAAGCATGGTTTTCTTTGATGCAAAAGAAGGCAGGATTGAATGAGCCATATAATGTATAACTGACAGTAATGGGATAGAAAGATTATAAGTGATATATAATGTTTGCAGCTACAGTTGTTTCAATGGTGTCTGTGATGCATAACTATTTTTGGGCCTGTGTCCCACTTTTATTTTTCGCTTTGTCCAGATTTCTTGCTCTAAGGTTAAGAGGTATGGTTCCATACTAAATCAGAAGTTGTATTTACTTTGGAGGACTTTTCAGTATAATTATGAAAAACAGAGCCTTTTTAATATCTCTGCTTATTTCCAATATAAACTGCCATGTAACCTTGCAAATAACCTTCTTATTAAGCTACTTTACTTCTTTTGGAATTGACAGGTATGATTCATCTGTTTGGACATAAGTATAGAGTGCTAATGTGACTTTGATTTCTTGCAGCAGTCTGTGGTTTACATAATCATAATAACTTTTCTGTGTTTCTGGGTGTGTAATCAATTTAACAGTTTTAAAGATGTTTTCCAAAAATAAATAAATATATAATAAATAAATAATCCTCTCTACACTTTGAGCTATTGACAAAGTCTGGGAATTTGTTTTTTTCAAAAGCGAAGGTCAGCATTACAGCTCAGTAAACTGTCAGTCTGTGAGTAACTTCTGCACAAATTAAAATGTCTGAATGTCAAATGGCTTTAGATTGGAGGGAAGTTTATTTTTATTTATTTTATTTTATTTTACATTTGTTTACCGGGAAAAGTCCGACTGGACACAGGTCCATTTTCAGCGGAGGCCCGGGGAGAAAAGCTCCAAAAATAACACAAAACAATATAATACAATACATAGAGAGAGAGAGAGAGAGAGCAAATTATGGATGTAGTACTCATACAATATGGCAGGGATTACATCTCGTAACAGTGAGAATCATTGAGGTACAGAATAAACTTAAAAACATTTTTTACAGTTATAATTACAGCAAGGCAAATATCAATGAGTAAAGTTTTTAGGAGAAAGCTGTTTGTACATAGCTGAAGCTCTGAAACAATCTTTTGGTATGGATTAACCTGGGGATTGACACAAATTATATGTTTACACCAGTATGTAGCATTATAGTTTATGGTTTTCTTATTGATTTACTTTTTGCCGAGCAGTTGTTTGTTGATTTATTGATGGTCCTTTTGGTGGTGGGAAATTACATGGATGAATCCATCTCTATTATGATTTTTTTTTCAAATATTTTGACTTCCAGACAATTTCATTCAGTGAGTGGGTGTCATGTGATTACCGAGGTTGCCTATTTTACAAGTAGGGCTTTTGTGTGTGTGTGTGTGTGTGTGTGTGTGTGTGTGTGTGTGTGTGTGTGTAAGAGAGAGATTTAATATGTATACTGAATTTAATTTTGCAAATGGAATTCTTAGTTAAACATGCCCCTCTTCTTGGGCAACTAGACTTGAGTAACCAATATTAGATCTTAGCCATCCAGCTGGGAAAGGTTAGTATGTGGATTTTCCATCTGGTTTGATGAAGGCTATGCTACTTACCCAAGGACTACATTTATGGTTATCCATCCAGCCATCGTGTTGCTAAACTACACTGTTTGATAATGAGAGGAGCTTTTTACAGGTTTTTGTATCAAGAACCTGCCCATAACCTGGCTTGTTTATGTTGCAGTGAAGGCTGTGGTCTTTGTAGTGAGCGTTTTAAGTATAACCAGTATTTCTGAGGAAGAGGAAGTCTCTTAAGGCAGGATCTTTCTTAGCCTGGAAAGCAAGCCAATGATGGACTTTATAGGGGCCAGTGAGAGACAGAGGAAAGCAAGAAGCTTTTTAGTCTGTTTGGATAACTAAGTGAACTTAGTCCTTTGACCTTTTTTGTCAGAAATGGTTGTAGTCTTTCTTTTGGCAGGGTGTTTTGCTGACGCACATGCCAAAAGGGGCACTGCACTCAATAATGGCTCTTGTAAAGGAAGAATACAAGGATGTTATGACCTCCTTGTCCCTGGATGAGATACCCTTACTAATGAAGTGGGCCATGTAAAAAGCTTTCCTTACAACGGAGACAACGTGATGGTCAAAAGTCAGGTTTCTATCAACCTGGGTGCCCAAGTACCATACGACTTATTGCGTGCTTACAACATTGTTATTAATGTGATAACTTGTGGGGACATCACTCTCCTCAAAGGGGATGATGATGCATTTTTTGTCATTTAGCTTGAGGCCATATTTCTGGCACCAGTTGTTTGGGTGAGACGCTTTTGTAGCTTATTCAGAATTGTTTTATTAAGTCAGTAATGTGAATTATTTACTTTATTGCAAATTTGTTGGGTTATTTTTGTGGATTATAGTACTGTAGGACTGCTGATGTTGACATTTTACGTAGCTGGACTGCTGGAATGTTTTTTTACAGTGAGAAATGCTAGTGCTGTAGTGAATATCTGTTTATTTGTAAGAAAATTTATATATTAACTAAGATGTTAGAGTTAACTGTTAGATTAGACAATTAGAATTAGAATGAGAATTAGAACTTTAACGTAAATATTAGGCATTTATTACATTTATTCATTGTTTAAATGCACCTACAGTACAGCCAGGAGGTCAACTGTGGTCTTCCAGAGCAACAAAAGAGTTAACTATATGATATATTTTATATGCGGCCCCAAGACCATTTCTGTTCACTCAATGCGGCCCCAGCAAGCCAAAAGGTTGGACACCCCTGCTAGGTGTGAAAACAGAATTGCAGTAGATAGTAAAGACAACCACAAGGCCTTCTATAGTTATGTAAAGAATCTCCACGGCACTACCCAGATTTGCTCTGAGCTACTGAACAATAGTACCAACAGATATTACCAGTATACTGGCCGACAGATTCAGTGCCAACTTTACCCCCCTCCTCCCCCACAAAGGACAAATCACAACACAAGTGGAGTGCCAAGCACCCAGTATTACTGCTGCACAGGTTAAAAAAGCACTGTCCAAGGCCAAGAATACAACTTCTATGGGACCTGACAATATCTCTGGTTGTGTTCTACATGAACTACAGAGTGAGATGGCACCTCACCTGTGTGCCCTGTTCAATCACAGCCTCACCACGGGCTTTGCCCCTGCCGAATGGCGCACTGCTACAGTCATCCCTCTCCACAAAGGAAGAGTGACTACAGACCCTGGGAACTATTGCTCCATTAGCCTGATGAGTCTGATATGCAAAGCTACGGGACGCATCATCATGGACCTAATAAACAAGGATATATGGAATCTCCAAACTCTTGTTTTTGTGAAGGGTAGATCACACCTGCTCAACTTGATCGACTTATTTGAGTCAGTCACCAGAGCTGTGGGTGAAGGCAAGGTGGTTCATACAGCCTACCCTGATCTGGCCAAGGCTTTTGATAGCATTCCCCACTCAGGAATCATAGAAAAACGAAGTAAGCTTAGCATCAACCCCTATATATCGCTAGGTGGGTTGCAGACGCCAAGTCAGACTGCCGATTAGTCATGAGTGGAGTCCCACAGGGTTCAGTCCTAAGTCCTCTCCTGTTTATCTACTTCTCTGAAGTCCAGGCCAACACAAAGAGACTCTGGCTGACAAAGTGGGAGCTATTATTAACTCCCGAAATTATGTTGACATCCTACAGAATGGCCTCACTGTGACCAATGACTAGTGTCAGACCCATGGCCTTCAGCTCAATGCCAAAAAATGTGTTGTCATCCCCTTTGGGAAAAACCTGGCTCCCATGAATTACCACATTGATGGTAGTCCACTGAACACAGAAGGCGTTATAAGAGATCTGGGAACACAAGTTGACAGCAACCTCTCTTTTGATCACCACATTGCCACTGTGGTCAGAAAGTCCTTCTATGTGGTACATCTCATTACTAAGGGTTTTGCATCCAGGAAGAAAGAGGTCAATGTCTCCATCTACTCTTCCCTCATTAGGCCAATCATCGAGTACAATGCCCCATTTGGCATGTACCTCACTAGACACCTGCAACAACTGGAGAGGCCGCAAAAGTACTTCACAAAGAGGATCCTAGGCCTTAAACACTTGTCCTATATAGACAGACTAAAAAAACTCCAACTCTTCTCTGTCTCATATCGCCTACTTAGAGGCGATCTCTGCTTGACTTAAAGCCATGTCTGACCCAGCTCCATTAGAAATGCTACATCTAAAGAAATCTCAGTCCCTCCACACCAAACACTCCAGAGACTTCAACCTCATTACCACAATTAACAGAACATGCTGGCGGGACAGGTTCATAATCCAAAGACTGCCCATGCTACGGAACAGACTTCCCATACATGGCAAGCAGAACACCTCGCTGACCCTCTTCAAGAGAAATCTTGATGAGTGGATGGGAAACAGAAAATTCACCCCGGGGATAACACCAGTGGCTCTACTCGACAGAGGCACTAGGAACTAAGGTTGGGTGGCACTATGCCAGGGTAATCCTATGGGCTAGGCTTGTAAAGGCCCCAGGGCCATTAGCCTAGTACACACCCATGAACCTATAAGGCATTACCTCAATAATATGCATGAGTTTAGAAAGATTACCACTAAGCAACTGTTTTTTGATAATAACTATAGAGCACAAAAACTTTTAGCACAACGACTCAGGCAACAGAAAGTATAAAGTACTGTCATCAAGCTTACGGAAGATAAGGGATAATGTAAAACTATTAGAATATTTCGGAAATTCTATAAAAGTCTTTATAAAACAGAAGAGTAGGGAAATCAAGAAAAGGAACAAGTGGAAATGTTTATGGCAGAATTAAATGTGTCAAGGTTACAGGTAGAGGAGGCTCAACAGCTAACACTTGGCACAGGCGGAGATGAGATAAAAATGGTGTTGTATAACCAATCTACAGGAAATCCCTAGGAATAGATGGTATTCCTGTGGAAGTTTGGAAGGTAGGAAGGAAAAAACTGATAAATATCTGGAAACTACAGTAGTGTACACTTACCATAAATGTAGATGTTTGAGTGTTATTCACTGTTGCAGTCATTACATTTGGGTAATCTGCTGGCAGATTGCCCTCAGTCGGCCTGAATAACCAAGTCTTGGGTCCTGCGTCAGTTGCTGTCCCTTCTTTCATTATGTCAGGTCATCAGGGGGTATGAAACAAGCAACCAACGCCATTTTCCTCAGTTTTTCTTGCCCCAGATGTCAGGTGTCCTTCAAATGGGGAGCAATATATATAGATATATATAATATATATATATATATATATATATACACACATGTAATTTAGAACACAAAAAATATACCTCCAAATAAAAGCAAATGCAACCAAAAGGCTTTTGAGCATAGTAACAGAAAGAAGAGGTATAAAAAGAGAAAAGTAGGGGGCTGGCAGGTGGGTAACCAGGACTGCAACAGTGAATACACTTGAACATCTACATTTATGGTAAGTGTACACAACTGTACTTTGTTCTTCATGTTTCACTGTTGCAGTCATTACATTTGGGTAGAATCCAAAAGCTATGGTTGGGAGGATGGAATTATACAGCATTAGAAGAATCTATAAGGCCCTGCAGGACAGCAGTGGCAAAGCCTGCTCTGGATTTAGAGAAGAGAGGTAAATGGTAATGCTTGGTGAACGTATGAACTGAGCTCCAGGTAGCAGCTTCTAGAATGTCTCTGGTTGGAACCCCTCTGAGAAAGGCTGCAGAAGTAGATGCAGCCCTGGTGTAATGGGATCTGATCCGCTTGGGGACAGGCTTACCATGATGCATGTAGCAGAAATGAATACAATGGCTTATTCATTTTGAAATTGTCTGCTTTGAGATGGCCTTTCCCTCTGCCCCTGCAGCAAATGCACCAGCAGTTGCTCAGATTTTCTTAGAGATTTTATCCTGTTTAAGTAGAAAGTACAGTTGTGTACAGTTACCATAAATGTAGATGTTTGAGTGTATTCACTGTTGCAGTCATTACATTTGGGTAATCTGCTGGCAGGTTGCCCTCAGTCGGCCTGAATTCCAAAGTCTTGGGTCCTGCGTCGGTTGCTGTCTTCTCTTCCATGACGTCAGGGGTATAAACATGCAGCCGACGCCATTTACTTTAGTTTTTCTTTCCCCTGATGTCAGGTGCCCCCAAAAAGGTAGCAATATTATAAATATTTATATATATATATATATATATATATATATATATATATATATATATATATACATGCATCAATAAAAAGTTTACCTTCATGTACAAGCAAATACACCACATAGGTTGCAGAAGATACAGAAGGAAAGATAAACTGTAGAATGACCTGAGGATGGCGGGAGGGTAACCTAGACTGCAACAGTGAATACACTCAAACATCTACATTTATGGTAAGTGTACACGGTTTACCATCACAATGCCGACGTGCACTTGCACGGCTATGAAGTATTCGAACAACAGATGTTCGAATACTTCATATTTCGGCAGGTGATGTGGGCGAATGTTACCATTGCGAATGGACTGTGCATTCGCAATTCTAACTTTCGCTCATGTGAGGGGATCGCGGTACAGTGCGGTTAGGGAAATACATCCCTTTCCTCACTGTAGTGCGATCTCGGAGTTGGAATATTAAGGTGGGGGGTGTGGGGGGCTTGCCCCCCTGCATAACTGTGAGTTTAGGCTAGGTAGGTAGGTAGTTACAGGACGGGTGGGAGTGGTGTGTATTGCCGTAAATGTCGCGAGCGACATTTTCGACAATACACAGCTGTTTTCGACTTTAGGTTAATTCGGAAATGTTCATTTCCGATGTATAAATTCGAAAATGCAGACACAATTTTTTCTGATTTTCGAATTTATGATAGTAAACCAGTGTACACAACTGTACTATGTTCTTCGTGTTTCACTGTTGCAGTCATTACATTTGGGTAGATTCCCAAAGCTATGGTTGGGAGGCTGGAGCTAAATAGCATTAGCTGCGGCTATGAGACCCTGCAGAACTGCAGTGGCAAAGCCTGCCCTGGATTTAGAGTAGAGTGGCAGATGATAGTGCTTTGTAAAGGTGTGCACTGAACTCCAAGTAGCTGCCTCTAAAATGTCCTTGGTTGGTACTCCCCTGAGAAAGGCTGCTGTAGTGGCTACAGCTCTGGTGGAATGTGGCCTATTGCCCTTAGGCACTGGCTTGCCATGGTATAAGTAGCAGAAACGAATGCAGTGGCCTATCCACTTTGAAATAGTCTGCTTTGAGATGGCCCTTCCTTGAGATCTTGCAGCATATGCCACTAGTAATTGTTCTGTCTTTCTGAAAACTTTGGTTCTGTCCAGGTGGAATCTAAGCAGTTTGTGTATGTCCAAAGAATGCAGAATTCTTTCCCCCTTGTTCTGTGGATTTGGATAAAAAGTTGGCAGATGAATGGTTTGGTTAAGAGCCACACTGGACACAACTTTAGGCATAAATGTTGGGTTTGTCCTCAGGGAGAATCTGTCCAGATAAAAAATGATAAAAGGTTCCACAGCCATGAGTGCCTGTAGCTCTGAAACTCGTCTTGCAGAAGTTATTGCTAAGAGCAGAGCTGTTTTCCAAAATAAAAAAAAATGTTATATCTGCGGTAGCAGCTGGCTCAAAAGGAGGCAGGGTGAGTATTTCCAAGACGTAGTTGAGATCCCATGCAGGCATTGGTGATCTCCTTGGAGGCCTTAAATTTATGGCTCCTCTGAGGTACTGTTTTAATAAGGGATGAGAAAAGACTGGAAAAGACTGGAGGCTCTGCATTGTAATGGGCCGAAATGGCAGAGGCGTGTATTTTAATAGATGAGAAAGATAGGCCTTTGTCCAGCATCTCAGTTAAGTATTGTAAAATCTGAGGAATATTTGGCACAGCTGTATCTGTTCCTTGTGCCTGGTTCCAAGCACAGAATCTCTTCCATTTTCCAGCATAAGATTTTCTAGTACTAGGCCTTCTGGCTTCCAAAATGACATCCATCACAGCTTTGCTGAGAGGCGTGTTTTGTATGACTACATTATTTGCCATGCTGCCAGGTTTAAAGTTCTGAGCTGGCTGTGCAGGATCGGATTGTTTTGCTGGGATAGTAGATGCGGTACTTGAGGTAAGGGCCAAGCTTGGTATTGAGACAAGCTCCTTAATATTGGGTACCAGTGCTGGCGAGGCCAGTCTTGTGTAATCAGTATCATCTTTGGCTTCTCCTGTCTGACCTTTAGGAGTACCTTGGGGAGGAGAGATAGAGGGGGAAAAGGCATATACTGATAGGTTTTTCCAGCTGAAGGATAGGGTGTCCACTTTCCATGCTTGTCTGTGATAAGTCCGTGTGCAGAATCTCTTTAGTTGGTAGTTGTGAGGGGAGGCAAATAGATCTATGTCCAGGCATCCCCATTTCCTTGTTATCATGTTGAAGACTTGTGGATCCAGCTGTCACTCGTGGGGATCCATGAGGTTTCTGCTTAGTTCGTCTGCCAGAGTATTTTTCCTTCCTGGCAGGAATTGTGCCTGCAGATGTACTTGATAAGTCAATGTTGTGTCCCACAAAGTCATAGCTAGTCTGCAAAGGGTGTGTGCCCCCCCCCCCACTGCTTGTTTATGTACCACATGACCGTGGTGTTGTCTGTCTTTATCAGTAGCTGTCCTGGATGAATAGGTCCTTGAAGGCTGTCAGGGCATTTTGAACAGCTAGCATCTCTTTTTGATTGACATGTAGATACATTTGTTTTGAAGTCCATGAATGCATCTTCCTACCATGTGGACCCCCCAGGCATAATCTGATGCATCCGTTGTTAGTGTCTGCCTGGCTTGGGGTAGTGTGAATGGCTGTCCCTCATTTTGGTAACAAGCCTTTGCCCACCACCGAAACTCCTGTTGCAGGCAGGGAATGAGACTAATTATGGTTTCCAGGCTGTGGCAATGTTGAGTCCAAACATTTTTTAGGTACCATTGAAGCTTCCTCATATGCAGTCTTGTATATTGAATTAATAGGATGCAGGATGACATGAAGCCCAAAGCCTGCAGAATTTTTCTTGCAGATAACTGGGCCTTTGTTGCTAACATTTTGAAATAGGTAGTCAGTTGCTTCTGTTTGTCTGGCATGAGATAAGCCATCTGGGCAGTTGTATTTAAGCTTGCACCCAGGAATATTATCTCTGGAGAGGGTACTAGTTTTGATTTATTTTTGTTGACTGTGTACGCTAGGCATGTTAGAAATTTTTTCACAAACGCCAGATGCTGTAAAAGGATGTCCTTGTTCTCTGCTTGAATTAGGCAGTCATCCAAGTAAGGGTATATTTGTATTCCTCTTTGTCTGCAGAATGCAATTACTGTTGCCAGGCACTTGGTAAAGACCCTGGGCGCAGTAGATAAGCCAAAGGGCAGTGCAGAGAATTGGTAATGCATTGAGCCAGCCTTGAATCTGAGGTATCTTCTGCATATTTGTCTGATTGGGACATGCAGGTATGCCTCTTTTAGGTCTAAACTTACAAGCCAAGCATTCTTGCCCAGCATGGGCAGAAGCTGCTGCAAAGTCAACATTTTGAATGTTGGTATATTTAAGTATGTGTTCAGAATCGACAGGTCTAGTATTGGCCTCCAGGCCTTGTTCTTTCTGAGTACCAAGAACAGTCTTGAATAAAATCCTTGCCCCCGCTTTAGCTCTGGTACTTGCTGAATGGCCCTCATGTCCATCAGGGATGAGACTTGTTTTTGTGCCTCTGCCATTGAGGTTTTGGCAGATCTGGCCAGCCGTTTGCCTTTGGCAGGGTATGGAAATGGAACTTGTAGCCTTGTGACACGATATTTAGAACCCACTTGTCCTGGGTAATAATGTGCCAAGGGTGCTGCCAGGAAATAAGTGCTTGGTGTAGGCAGGGGGAAGTCATTGGGGCTGTTTCCTGTAAGGTTGTGATTTGTCTTCTCCACTTTTGGAGGTAGAAGCACCCCACTGCTTTGACTTGAATGAACCTTGTGCCTGGGATCTGCCTCTACAGCGTCTGGGTCTGCCCCTTTGAGGTCTGCCTGACACAGTAAAGGACCAATTCTTTGTTGGCCAGTGTCTACTAAACCTAGGTGGCTGTACTTGTAAGAAATCTTTGACCGTTTGCATAGATTTAGCCTTGTCTCCATTTTCTTTAACACCTCTTCTGCCTTAACACCAAACAAAGTATCATGCTGTAAAGGTGCATCTAATAATTTAACTTTAACATGATCAGGCAGATTTTGTTCCTTTAACCAAGCATGCCTTCTAATTACAGAGCCTGTAACTGCGGCCCTGTAGGTGGCCTCTAAAGAATCAAAACCACATTGCAAAGTATGCTTTCCAACTTGCTCAGCTGCATGCAATATATCCTGCATTTCCTTGTTTTCTGCATATTCAGAGTTTAACAACATTTTCTGTTTAAGCAATGCCATGACATGTTGCTGATATTTGAGCATATGAAACTGACAGTTTAAGGCCCTTATAGCCAAGGTAGCAGATGTGTAAACTTTTTTTTTCTCCATCTGTCCAGTGCCCTTGAATTCCTGTCAGATGGGGTAGGGTTTTTTGCAGCAGAAGCCTTAACTCCCTTGGGACCCTGAGAAATAGTTTCTGAGTCTGCAGCAGGGTTTTTAAAAAGGAATTTATGTCAGTCAGGAACCCTGTAATATCTGTCAGGCTTAACAGGAGCTGGAGGCAAGGAGTCAGGGGTAAGGCTAGACTCCGAAAACACACCATCTACAATGTCTAACACAGGGGGGATGGCAAGTGGCTTGTGCTGAGGTAGTAACAGGAAATCCCTGAGCCTCTTTTTAGATTCCAAAAAATCTTGGCTCTCCCAGTGGAAATGCTCCCTCATGGTATGTAAGGTTTCCCCAAAGGAATAGTCCTCAGGAGGAGAAGCTGAAGGAATGGATTCTTCAGCATCAGAATCCTCACAGGGTGGAAAAGAATATTCCTGATCAGAAGAGGAATCAGAAGAAATGGAAACCTGATCTGAAGATTTGTAGTCTGTCTCTTGTCTAGGCGTCTTATCAGGAGGGGGATGGGAACCCCTGATCAAGGTAATCAAGTCTTCGGCCATTTTCAGCATCTGTTTTTTGGGCATGGTGGCCTGTCCATGTGGCTCTTGAGTTTGTTTCTTTGTCTTTACAGGTGCTATAGTCTTTGCCTTTGAAGCTGAAGTCGGTTTAATGTATAGCTGTTTAGGTCTGAATACACCCTCAGAAGCCGGTGCCTGCTCAGCGGCTCCGGACCCATCTGAGGGAATAGTGACCGAGGCTCTAACACCTTCAGTTTCCAGCGGCATAGCCGACTCCACGTGGAAGTTGGTAGCGGCCTGCGACTCTAAAGTAACGGGAGTCAGGGGCTGCGAAAGCGCCTCACTGAGAACCAGCGACTGGCTTAAAAGAAGCTTTGTCATCGGTTTTGGGCCTCGGCAGTCTATCCTTTTCTTTTTTTCTGTGTTTTTTGTGAACTCCGGTAGTCGGATGGCTATCCGACAACATTTTATAATTAAATCTGCGCCCAAAATAGTTTAATGCAAAGTCATAATGACGCTTAATAGTGCGTTGGTTAAATCTAACACAAAACTGACAACCTGAAACGTTGTGGTCAGGTCCTAGGCAAGGAATACAGTAAGAATGAAAGTTCTTATGAGGTATTTGCTTCCCACAAGAAATACAATTATTAACTTTTTCTGACATCGGTCTGGAGCAAGAAAAAAGTTTCCCCAACAGGGTACTTAGCATTATAGAAGACTTCGGATCTGAAATTCGAACGCGAAAATCTCAGGAGTCAGCCGACCAGCACTTGTGAACTGCTTGTGCTTCGGGCACCGCGCGGGAAGAAAGACTAAAGAAAATGGCGTCGGCTGCATGTTTTATACCCCTGACGACCTGACATCATGGAAGAGAAGACAGCAACCGATGCAGGACCCAATACTTTGGAATTCAGGCCGACTAAGGGCAACCTGCCAGCAGATTACCCAAATGTAATGACTGCAACAGTGAAACACGAAGAACATTCTTAGTTGTCTGTGTACATCCAATGGATGTAGAATCCGCTCCCCCTTGTTCTGTGGATTTGGGAAAAAAGTTGGCCGATGAATGGTCTGATTAAGAGCCACACTGGATACCACTTTAGGCATAAAGGATGGACTGGTCCTGGGTGCTACCCT
The DNA here is from genome assembly GCF_019279795.1 of Protopterus annectens. Lineage (NCBI taxonomy): Eukaryota > Metazoa > Chordata > Ceratodontiformes > Protopteridae > Protopterus > Protopterus annectens. Next base: position 877,966,252 of record NC_056744.1, on the reverse strand, counting down.
GTCCGGGTAGAAAATAATAAAAGGCTCCACTGCCATGAGAGCCTGTAGTTCTGAGATCCTTTTAGCTGAAGTGACTGCTAAAAGAAAAGCTGTCTTCCAAGAGAGAAATTTTATGTCCGCAGTAGCAGCTGGCTCAAAAGGAGGCAGGGTGAGTTTTTCCAACACAAAATTGAGGTCCGATGCAGGAGTTGGTGCTCTCCTGGGAGGTCTTAAATTTTTGGCCCCTCTGAGATACTGCTTTAGCAGGGGATGAGAAAAGCAGGGAGGCTCTGTGTTGTAATGAGCTGAAATGACAGAGGCATGGATTTTTATGGAAGAGAAAGATAGGCCCTTATGAAGCATCTCAGTTAAATATTGCAGAATCTGAGGGATATTGGGCATTTCTGTGCTTATTCCTTGTGCCTGATTCCAGGCACAGAATCTTTTCCATTTATCAGCATAAGATTTTCTAGTGCTAGGCCTTCAAGCCTCCAAATGACATACATCACAGGTTTGCTGAGAGATGTAACTGGTGAAATTAGTTGAACAGCCATGCTGCAAGTTTCAGAGTTTGGAGCTGAGTGTGTAGAATTTGAAAGTTCTGCTGAGACAGTAGATAAGGTGTCTGAGGCAGGTACCACGGAGGAAGGTGTGACATATTACGTAGGAGCGGGTACCAGTGTTGGCGAGGCCTGTCTGGAGCAATCAGAATAATTTTTGGTTTTTCCTGTCTGACTTTTAGTAATACCTTAGAGAGCAGAGGCAGTGGGGGAAAAGCATAGACTGATAGGTTTTTCCAGCTGAAGGATAGAGCATCCACTTTCCAAGCTTTTTTGTGATGGATTCTTGTGCAGAATTTGTCCAACTGATAGTTTTGGGGTGAGGCAAAAAGATCTATGTCTGGGCTCCCCCATTTGCGTGTCAACATTCTGAAGATTTGCAGATCCAGTTTCTATTCATGTGGGTCCATAAGATTTCTGCTTAGTTCGTCTGCCACAGTATTTTGCTTTCCTGGCAGAAATTGAGCTTGTACATGTATTTGGTAAGACAAGGCTGTGTTTCACAAGGCCATGGTTAGTCTGCAAAGGGGGTAGGAATGGGTACCCCCCTGCTTGTTTATGTACCACATGACTGTGGTGTTGTCCGTCTTTATCAGTAGTTGTCCTGGATGAAGAAGGTCCTTGAAAGCTGTCAGAGCATTCTGTACAGCTAGCATCTCTTTCTGGTTGATATGCAGGTGCATTTGATTTGGGCTCCATTCGCCCTGAATGCATCTCCCTGCCAGATGCGCCCCCCCCCCCAAGCATAGTCTGATGCGTGTTGTAAGAAGGTTTGGGTGGCAGGGGGTGGAATGAATGACAGTCCCTTGTTTTGGTGACAGGCCTCTGCCCACCATACAAACTCTTGCTGCAGGCAAGGAATGATGGTAATCATTGTTTCCAGGCTGTGACAATGTTGACTCCATAAACTTTTTAGGTACCATTGAAGTTTCCTCATATGCAGTCTTGTATATGGAATTAGAAGAATGCAGGAAGCCATGAACCCCAAGGCCTGCAGAATTTGCCTTGCAGAAAACTGGGTTTTTGTGGCCACTTGTTTGAAGTAAGTCATCAATTGGATTTGTTTGTCTGGCATGAGGTAAGCCATCTGGGCAGTTGCATTCAAACTTGCACCCAGGAATGTAATTTTTTGAGAGGGTACCAGTTGTGATTTCTTTTCGTTTATGGTGTACCCTAGGCAAGTTAGAAGCCTTTTTACAAACTCCAGATGCTGTAGAAGAGTGTCCTTGTTTTCTGCCAGAATTAGACAATCATCCAAATAAGGATAAACTTGAATGTTTCTTTGTCTGCAAAATGCAATTACTGGTGCCAGGCACTTTGTGAAGACCCTGGGTGCAGTAGATAAGCCAAAGGGCAGTGCAGAGAACTGGTAACGCAAATAGCCTGCTTTGAAGCGGAGGCATCTTCTGCAAGATTCCCTGATTGGGATATGCAGGTAAGCGTCTTTTAAGTCTAGAGTTACCAACCAGGCATCCTTGCCTAGCACAGGCAGTAACTGTTGTAGAGTCAGCATCATGAATTTTGGAATGTCCAGGAAAGTATTTATAATGGATAAGTCCAGAATTGGACGTCATGATTTGTCTTTTCTGTGTACCAGGAAAAGTCTTGAGTAAAAACCTTGTCCTTTTTCTTTTTCTGGTACAGGTTGAATTGCCCCCATATCCATGAGGGACATAATTTGTTTCTGGGCCTCTGTCCACTGATTTGGAGGCAGATCTGGCCATCCATTTGGAATTGGCAACATGTGGAAATGAAATCTCTATCCTTGGGATACTATATTTAAAACCCACTTGTCCTGGATAATTAAGTGCCAATTTTGAGCATGAAGTGCTAGTTTTCACCCCAAAGGGCCTGCCAAAAGATAAGTGCTTGGAAATGGCACAGGAAAGTCATTGAGACTGTTTACTGTAGGGGGGTGCCTTGCTACTTCCAGATTTGGAGGTGGAGGCACCCCATTGTTTTGTTCTGTAAGTTCCTTGTGACTGAAGGAGCCTTTGGAGTGTCTGGGTTTGACCTGAGAGGCTCTGGTGGGTACTGGAAAGGACCAATTCTTAGTAGGCCAGTGCCTACTGAACCTGGGTGGCTGCACTTGGAGGAAATCTTTTACAGTTTGCATAGATTTAGCTTTGTCTTCCAACGTTTTCAAAACTTCTTCTGCCTTATTACCAAATAGACTGTCCTGTTGTAAAGGAGCATCCAACAATTTTGCTTTAACATGATCAGGCAGATTTTGCTCCTTGAGCCAAGCATGCCTTCTTATCACAGATCCAGTTACAGCGGCCCTGCAAGAGGCCTCCTAGGAATCAAAACCACATTGCAAAGTATGCTTTCCAACTTGTTCAGCTGAATGCAGTAAATCCTGTAACTCTTTATTTTCCACACAGTCAGAAATCAACATCATTTTCTGTTTAAGTAAGCCCATGACATGCTGCTGACATTTAAGCATATGAAATTGACATTTAAAGCCCTGATTTCCAAGGTTGCAGACGTGTAAACATTCTTACCCCATCTACCCAGCGCCCTGGAGTCTCTATCAGAAGGGGTAGAATTTTTAGCTGTAGAAGCCTTTACACCCTTGGGACCCTGAGAAATTGTTTCAGGGTCAGCAATAGGGTTTTTAAAAAGAAATTTGTGGGAGTCAGGAACCCTGTAACATCTGTCTGGCTTACTAGGAGCCGGAGGCAGGGAATCAAGAGCCATGCTGGATTCTGAGAAAACATCATCAACAATGTCTAGAACAGGAGGTATAGCCAAAGGCCTATGCTGAGGAAGAAGGAAATCTCTAAGCCTCTTTTTGGATTCTGAAAAATCCTGACTCTCCCAATGAAAATGTTCCCTTAAGATATGCAAAGTTTCTCCAAAAGAAAAATCCTCAGGAGGAGAAGCAGAAGGGCTGGATTCTTCTGCATCAGAGTCCTCATAAGGTGGGATAGATAATTCCTGATCAGAAGAGGAATCAGAAGAAATGTAAACCTGATCTGAAGATTCATAATCAGTGCCTTGCCTAGGCCTCTTAGCAGGAGGGGGCTGGGTACCCTGATCAAGGTAATTAAATCCTCAGCCATTTTGATCATTTGTTTTTTAGGCATAAGGGGCCTGAGCATGTGGCCCATGCATCGGTTTTTTAGACCTAGAAGTTGGTTTTGGCCTTGTTTTTGAGGATGGCGTTGGTTTAATATACAAATCTTTAGGCCTGAAAACACCCTCAGAAGCCGGTGCCTGCTCAGCGGCTCCAGACCCATCTAAGGGAGAGACATTCGCGGGTTCAATACTTGAAGTGTCTCACAGCATACGGGACTCAGAATGGGTCTCGGTAGAGGCCTGCGAATCAAAAGTAGCGGGTATCAGGGACTGCGAAAGAGCCTCACTTACTAACAGAGAAAGGGCGACTGGCTTAGTAGAAGCTTTGTCGTCAGTTTTGGACCTTGACAGTCTGTCTCTGTCTTTTTCTTTGTGCTTTTTGTGAATTCCAGTTGTCGGATTGCAAACCGACGACATTTCTGGATAGTTAAATCTTGAGCCAAAATATTTAGATACAAAAATATACCAAAGCTTAACAGTTGTTGTGTCTTTTGGCTTTTCCCGGTTAGTGGTCGCCACAGCGGAACTCCGGACCCCTAATGATTGGCAGTAGACTTTTAAGTGCCAAGTTGCCAGCCCTGACGCACAACCTTCAACGAAGGTACGCCCATTCACGCATGTCTCCACACAGAAGACACTCTAGCTAAGACTCGAACAGGACAACATCTTACTGTGAGGCAACAACGCTACCGCAGCACCACCACCGCAGTCTGTTGCTTAAATTTAGCACAAAACCGACAGCAAGGCACGTTGTGGTCAGGGCCTAGGCAAGGAATACAGTACAAATGAAAATCCTTATGAGGTATTTGCTTCCCACAAGTAAAACAATTACTAACTTTTACTGACATCAGTAAGGAGCAAGAAAAAGTTTCCCCAACGGGGTACTTAGCTTTAGGTTGAAGACTTTGGTTCTGAAACTCGAAAACGAAAATTTCAGAAGTCGGCCAACTGGCACTTGCGAACTTCTTCTGCTTCGGGCACCGCGCGGCAAGAAGGACTGAGGAAAATGGCATCGGCTGCATGTTTTATACCCCTGACGACCTGACGTCATGGAAGAAGGGACAGCAACCGACGCAGGACCCAAGACTTTGTTATTCAGGCTGACTGAGGGCAACCTGCCAGCAGATTACCCAAATGTAATGACTGCAACAGTGAAACATGAAGAACATGGTATTGTTTAACAGTATTTTAAGAGGAGAAGTACCAACATCCTGGAAGAAAACGGTGGTAGCTGTAATACCAAAAGAGGGTTAAGATCCATCAGATCCAGCTTCATACAGGCTCATTTCAATACTAAACCATGACTATAAAATGTGTATGTCTATAATGTCTAAAGGAATGGAAAAAGTGATGCCAAAACTGATAGATATGGATCAATGTGGTTTTGTGGAGGGGAGGCAAACATTTTACAACATTAATGGAGCACTGATGATCCAGAAGGAAGCAGAATGTAAACACCACTGTTGTTGGTGGGTCTTCGTGCAGAGAAAGCATTTGACTAAGTAAGCTAGGACTTTATGAGCAGAGCAACGGAAGTATTTGCATTCCATGATAAAATTATAAGGTTGATTAGGAGGATATATATGAGGGATCGGAGGTGAAACAAAGTGGGTGAAGTTCTCTCTGATAATCTCTGCTTGAGCACAGGAAACAGTGAGAGGTGTCCTCTCTCCCTTTGTTATTTGCATTATATTTAGATCCATTTGCCAAGAAAATAAACTCAGAAATTCAAGAATATAAGTGGTATGGTAGTCAAGAAAAGCTGGCTCTATTTGCAGATGACATTTTATACCTGACAAAACCAGAAAAGGGCATTACAATGCTGTGGAACATATTGAGACAGTTTCAAATCTTTCAGGATACAAACTTAATGAAGCCAAAACAATGGCAAGAGCAGTAAATTAAGTCCCCACATACGAAATGTTTCAACAATAACCATACTTATTGGGACATGATAAATAAAATATTGGGTTCCAATTAGAAGACCGAAGACGCATTCTTTCGAATGCGACTTGGTCGAACTTAAAAGACTGAAAAGGCAAAATATCGAAGCGACTTTTAAGCAAATTCTTTCCCTGGAAGAGAATTCACTTGGCCACTTTGTTACTTTTCTGTTTTCAGAACTGTAGTGCGGACTCGGAGTTGGTATATTTAAGTAGGGGGGTGCAGCCCCCCACATCAGGGGGTATGGGGGTCGAAGCCCCCCCATTTAATGTAATGTTTAATTAAAGTGTTTTCTTTTTTTTTTTTTTTTTGTTGGAACAGCGATTATTTTCCCTTGGAAAAAAAATCACTGTTCTGACAGTTCGACACTGTAAGCTTTCGCTTACATAGGGTTGATTAATCACTGTTCACTTTTTTAAGCGTTCATTGATCTAATATAGACCTGAAATATTTAGGAGTATAGATTAAAAATGATTCTGGTGTGCAACTAAGGACATGTAGGAGGAAAATAAACAAAAGATAACTCAAAAATTAAGAAAAATGAAACTCTGTTATATGGGAATCGATAGAAAGATACAAACAGCTAAAATGTTTTTAGTCCTTTTAGTCTTATACACAGGTCAAGCATATTTAGACTTAAACACTGGTCAGGCATATTTTTTTCAACCAAAGGAGAAGTTGTGGATAGCAATTCATACGTTCATAGGTGTGTACTAGGCTAATGGCCCTGGAGCCTTTACAAGCCTAGCCCATAGACGTGCTCTGGCATTGTGCCGCCCGATGTTAGTTCCCAGTGCCTCTATCAAGTAGAGTCGCTGTAGTAATCCCCAGGGTGAACTTTCTATTTCCCAGGATAGGATTTCATGTCATCTGTTAGAAATCTGCTCTGGATGTAAAAATAATGCACTAGCCAAACACCTTTCTCTTCATAAAAGACACACAGGTTTTAAGTTCCAGATCCTGGATTGCACAGACATGAGTGATCTTGAAGGAGACATCCCGAATATTCTGGAGAAACATGAACTCGTGGCAATTAAAGGTGAACTCTTTTAGGAAGCCTGGACTAAACTACTACTGTTCAATTTAAAGTGACTGGAATTTAGAAAATTGCCACATTGTTTACATGACTAATTGTATTTTATTTTATTTTATTCTACAAACTGGTTTTAAATACCATTTTAAATCAGTTGAAATTTAAGTGTATATTTTGTTTCCATCATCATGCATACATTTTGTTCTTATTTTTATTTTTTTTGGTTCTTTTTTCCACTTTATTCAAAATGATGTGTAATAAAAATACTAACTAATTATATAGGTTTTTAGGGTTCTTGTACACAGACCTGAAGAAATCTAGAAGGACGAAAGCGATCTTTGTTAACAATAGGTTATGAAAATAGAAAATGATTTTTACATGCAAAATGTATATGTATATATTTATATATATTTTTTGATTGCCAAATGAACTAAGGTTGATACATTTCCAACCATGTAGTATATTGCCTTGGATAAAATCACAGACTTAATAATCTACTTTATAATTTGGTTAAATAAGAGGTATCACATCATTATAAATTTTATTTAAAGTACATAAGGGTTATATATTATTATGACAGCTACTAAGTAGGGCAAGACCAGCTCGAATGTCACACTGATAGGGGAAGGGATGTGAATTTAACATGTGTACCAATAACACTTTGTTTTACAGCACAATAAACCACTCCCATGCCTGATAAAAAGTATATGTACATATTTAGAAAGCTTGTGAGGAAATTATTACTCTATTTTTGTTTTACTTGGATCACTTGTCTGTGTACTTAATATAGGATTTTTGACTGGAAACAGACTGCCTGCCTTGCTTGGATTACTTTCGAATACTTAGTAATGCTGTACAATTACATATTTTCTATCATTACTTTTTGTTTTGACTTAAGATGAGTTTATGTTCGCTACTTCTACTACTATTGTCTGATCTGATTAATATACAGTGATTAACTAGAAATATATGGACTGAAAATCTTCCACACAAAGAAGTTTCTTACACTGTTTTGAATATCTGGATTTAGAGATATCTGTGGTCTCCACCAAGTAATTTCTCTTCTGACAACCCCCCCCCCCCCACACACACACGTACTTGGACCTTGAAAGACAAGAGGTGTTGGTGCTGGGACCAAAGAGGTTTCATATACCACTGTATCTTTTTGATGTGGAGTCTTGTCAGGGGTATTGTGAAAATTACATAAGCCCCGAGACCCAAATTCTTGACGTACTCCCTTGCTGTAACTGAAGTCTGAATGGAAACCCCTAGAAATAGATCTAGATATAGTCTATTTCTTCTTCTGAATAAAAAAAGTTCTTTGAACTATGGTGTCTAGTTGACATCCAAAAAAAAAACAAATCCTGTGAGAAGGAGGCAAGAAAGAATTTTGAGTGTTCCCTTGGAATCCCAGCTTCTGTAAGATATTTCTCACCCAGGACTGAGATTCCTGACACTTTGAAAGAGACTCTACAAAGATGACCATTCGTCTAAATATGGAAAAATGTGGATATTCTGTAGCCTATAATGAGCTATAACTGGAGCTAGACACTTTGTGAACACTTCTGGTGCAGTGGATAGTCCAAAGGGGAAGGCAGAAAACTGATAAGAAATGCCTGAAGTTAGGATGAATAGGAATGTGGCAAGTATCTTTTATATCAAGTTTTACAAGGAAACTTGAATGAGGAAAAACAGATAAGTTGTTAAGTGGCATCATTTTGAATATGGGCGCCATCACAAACAGGTTCAGGAAAGAAAGATCCAGAACTGGTCTCTAACTGGTCTCCAAGCATTTTCTTTCTTTCTGTGGTACCAAAACCATCCCTGGACTGTAACCTTTTCCCCACCTGGAATGGAGCAATTGGTTCTATCACGCCCTAGGACAGCATGTGATGAAAGACAAGTGGAAACAAAGAGTCTGGTCTGGAGGATGAGGAATTATCCCCCTGGAAAGGAGGGATTCCTCCTGCTGCCATATATAACGTTGAATGATCTTCAGAACCCATTTGTCTGAAACTATTTATCTGCTACCAAAGAAAAAAGTGGGGATTCGGACTTTCTGGAACATAAAAAAGGGTCTGCCAGGATGGGAGTGGGAAAAAAAGTCTCTTAAATATTAATTCTGACTTATTAGGCTGTGCTTGGTTTTGGGAGTTTCCAGAGTTCTTCATGGAACCCCATTGCCATTTATTCTTAAATGTCGGTTTACCTATATTTAGTTGAGACTGTTTATTACCAAAACTGCAGGAGGAGTTATAAATGCACTGGAACATTTGGAAATGGAGTACTGAGAAATCTTAAAGATTCCCTACATCAGCTTACCCCTTTCATCACACTTTTTGATCACCTCTGCAACAGAGGAGCAAAAAACTAAATCTCTATCCAAAGAAGAATTTAAAATCTCATTTCAAAATTATATGGGAGGTTCTGAGAACACAGGCATGCAAACCTCCTCAAAACAATCTGACAAAACAGGGAAGTCTTTCATGTTCCCTCTCCCAAGACTGAGAAGACTGTCCCTCCCTTGCCCACTGAGGGGACCTCAACAGCCACACAGGATGTGGCTAAACCCCAGTAGAGCAGAGGGATCCAGGATAAAAGATGAGTGGGATGAGGCAGTTGGGAAGGCCAAAGAAATGGGACCTGACTGGCTGAGGTGGGGGCGGGCATGTGTAGTGTGTGTCTGGCCACCTGGCTTGTGTGCTAGTAAAAGGAACAAATGTGCTGGGGGGGCACACAAACCGGGTACTGTCTGCAGGAAGCATCCTGTGAACTTTTCAGAATTCATATTTTTAGGGATCAGCAGAGAGTGCTAGTCGAGCCAGCTATGCCTGTGGTCCGAGGTAACAACTAATGGCCACAGCAAAGTCATCCACCTGTGCCTAAGGCAAACTGACAGCCTGCTGTGATGACACAGGCTTAACTTTTTCTCTTTGTGGCTGGAAGAAGGACAATCTATGGGATCAACAGATTGCTCCATACTCAAGCCAAAAATGGTGTCTCTTTCTCAAGGAAAACAAGTAGCAAATGACAGTAAAACCAAAGTCTTTAAAAGTTACTTTTTCAGAGACAAACACAGTGAAAAGCACTTTAAAACAGTCAGCCACATAAAGTTGTTGTGTCTTTAGGGGTCGCCACAACGGAACATAAAGTAAAATTAACAATTTCCCAGGAACAATCTGAGATTTTCTGCAGTACAAGAAAAACTAGAAGGAACACACTGTATTAAATTTTATGAAGGCACAAATAAGCAACTGGACTGGTACTCCACACCAGGAACTGTTAACTGAAAGGGCACATCATGTGTATGCTCCAAATCTAGCCATGAGACAGCAGTCAAGACTTTTATTGCTAAAGAAGCAAAACTATCACCAAAAAGAATTAATCCTGAGAGTATTAAAAGTTGGAGACATCAGAGTGTTTGTGGGAAAGGATTATTCACTGTACACCAGGAAGAAGAGAAATACATTTATTCCAGTAATCAGGGAATGTCAACAGGCAGGTATGAGATTCAAACTGCTATATCCACACATCTTTGATTTTTTTTCCTGAATAATCAGTCATTTTTGATGCAGAACAGACTGAAGATGAAATGCAAAAATATGTCCAACAAAAAATGAGCTACCAAGCAGGAGGAGAATTCTGCTTCCCATTCTTCTTAAAAACAGAGAGAGACTTTGCCAATGAAATCTTTTACACTGTTCAAAGAAAATGCTTAAGTGACAGAAAAATCACAGGACCTGAACAGAAGAATCATGAGTACAGTGGAATTAAACCGTAATCTGGAGTTGGGAGATGAAGATGCACAGGAAGAAGACCAGCAACATGGAAATTAGTGAATAAATGTGAGACTGCAAAGCATCAATCACAATTATGAAATATAGCTATTTAAGAATGAGTAGATGTTTGTTGACTTTGTTCAACTTGTGGGGAACTGTAAAGCACTTGTCTCACTTTCTGTCATTAATGTTTGGATGGACTATGACAGGAAGGAAGGAAAAAAGAAAAAGGTAACTGTAAGTAAAACATTTTCTTTTCTACGAAACTTTTCAGAATAAAAATTTTTCTTATCCTCAATATTTCTTTTTTGGTATTAAGAAATGTAGACATGACAGTGCAAAAAGAGAAGAAAAGCTATACCACATAAGGAGTGGTTCTGGCCCAGAAATTGTAGTTATTGGCCTTTTGGGCAATCTCTTCCATCTCTCTCAACTTTCTGATTTGAAAGCCTGCATTTGCACTTGTTTCTGTCCTGTAACTTGTCTAGTGCAGATACAGATTCTTAATTTTAGCACTTAAATTTCCTTATTCATGCTCAGCACTTGTTCAGAACTTGTAAGCACTAAACAAACTACTAATTACTATAGCACTCAACCTTCCTCATTACCTAGAAGAAAAAAGTTTTTGTACTTACTTTTCTCACTTGCTTAGAGGAAAACAGATCTTGTACTCACTTTCCTCACTTATCTAGAGGAAAATAGTCTTTTTATTCAGGCATGTCTAAGGGACAGATCCCAGTGTTCTCTCCTGTCTATCTGATGAATCTGGGCATCTTGAGGCAATGCAGAAATTGTCTCAAGTACACAGACAACCCTCTCCTCCTACCACCCAACACTACAACGTGTGAGAGATGCACTTATCTAACCAATCTGGAGGTAAAGCTCTCTACAACCAAGACTAAACTTGGCAGTCATGAGGAGAAGGTAAACATCTGCACCACACCACACTCATCACACAGTCTCACTAAATCTACACCACCAAAATCTACACAAAGTAACACAAAAACATTCACGGAGGCTCTCAATAATAATCTGCCTAAGCAACAGAGACCTCCAAAGCAGAAACGCAAGCAACCTCCATCCCCCAGCACAACCCAAATGACACATAGCCCACAGACTCAGTGTGCCACTCAACCACAGCCAAAAAGGCAAAACAACATACCCAACACACTAGTCATAGGTGACTCTATAGTCAGGCACAATGATGTCCCACTCAACAGGCTAAACAAGGAGAAGGTTACTGTCAGCTGCCTGTCGGGTGCCAGGATCCGCCACATAACCCACCCACTCAGGTCACTCCACAACAAGTACAAATATGACTCTGTCATTGTCCATGATGGTGTGAATGACCTGTGACGTACCTCCCTGGACTACATGACGAGAGACATGGAAGAGCCCTCGAATTTTGAAGCACAAGCAGGTATGACCCTAGCCCTGAGTAGCATTCTGCCATCGCTCAGAATGATACCGCAGTACAAGGACAAAATGATTGACTTCAACAATTGGCTAAGTTTCTGGTGTCATTCTAAGGGGATCCAATATTGGTCTGCTTGGGGTGACATGGTCGATGCTTTGCCACAGATGGCCTGCACCTGTCGCCCCTGGGATTCCGGATACTGGATAAGGCTCTTGCTGCCTCTAGAGTGCATTTTTTAGGCAAGGTTCAAATGACAAATTCACCACCATAACAGGAACATGCAAGCAAAAACTGAGGGTAATGCTACTCAATGCTAGAAGTCTAAATCTCAAAATGCACTCACTCGAGGCACTCCTTAAAATAAAATGGAGAACATCGATATCTGTGCAGTGACTGAGACCTGGTTCAAGGCTCCAGAGAGCACCCCTGCACTACCAAACTATAACTCATACCACACTTTTCGGCCATGTAACCTGGACCAAAACACCAAAGGTGGAGGTGTGTCCATATTCATTAAGGATATCCACACCTCCAGGCTAGTTGCTCAGCATAATGCATCCGAGGTTATCCAAGTGCAACTAACTCTGGGCAAAACTGCAATCCAAATTGTAGCTTGCTACAGATCCCCTACCATGCCCCAGGATTCCCACTCCTCTTTTCTTGATGTACTGGAAAATATTAAGGTTCAACCGAACACCCTAATAATGGGTGACTTCAATTACCCCACCATTAACTGTGAAAACTACTAGTGTACCAACTCCTTAGCTCAACGCTTTCTGGAATTCATAAACTGCAATGCCCTGGATCAACTTATCCACACCCCACCAAGGGCAAAAATATCCTAGACCTAGTCATTATCAACATGAGTGACCGGTGTTCCACACCTGAAGTCAACTCCTCGTTGGTCCGATCCGACCATAAGCTAATCATCCTTGATATCCACATCCCGCCCCCAGCCCCATTAAGGAAACCACGGTAAAAAATTTCTCCAAAGTCAACTTCATGCTTCTTAAGACAGAAGTGGTGAACTTCATGACACCCATGCAGATGGACAATACAGTTACAACTGCTGAATCCTATACAAATGCACTCTATAAGCACTTACACGAGTGCATGGATCATGCTATCCCAAACAGAACCAAGACACTATCCTCCAAAAAAAGGAAGCCAATCTGGTGGTCCCCTGCCATAAACAAACTGTACAACAGAAGGAAGAAACTGTTGCAAAAGAGAGTACAATCCCATGAGTGGAGGAGCTCCCTGATCAACCTCAGTAAGAAGCTGAGATCCTTTATAAGATCCTCCAAAGCTAGCTACAAAAATAAAATCGCCACTAACTCTAAGGACGACCACAAAGCATTCTATAGCCATGTCAAGAATCTCGATGGCAACATAGATATGCTCTGAGTTACAGCACAACAGCACAAAAATTAAAGAACCAACTGATATTGCCAACATCCTGGCAGATAGGTTCAGTGCTAACTTTACCCCCCCTCACCCCCTAAAAGGGCCCATATCTATACAGGAAGAATGCAGAGTCCCTGTAATCACAACTATGCAGGTAAAAGCTGCACTCTCTAAAGCCAAAAACACAGCATCCATGGGACCGGACAACATCCCAGGCTGCGTCTTACATGAACTTCAGAACAAACTGGCTCCCCACGTAAGCACCATGTTCAATAATAGTCTCGCATCAGGCTTTGGGCCAATGAATGGTGCACAGCAACAGTTATCCCACTCCACAAACGGGGAGCCACCACTGATCCCGAGAACTATCGACCTAATTAGCCTGACGAACCTGGTCTACAAGGCCATGGAACATATCATCATGGAACTCATAAACAAAGACTCTGGATCCCACCCAGTTCGGGTTTGTGAAAGGCAGATCATGCCTCTTGAACCTGATCGACTTCTTTGAGGCAGTCACCAAAGCCGTAGATGAGGGTAAGGTGGTTCACACAGCCTATCTTGACCTCGCCAAGGCTTTCAACACCATCCCACATTCTGGAATTATAGCTAAACTCACTAAACTAGGTATAAATCCCTACGTCACAAGATGGGTTGCCAACTGGCTCATTGACAGAACCCACACTGTAAAAGTTGCAGACTCCAAATCTGACCTCAAAGCAGTGACAAGTGGAGAACCACAGGGTTCCATCCTGGGACCTCTCCTGCTTGGTATCTACTTCTCTGAAGTACAGGCTAAAGCAGAAGGCCTCTGGCTAACGAAGTTCGCAGATGACTGCAAACTAGCAGCCATAGTCAAGTCCCCAAATGATGTGGACATCCTACAGAAGGGCCTCGCTGAGACAGATGCCTGGTGTCAGAGCCATGGCCTCAAGCTCAATGCCAAAAGGTGCAGTGTCATCCCCTTTGGTAAAAACTCTGTACTCATGAACTACCACACAGGCAGCAATCTACTTAACACCGAATGTGTGATAAGAGACCTTGGGACCCAGGTGGCCAGTGGTCTCTCCTTTGATAGTCACATTGCCACATTAGTCAGGAAGTCCTTCTACGTGACACATCTCATCATAAAAAGGGTTCTCATCCAGAAAAAAAGAGGTACTTGTTCCCCTCTACTCGACACTCATTAGCCCCATTATAGAGTACAACGCCCCTTTTGGAACATACCTTACAGGACATCTGCAGCAGCTAGAAAGGCTACAGAAGTACCTCACAAAGAGGATTACTGGCCTCAAACAAATGCCTTACAATGACCTTCTCAAAAAATTCCAGCTTTACTCGCCTACTCCGAGGTGATCTCTGCCTAACATATAAAGCTATGTCAAACCCAGTGCTGTTGGACATGCTACACCTAAAGAAATCCCAATCCCTCCAAGCTACACTCTCTAGGGACCTAAACCTTGTCACCACAATAAACAGGACATGCTGGAGGGATAGATTCCTGTCCCAGAGACTTCCCATACTCTGGAACAGGCTATCCATCTATGTCAAACAGAGTTCTTCATTAGCACTCTTCAAGAATAATCTTGATGAGTGGATGGGAAATAGGAAATACACCCCTGGGATCACTTCTGTGTCTCTGCTTGACAGTGGCACAGGAAAATAACTTTCTTGGGTGGTGTAAGCCAGTGAACCTTGTTGGCTAGGCTTATGTAGGCCCTTGGGCCGATAGCCTAGTACCTACCTATGAACCTATACAAATGCATGTTTAAGATAACAGGCTGTAATCTTGGATTACTGTAGTGGGGAATGTGGATAAAAGTACATAGATCATATCTGTAGAGCCAATATGTTTTCTCTTAATTTTGCATTGGTGAATTTCTGGATTAAGACCCTTGGCTTTCTCTATGGAAACAAATATGGGAATACCGCATATAATGAAACATTTTCTTTTAGCAATGAATGTTTCAGCTCACCAGTCAGGCTGAAAAAGAGGGCTACGATTTTCCTTTTATTCTTGCATCTTCATGGAGGCAAGCTCACAACAGGACAATGAAAGACAGAACACTGGTTTCTTCAATGCTAAAAGTTAAATATTTTCTGAAAGTATACAAGTAGCTTTCCCATATGGGGAGAGGGAATAAAGATAAAAAACAACAGACTCCAATTAGTGTAAGAAATAGCACAGTCAATAGCATGCATCGGCATGGACAACCTCAATTTCAGGTTAACTAGGCCATGCATAAGCAGCTGTCTACTTTCCGCAAATGTTCCTATTACGAGGGTTAAACTTCATTATTTTGAACGTGCACACAGATATGCGCATTTGTATTAAATTAACAGGTTCTGGGCATGTGCCTGTTTTTTTGTTTGACGTTTTTTATTAAAACAAAATGTCATGTAAAATGTGACATAGGCTGTAATGTTGGTGATAAGAAAAAATGTACAAAGGATTAACCTGCCCAACATTAATGAGTGCATGTATCAGAAAAACTGGAAATAGACATTTAAAAAAGCTGTCATTTATAACAGGTGGGAATAATGACTTCTTACCATAATGGTGACACTTTCCATAATATCTTGGAATGTGAATGTTCTCACAGGTATATATAAAAAAAAAACAAGGAATACCCAATTATATTAGGAAATGCAGAATGCAAATAGCAATGCTACAGGAGATGCATTTAGAAAGAACTGAACATGTGAATTTGATAAAGAAAGGATTTCTGGATGGATATTCTGCAGAATATCAGGGCCAAAAGAAAACAGAAGTACTTATATTAATTGCTACAGGAGCTCCAATAGTGACAGTAGAGGGAAAAAAAGACAATAATGGCACATATGTAGTAGTCAGGGGCTACAGACAAGAGATGAGGACTATGCTGGCATGCATTTATATTCTACCTAAAACTGTTATTTTGGAGCTTAAAGAAATGGGAGAAATAATCAGCTTTCAGCAGGGTTATTTATAGGTGTGGACTGGAACTTGATTTGCTACAATAAGGATGTATATTAGGTGCCTAGAAGGGAAAATGTAACAAAAGAGCGCAGGTTTCTGAAGAGATTTATGAAAATATTTGGTATAAAAGGCCTATTCAGTAACAGGAACTCAGAGAGAATTTACATATTACCCAAAGTACAGTAACTGGGTTAGACTTGACAAAAATTATATTTCACAGGAATATGTGCATTAAATTGAGAAAGTTGGCATGACACATCCTATAACTATTTCAGATCATGTATCAATAATTACTAAGACAAAAATGCAGAGCAATGAAATAAAGATGAGGCACTGGCGCTTCCCTACCTACCTTTTAAAAAAAGAGGAATTTAAGGAATACGTAGTGGAAATTACCCAGGAGTTATTAGGGAAGATATAAAGTACTCCAGAAGTTATAGCTAGCAAGTGGGATAAAATGAAGTTGGATTTTAAAAACAGGATAGAAATAAAAGAAAAATAGATCTGATTAAGACGTAATAAGAATTATTTATGGGGCTAACAAAGGTTAAAGTATTTCAAAATAAGGAGAATCTCACAGAACAAGAAGAGGCACAGAGTGCTAAAGAGAAAATAATGGAGTACCTGGACAATATGCATAAGTTGTGAAAGACTACATTTATATTCTACCTAAAACTTTTGGAGCTTAAAGAAAGCAACCGTTTTTGATAATAACTCCAGGGCACAAAAACTTTTGGCACAACGACAGGCAACAGAAAGTAGACAAGGTTGTTGCCAGACTCAGGGAGCCTATAATGAGAAAAAATAACCAGAGATCCTGCAGTGGTATTAGAGAGATTTTGGAAAGTTTATACAAATTTGTATAAAGCAGAGAAGTGCAGAAATCAAGAAAAAATACAAATGGAAATATTTATGGAAGAGTTAAATATGCCAAGGTTAGTTGTTCATCCTTATCTGCCTCTAGCACTTAACATAGGAGGAGATGAGATAAAAAGGGTGATGTACCATCCAATCTGCAGGAAAGTCTCCAGCAATAGACGGTATTCTGGTGGACGTTTAGACGCTAGGAGGGAAGAAAGTGATAATGATCTAGAAGGTTTTGTTTAACAGTATTTTAAAAGGAGGGGAGGCATCAACATCTTGGAAAAAAGCTGTGGTGGCTGTAATACCTAAAGATCGTAAAGACCCATCAGATAAAGCTTCATATAGGCCCATTTCAATTTTAAACCATGATTATAAAGTGTTTATGCATACAATGGCTAAAAGAATGGCAAAGGTGATGCCAAGATTGATAGATATGGACCAATGTGGTTTTGTGGAGGGAAGCAAAACATTTGAAGACACTGATAGAACAATGATGATCAAGAGGGAAGTAGAATCTAAGAAAATTACACTGCTATTGGTGGGTCTTTATAAAGAGAAAACATTCAACAGAATAAGCTAGGATTTTACAAGTGGGGCAATAGAGCATTTGCATTTCTTGACACAATAATAAGGTTAATTAGAAGGATACATGAGGGATCAGAGGCAAAAAAAAAAGGTTGGAGGGTTCCTCTCCAAGTTTTGTCTGAACAGAGGAACTGGGCAGGGATATCCTCTTTCTACTTTCTTATTTGCATTACATTTATAACCACTTGCAAAGAAAATAGGGGACTCAAAAATTCAAGGATATAATTGATATGAAGTTCAAGAAAAGATGAATTTATTTGCAGATGATATTTCTGTGTACCTTATGGAACCAGGAAAGGGATTCTCAATGTTGTGGAGTAGTCTGGGACAGTTCGGTGTTTTTGTTTTTATTTTTTTGTGGCTGTAAAATAAATGAAGCTAAAACAAAGGCTATAGCTATAAACTACATACCCAAACATGAACTGATTCAGCAATATCCATATTTATGGGTACATGATAAAATAAAGTACTTAGGGATATGGGTTACAAAGGATTCTGTTATGGCAGTTAAGGACATCTGGTAAGAGACTAACAAAAGACAATACAAAAACTGAGAAACTGAAATCTCTTGTTTTACAGATATGGATAGCAAGATAAGAGTAGAAAGATTTTATAAGGGAGGGAAAGAGGGCAAGAGTCAAGTGGGATAAAATGATATTTCAAACAGAAGAAGGTGGTTTTGGATTACTTGATTTGAAGAGACACTTCAGAGCCACACAGATAAGGCTCCTATACACAGCAAAAGAAGAAAGCCTTAATTCAAAGAGGAAAGGGATGAAGATGATGATGATGACAAAAGAGGGTGGAAGCTCAAGAAATAAGGAGAGGCAGACTTTAGATGCAGATCCTTAAGTAGAATAACAATAATATATCATACAGAATAATACATTCATAAAGTAAGAAAAAGCATTCTAAGAAGTAAGCTAACACAAAAATGGAGAAAGGTGATTCTGCTGATAGGGATCACTGCAATTAGGATACACAGAATAGGCAAGAGAAAGCCGGAATTTTCTGGAAAAAACATGCAAAGAAACCAGGGTATTGGGAACAAATAATTAGACAGGGAAAGATAATAGAATGGGAAGAGGCCAAGAATATATATGAACTGCAGGGTAGAGATTGTCTTCCCTATCAAGACTGATTTCAGAGTATATGCAAAGAGAAAGGAATAGGAGAATCCTAAGTAAAAGACCAGCACTTTGAGTTTTTAGTAGAATCTAGAACAAAAGCTGCTGTTAAAAAAGGGATAATTAGTAGGGCATATAAAATATTGCAGATAACCATAGGAAACAGTCAGAGGCAGTTTGAAAGGATTAGTTACAGAGACGAGATAAGCAATTCATGAAGAAACAATAGAAGGAAATATGCATGCCTCCCAAATATACAACAAAGTCTAGAAGATTTAGGATTTTTGCTTGGAAGTACTTGCATGGGTATGTTTACAAACAAAGCAGACTCATAATAATTTTTCCTCAGGTAGAATGCAAATGTTGGAGATGTGATGGGAAAGAGAGATAACTGGAAACATATTTTTAAAAGCATAATGAGTTCCCAAACTTTAAAAAGTCCCTGCAGACTACTCTGTCAGAAATATTAGGTGAGCAAATTGGTGTAACTAAGGAAAATATTTTTTTGAGCTGTGATACAGAATCGGAATTGCCTAGACATAGTAAGGCCTTTCTGCATTTAATTCTGGTGGCTGTCAAAAAACGCAATTACTAGAAAATGGAAATCAGAATCTAAACCAAGGAGACAAATAAAAAGGAGAGGATGGTGTACAACAAGTGACAAAAGGAAAATCTCTGTGGCTCTGTTCAAGGTTAAATCAAAATGCAACAACATTAAATAGAAAAAGGGTCTATGCATCAGGTTTATAAAGAAAAAGAACAAGAACAAACAAGTAAGATGATGACAACAACTGACAATAGATACTGGTATAAGCTGCCTTTCCTAACAGAACAGTTATACACATTAAAAAAAAAAAAAAAAAAAAAAAAAAAATCTCGTTTTCCCGCCTTACTGAACTAGAGTAGTCCAGTTTTAGAGTTGCTGATCCCTGGGCTTTGTTTTTAGTTCCTGTTACTGATCCATTGCCTTATTAGGAGGGAGGGAAGTTTCTTTGCCTACCAGTGGGAGTGGGAAGCACTGAGCGGCCTTTTTGTCCGATTTGGTGAAGTTTCAGCCAGAAACTAGTAGTCCATTGGCCGTTTTGGGCCAATTCCTAGCTCCCTTCAGCCCCCTGCTATAAAACACGCTAAACGCGCGTAAGCGCGATTTAGCGCGGAGTTACCACTGTTGCACACAAGAGCAGCGGCGGTTAAACAAGGTTAAACTATTTGGGCCATCTAAATTCCACTCTTCCAATTTTCCCTTAGAACTACCTTCCTCGAGCTGTACTGCTGATCTAACCAGCATATCCTATAACTGAAAAGTTCATCTCTACTTGATTCCCAAGTAGACTATTCTCTATCTGTAAAGCCTAGCACTTACTCCTACAGTACTTGCACCTTGATAAAGCACTCTTATAGATAGTACCCCACCAGCCTAAAACCCACTTCCCCCGGAGTCCTTTGAAAGTCTCTTTATCTACTACTTCTAGTATGTCGAGGGATCAGTTGCTAGTGTCCTCTCCAGCTCAACTGGTGAACCTGGGAATATTGAGGCAATGTTACAATTGCCTCATGTACACAGACAATCCTCTCCTTCTCCCACAAAACACAAATACATGCGAGAGATGCAACTATACGGCCAAACTGGAGGCTGAGCTCTCTCAACATAGGACTGGCAAGACCAGACAGTTAGCAAGAACAGTAATAATTACAATAAAGCATGTGTCATAGAATATGGCCCATTTAGCCATATTATAAAAGATATTTTGATAAAAAACTGGCACCTACTGACAGATGAACAGGCAGTAGCAGACATTGTAGGAACAGGTCCCATATTTATAAACAAAATGGGCAGGAACATCAAGAAATTGTTAGAAATTAAGATAACAACTAAGAATGGAGGCGATATGCACACAGTAAAATGTGGGTCTTGCAATCAATGTTCTAGCATATATGATAAGAATCAAGTAATACTACAAAATAAAAGTAATACTAAGATTTTATTACCTAAAGGCAACTGTAGGACCAATATGCTGGTATATATTGCACTTTGTTCGGTCTGTCCCTCATTTTATATAGGGAAGACCGAAAGACAACTAAGACAGAGAATATACTCACATTTATATTGCATTAGATGTAAAGACACTAAGAATGCCCTTGCTAGGCATATTGTGGAGAATGGAATGGAACATAAATTTAAGTTTGCTATTTTAGAAAAAGTAAAAAATAACCCCAGAGGAGGAAATGTGAAGAATTAATTGCTATATAGGGAACTATATTGGCAGGTGTTAACAGATGCCACTACAGAACCTGGAATTAATGACACCCTCTCTATTAGATCATTGCTAATGCTAAATGCTTAAATTCAGTTTTCTCCAAACAACTACATTTACAAATATGTGGATTTCAGATTTTAAATTGTGCACTAAGTCACTTGAATAGTATGTTTTTATTTATAAAGGAGACATTGTACCTTTTAAATTTTATTTTAAAATGAATGAGCTACTTTTGGCGCCATTACATGTATATAAATTGACTCCAGCATTCATTTTATTGTGTTCTGATGAAACTCGCTGTGACGAGTGAAAGCGCTCAACATAAAATCTAGTATCATATGTATTAAATTTTTATTTTTCATCCTAACAAACGGTGGATTTATTTTGCTGAGTTTACTGTGTGTGGCAGCATCTAGCTACCATATAGGTGGCAATCCACTGAGCACAGAAAAAGTCATCAGGGATCTGGGGACCCAGGTTGACAGTAGCCTTTCGTTTGACACTCATGTTGCTAAAGTAGTTAGGAAAACCTTCTATATCGCCCACCTGATCATGAAGGGATTCACATCTAGATCAAGGGAGGTCATCGTCCCCCTGTACTCATCACTCATTAGACCTATGATTGAGTACAATGCCCCATTCGGAATGTATCTGACCAGACACCTGCTGCAGCTTGAAAGGCCCCAAAAGTTCCTCACCAAAAGGATAAAGGGTCTCAAAAATATGTCTTATGCTGCCCGACTGAAAGAACTCCAGCTCTATTCAGTCTCATACCGCTTGCTCAGAGGTGACCTGTGCCTGACATATAAGGCCATGTCAAACCCAGATTTGATGAATATGCTTCACCTCAAAAAATCTAGATCCCTCAGAACCACAAGGGCGGGAGACTTAAACCTTGACACGGTTATAAATAGAACGTGCTGGAGGGACAGATTCATCACCCAGAAACTCCCTATGCTGTGGAACAAAATCCCAGTACATGTGAGGCAGAGCACCTCTCTGGCCTTGTTCAAGAGGAATCTTGACCAATGGATGGGAGATTGCAGATATACCCCAGGGATTACTTCAGTGTCACTGCTTGACAGAGGCAAAGCAAAATGATAGGCATAGTTTTTATTCAAACTAAAGGGGTGGCGAAAGCCACATAACTATGGGCTAGGCTTATAAATGCCCATGGGCAGATAGCCTAGTATGAACCTATGAACCTATGAACCTATTAAGATAACAGTGTGCATTGTTTGGAAATACGGCAGTGCCTTCAACATCACAACAGCTTGACCTGAGAACTCCAGAGTTGGCTGACCTCCAGGGAAGCCAGATATACTTTACAAAGGAACAATGAGAAGATGACACACTGAGATGAGCAATGGAAAACATAGCTAAAGCTGCAGTGGAAGAAGCTGAACAAAATGTTCCCACTTGTTACACATAATGTGAGATGAAAAATAACTTAATGAACACAGTCAAAGACAGAGGAGAAGTATGAATGCTGTCAGTGTCCAAACCTTTCAGAAATCTAATGATGGTGTTAGCACCATGTGCTAGGAAGACAGCTAGAAATAAACAAGACTAAAGCACACATCTTAGCAAGGGTTTTACTAATCATGAATGAAGAAGTTGAGAACGTATGTGTTGGATTCAATGACTGCACCTAATTTGCAACTGACTGTGTCAAAACCTGCAGATCATTGCAAGTTTGATGCAGTCACTGAATTCCCCAAGACATTAATACTCTCCAAGAAGGCCTGAAGAGACTAATAACTGATGCTGGAGTCATAGTTCTAAACTCAGTGCCAAGAAGTGCATAATCATAATCTTTCATGAAGACAGCCATCCCTGCAAATTACTACATTGATAATAAAATCCTTACAACAGACCCAGCAGTCTGGGATTTGGGAATGCATATAGACAGTGACTTGACCTTTGCCCATCGTGTGTCTACAGTAATAAAAAATGTATTTATTGACATTTGTTTACTGGAAAGTCCATATGGGTAGGGACCCAATTTCAGCAGAGGCCCAGGGAGAAAAGATCCATAGAAATCATTCTATGTTGCCTAACTTATAAGCAAGGGTATAGCATCCAAGTCTGAACATGTCATTGTTCCATGGTACACCACCCTCATAAGACCAATCATTGAGTCCAATGCCCCCTTTGGTATGTACCTGTCCAGAAATATGCAAACACTGGAGCATCCACAGAGGATTCTCACAAAAAGAATACATGGTTTAGAAAATAACTCCTATGCAGACTGTCTCAAAGTCTTGTCCTTATGCTCTGTCTCTTACAAGTTGTTGAGAGATGACGTGTACATGGCCTACAAAGCACCCTCCAATCCATCCTTAATGGACATGTTGCACATCCGCAAAACAAACTGCAACAGAAACACCAGATCCAGGGACCTAGACCTCACATGCAACATAAATAAGACATGGTGAAGGGACAGGTACTTGTCTCAGAAGCTACCATTTCTCTGAAACAGGCTTCCCATCCATGTGAAGCAAAGTTTTTCTCTTCTCTTATTCAAGAAAACCTGGATTCACGGATGGCGATGAGGAATCACAAATTTATCCCAGGGCTCTGTTAGAGAGAGAAAGCTTGTAAATACTCAAACACTCATTCCCAAATTCATATATCGCCACCCCCCCTTCCAAAAAAAAAAAATTAAGGGACCAATATCTTCCTAATATTTCTGTGAAGCAAAGTTAGGCTTAAAAAAGACCTTTATGGTCATAAGTCTGGTATTCTCTTAAGACCCTATGATCCTAAAAGTAACAACCAAAGAATTCAAAGCTGGAAGCCTCATGTTACTTTTGGACTTCACAACAAAAAAAGATGTGGTTTTAGCTAAATGGCTGGGTGCATATGACACAGCAGAAATTGTTAATGATGGAAATTACTGAGTTAAACAGACTGGTAAGAAAGGACCAGAACAAATGTACCATATTAATGTCCTGAAACTACAGAAAGAAGCCTAAATCTCAGTAGTTAGTTTAGCATCAAAGACTAATAGATTTGGTGAAAATAGAAAAAAAAAGTTATGTACTCACCATAATGTTCCATTTTTGTTGTCCATCATGACATTCATTCTTACTGGTTCCGATCCTCGTTTCCGACTCGGCCACATACTATAGCTCAAAGTCTTTTACTTGGCTCTTGGCTGAACAACTATGCTATCATGCAGTGTGTGATTCCCCAGATCTTGTTTGCTGCTACTCATAGTCATATGTGAACACTAGTCCTACAATAAAGGACAGCAAAAGGAAAGAAAGTCAGAGGAGCTCCTATCCAAGGGAGAAATCCTCCAGGTTCTCTAGGAGTCTTAGGCAGGGGGAAGGTGGGAGGGATCGTAAGAATGAATGGCGAGAATGACAACAAACATGGAATGTTATGGTGAGTACATAACTTCTTTATGTTATATTGTCTTATCTTGCCCTCATTCTTACTGGTTGGGACAGCGTCACTAGCACCATATTCCCAGGGTGGCTCATGGGAGTACACTTTTCAGCACAGTGGAAACAAAGGAGGCCTTATCCCTGGAGGCCAAATCCACTTTGGAATGAGTGATAAATGTGTGAGGTGTTGCCCATGTAGCAGCGGCACAAATATTATCCATTGATAGTTTAGCCTGGTAAGCAAATGACGTTGCCATAGCCATAGTAGAGTGAACTTTGACTTTGAAAGGTAGTTGCGTGTTATTAGAATTGTAAAAAAAGGGAATACAATTTGAGAGCCAGTTTGAGAGTGAGACTTTAGAAACTGGCATGCCTTTTTTTACTTCTGAAAATGAAACAAACAATTGATCAGACTTCCTGAAACCTTTGGTTCTATGTAAACAGAAGCGAAGCTGTCTATGCACATCTAACTGATCTAGCTTGTATTCTGCCTTGTTGCCATGATTAGGGGAAAAACACTGGCAGCTCAAAAGATTGGCTTAAGTTATGTTGTGAACACACCTTAGGTAAAAATGATGGGTTTGTCTGGAGAGATACCCTATCCTTATGGAAGATTAAATAAGGAGGTTTGACTGATAAAGCTTGCAATACTGAGACTCTTCTTGCAGAGCTAATAGCAACTGAGAAAATTGTTTTCCAAGACAGAAATTTGAGGTCACAAGATTATGAGGGTTCAAAAGGGGACAAGGTCAGATATGTTAGAAGAAAATTCAAGTCCCATGGCAAGAGTAGTTCTTTAATGGGGAGTCTTAATAAACAGGTATCCTTTAAAAAGGCTTCACATAATATGCGTGACATCAAGTTAGAAGTTCCGTCTCCTATATGAAAGTTAGAAACTGCAGCTAATTGCACCCTGATAGTTAAGCTGCCGCTGAACCTTGTTGAAAAAGCTCTGATAGGAACTCAAGAATAGAAGAGATCGGAGCAGAAAGGGAATTGATGTTTTTACTCTGAGCCCAGAGTGAGAACCTTTTCCATTTGCTAGAATACAGTTTCCTAGTTGTAGCTCTGTGTGAGGATACCAGGATGTGTTTAACTACTGGTGTAAAATTGTGAAGCCTGACTAAGTTGGGAACTGGAGCAGCCATACTTTCAAACTGAGGGTTTGGAGAGAGGGATGGAGGGTTCCTGACATATGAGTGAGAAGGTTTGGAACTAGGTCCAGAGTCCACGGTTCCTCCTGAAGATGTGGCCAGAAGAAGGGAAACCAAATCTGACAAGGCCAGTATGCAGCGATAAGAATCATCCTGCTTCCCAACGAAAAGGCTTTCTGAATGACTTGTGGTATTCGGGGGGGATGGGGGAAATGCAAACAGTGGTCCCGAGGGCCAATCGTGAACAAGAGCATCCCTGGGTGACTCTCCCAGAGGACGGATTAGGGCAAAATAGCTGCTGCATTTGGCATTCATGGGAGTGGCAAATAGGTTGCAACAAAGCTGACCCCATTTCTGGAATATCCTTTCTGCTACCTCTTTCTTTAGAGACCACTCGTGAGGCATCAGAATTATTCTGTTTAGCCTGTCTGCTATCACGTTGGACTTCCCCAGGATGTGTGTTGCTATCAGAAAACATTAGGAAGAGATTGCCCATTGTCATACTCTGAGTGCCTCTCGGAAAAGGGAATAAGATTTGGTTCCTCCTTGTTTATGTACCAAACCACCGACATATTGTCTGACTGAACTGCAATTGTTCCTAGTGGAAGAGAGTCCTGAAGTGCTTGCAACACCAACAGCACTGCTCTCATCTCTAGGATACTGTTACGCAAATGGGACTCATGTTCCTGCCAAGTGCATTGGACCATTCTCCCCAAATAATACCCCCCCCACCCTATCTGGGAGGTGTCTGTGGTCACTGTTGCCACAGGTTGTTGTAGAGTAAAGGGTCGACCTGATGTGACATGACTGGAGAGGAGCCACCATCTTAGATCCTTCTTGCAAGACTCTGTAATTCTGATCTGCTGGGACATAGGAAGTTCTTGTAAGGACCATTGAGATAAAAGAAGCCACTGAAGAATTCTCATGTGAATCCTGGCTAATGAAACTAGGGTTATCGTTGATGCCATCGTCCCTAGAACTTTCAGGACTGCTTTCACAGTAACTTTTGTCTTTGGCAGGAGATCGGAAATTTGTTGTCTGAGTACCAAAATTCTTTCTGCAGGTAATTGCTATCATGGAGACGGTGTCCAACTCTGCTCCTATAAAGTAATATGTTGACAATGTGACAAGGCAGTTTACTGTTATCCCTAATTGAGAAAAATTTGTAGGGTTACTTCTCTGGACTGTTGTAGTGGATGCTTGGTGGTGGCAGTCAGGAGCCAGCTGTCTAGAAACAAAAACACCTGTATTCCTACCCATCTCAAGTGAGCCATGACTACTGCCATACATTTGGTGAACACTCTGGGGGCTGTAGTGAAACCAAAGGGCGGAGCTCGAAACTGACAATGACTGGCTCCCAGACGAAAGCGTAAATGACTCCTTGATGCTCTGTCCATTTTTATGTGGTAGTACGCACTTTGGAAGTCTAATGAGCACATCCAATTGTCTTTCCCTAAAAAGGGAAGAACTGACTGCAGTGTCACCATTCAGAACTTGGACTTCTTTATGGATTCTTTTAGTTTGCTGAGATCCAATATGGGTCTCTAGTCGCCTGTTCTTTTTGGCACTAAAAAGAATCTTGAGTAAGTTCTGAATCCTACTTGGTCTGCGGGGGCTTCTTGGATGACTCTTTTGTCTAGCAACTTTTGAATCTCTATAGTTGCCTGCTCCCTTAGACTGGGTGGAACATCCAGGATCCTTCGGAGCTGTGGGACAGGAAGGGAGAAGGGAATGGAATAACCTCTGGATATTACATTTTGTACCAACTTGTCTTTTGTGATATCTCACCAGGCTTCTGGGTACAAAGCTAATTGCCCCCCGACGTCCTCCAGAGTAGGACAGATGGGCCTCCTTTCAGAAGCGCTGAAAGGGTTGGCCACAAAAGGAATTACAGTCACCCTGATTTTGCCGATCCCCTATGCCTCGTGGACGGCGTCTACCATTATTACCTCTCCCTCTGCCCCTGGCGAAGGATTCACCCTGTGCGTCCTGAAAACCTCCCTGGGATTTCTTGAACCACATTTTTCCACCTTTCTGACCGTTAGGATAGGATCTGAAAGAGATGGAAAAATGCACCCCAACGGCAGAGAGAGTTTTCCCTTCCTGCTCGCATCTGGTGAGTGTGTCTCTGACTTTCGGTCCAAAGAGTGAGGAATCATCAAAAAGGGTGATGACAAAGGTAGACTTAAAAGGTTCCGCAAAATTACACAAATGCATCCAGGTGTGCCTCCTTAGGGAAACTCCTGAACCCGCTGCCCTGCTCGCTCCATCCGCTGCATAGGAAATCAGCCTCATGGTAGAGTTAACTATAGAATTTAAGGTGAATAGTTGAAAAGTCACTTTGTCTGAAACCCCTGCAACTAGTGAACCTTGTAGAGTATCTCCCAACTCCTTCAGCTCTCTTTGTAGCCTAGTGAAGTGCGTAAGGTAGTTCAGCAATTGAAGGGTAAAAGTTGATAATGAGAAAATACGCTTCCCATATCTGTCCATCATTTGAGACTCCTTGTTCAGCAGATGGACAGATGAGGACATTTCAGAGAGTTCCTTCTTAGTGGCTGCTGCAACCACCATAGCATCTACAGGGACGCCTTTAGTAAGAAAATCTTTTTCCGCTGGCACTGTTATGAATTATTTAGTCTCCTAGGGACCGGTTCCATACTGTCAGGTGACTCCCACACCTATCGACTAACCAATTCCATCAGTTCATCAAAAAATGGAGACACTCAGGAGGCTAAAGGCTGAGATCCGAAGACCTTCAGGTATACCGACTCATTAGAAGGGGTAATGGGTTTCCAGCTGCCTCTCTGTTTCAGGATTTCTAAGATAGCTGCAAAAGAAATATTTTCAGAGGGTGACCGTGGGGACCCTTCTGACTCCTTGAGGTCAGTATCTGTGGTGACTGACTCATTAGGTGAGTCCAGATGCTTCCTCTTGCATGTTTTCGTCTGAGGAACCTCCTCAGAAGTGTATTCTGGGGAGTTCTCGGGAGAGTGGGACTCGCCCAATGGGGCTACCTGAGGCCCTGAATCTCTGCTGTCCTGAGGATGGGATGGTGTTGAGACAGATGTCGGTGCCTTACGGGGAAGACTACCAGTACCCTTGTGTAAAGCCGTAGGAGGGGACAGCACAATCCTCATCAGCTCAAAAGCAGGTCTCCCTGGCTTCGAGGATCCCTCCCATTCCAAAGAAATAGAAGGAATCCCTGGCTCTAACGAGACCATCTCCAAGCCAATGTAGGAGCCGAGCTCACCCGTGCTGAAGCCCCGAGAGGAAAGCTTGAAACAGAGGAGACTTGGATCAGAGTGTCCCCCAGAACCGACTGGAGAGCTTCGGCTCCTAGAGACCTTGGAAGGCACCGAGGGTGTCAGAGCAGACAATGGTTCCGAAATCTCCTGGACAGATCTCAGGACCGAAAGTTCTACATCAAACGGTACTTTGCACTCCGGTTCCGAAGATCCAGCTTGGCTTGGAGGAGGAATAGTCATGGATGAAAGAGTCTCAGTTGGCTCCAGAACCGGTTGGGTCAGAGCTGAAAGCAATTTAGCCAGCACCTGCGAATTCAGAAGTCTGCGCACCCCCCTATCCACATCATCGTCTGATAAGATCCTAGAGGACCTGGAGGAAAAGGTTGGTAAGTGAGATCTCTCCAATACGGAAGACCTTATGGTAGGGCAGACTGGTACTAACTCAGTGGACTGACTCTGAAAGCTGTGGAGCCAAAGGACTTGACTTGTCCAATTCAATGATCTGTCATGGTTCTGAGTCCTGTGGAGATGAAGAGATTGTTTGTCCAAAATTTTCATTACTTTTTGAGGTGGCTCCGAATGAGCAGATGAGAAGGAAGAGGAAGATGGTCTCTTTGTAGGTTTGTCACCCCTTGAAGAAGGGGACTTAGGTTTAGAGGAGGTACTCTGGCTTTCTAAGGCTTCAGCAAAAGGAGTTTTTGGAGCCCTCTGACTATCAACTTGCTCTTCCTTTCCTGCAAAACACGTGAACTGAAAGAGTAACAGAAAGTACAAGACTCCTGCAGGTGAATGATCCCCAAACAATAAATGCATACACTACGGCCATCAGTTAGGGACATTTTTTGTGAGCATTTCTGATACTTTTTAAAACATGACGGCTTAGGTTCCTTCGCTCTACATTCCTTTGACATCATGACAAGGAATCACAACTAACAATACTATAAATGTAAAGCACTAACTATGCAAAATACAAAAAGTAGAAAAAACACGCTATATATATATATATATATATATATATATATATATATACACACACACACATTCCTAATATCACACTATAATAATAAAACACAGCACATCTATTTGAAGAATATATATCAAGAAGAAAAATACAGCTTTGCCCTTTAAGTTAAATGGGCGCTAGACCCTCTAACTTAAACGGACCTAGCAAAGCTATAAACAAGCGAACAAAATTCAGTTAAACCCTCTAACTTAAGCAGGTACTTGGCTCTCTAACTCAAACAAGCCAAGAATCACAGACAAGGAAAAGACACACTAGACAATGGTTGTACACTAAAGTTGTTGATGGGACAGAAAGAAAATAGGCCTTGCAACTACGACGACGGCCAACAAAGCAACAAACACAGTAGAACAAGATTAAACAGCACATGCAGAATGACAGCAGAGAGAAAACTATCTATATAAAGAATCTATCACTACTTGTAGAAAAAAAACAATTAGCAAAAATGCAAGAAATATAAGTTTTTCAAAAACTTTCCCACAGCCAAGGAGAAGAGCATCTGATCTTGTTGAGCAGCAAACGAGATCTGGGGAATCACACACTGCATGATGGAACAGTTGTTCAGTCACAAGCCAAGTAAAAGACTTCGAGCTATAGTATGTGGCCAAGTCTCGGCTACAAACCCAACCAGTAAGAATGAGGGCGAGATAGGACAACATAAAATCTGATGGCCACACCTGCAGTTCAGATAAAATGAAATACTTAACTACATAATCAATAGATAAGGGAGTTTCAGCTAAAAAAATAAAGAAGTTTTTTTCAGAACCATCTGGCAGAACATACCAGAGCCAACATTATACAAAGACTAGTCCAGGGAAAAAGGTCCATTTAAAATCTTAAAGAATACCAGAGTCACAGAGAAAGGATGTGCAAAATAAAGCAGAAAATATGTAATACAGAGGTGGCAGAGGATTGAAAATATGAATGGAATACCGCCAGGCCCCAAAATCAGATGTAAAAATAAGGTTCTGCAATACTTAGAAACTAAACAGAATTCTGAAATTTGACAGCTACTCAATGCCTAGTGTTGATGAACTAAAAGAAATGTTGGGGAAGGCAAGATTCGTGACCACATTCGATAAAAAAAGAGATTCTGGCAAATCCATTTAATGGCTGAAGTCAAAGGGGAAAAAAAATGTTTTTTCAACAACAGATAGCTTATTCCAGTAAACTATCCCTCCTTTTAGGTTACATGGTACCCCTGCAGTCTTTCAAAGATTAGAGTCCTAAAATCTCATGTCAGATATGCTGCTACTTGCACAGATGAGGTAATAATACACTCAGAGACTGGAACTCCTAGCTAGCTATGGTACAGGCTCTTAAGTTATTATCAAGCATATGAGCTGTCAGTTCAAGTGAAGCCAAGCCTCAATGTCCACTGCATGATATCCTTTCTATAAAAGACCATTCAGAGGTGACCAGGGATGTACTTACAGTTACCCATCCATTTGTCCAAGTTCTGCCTATACAGGGTGAGGGAGATGCTTTGTTTAACATACATGGATAGTCTTTTCTGTAGGAATGGAATTCCTAGAGTGAGGAAACTGTCTTACCAACAGGTTCTATTTCTGTTACTGTTAAATCTGAAGTATTTTATGCTGTTATTCATGGTATTACCGGTTTGGTGAACATAAAGAAGGTCACACAATACGGGGTTGTTTCAGAACTTCAAAGCTAGAATAAGATCACGCCTAGACAGTCTGTGTGTGACAGACTAAATGGATGTGTTTTAAGGCATTTTGCATAGGTAGTGGAGCTCAGGCCCTTTACATTCACAGTAAGGAAACACCTGTGACTTTTGAGTTGAATGAAGTGTTTAAGCGTGTACATACCAAAGGCAGCACTACATTCAATAATGAGCTAATGATGGTTGAGTTGACAAGTATAATATTCTTTGACCTTGGAAATCAGCTGGGCTAAACAGAATGACTTCCTAATGACAGTGGACACATGGTGAACAAAGGACATCTTACTGTCTACACATGTGTCCAAGTCTCTGACAACAGTGTCATTAATGAAAAGGGTACCATTTATGTGGTAGCAGCAAGGGTATCCCTATCTTTGAGGAGAGTGCCATTATGTGGAAACGGCATGAGTGCCCCTATCCTCCAAAGGATACTACATTGCAATTTTTGCATTTATTTATTTATTATTTGGTAACTGGGTAGTTGGACTCTTCCAAAGACCCTTTTCAACCATGACCCAGACTCGAATGCAACACACAGTATATGTAAACTAAATTATAAACCTCAAATATGGTTTACATAGTTGAACAACTTCAGACAATTCAAACACAGTTATTGTACAATTTCTATAAAGTAGAATGTTATACAGTATTTTTATGCATTTCTAATAAATTAGCAGGTTTACATTAGGTTTTATGAATTTACATGGGATCCAAAACAGTTTGGCTACAAGACATTGCTTCTTAAAGGCTTAAAATTGAATTTCCTTGAAAAAGAAAATCAAAAGAAGTGAGATAAAAACACTACAGATATAGACATAAAGACTAATAAAAACACAGGAATAGGAACAGTTAAATGGCAATGTAGAAGCGCTGAGAAACTGTAAGCATTTTTAGAATTTAATTTTTTTAAAGATTTTTGACCATTAGCCCTATAGCACTTACAAGTAACTTCCCTGAAGAGAGGCTTACCTTAAAGCTTTGGTTTCATCACTATTTATTTGTAAGTGTTAGTTCTATTTGTGGAATTTGGGAGTCCTCTGGGGAGTTTATGATGGCATCTTGTTTTCAATAATCAGAAAATGTAGTCGGTCAGTGAGAGGTCCCCGACAACTGATATCCAATAAATATACATGTATACCAAACAAAGGTAGCCTGAGAACAGAGCCCATAGAGACACCCATGCTAAATAACCTATTAGAAGACAATGTGCCTCTGTCTTAAATTGCTGGGTTCTAATTGTGAGCCAGTTTGTTACTCACTGGTTAAAAAAGGGGTTTACATTTAGTTTGACAAACTTGCTTATGGTGCTCGAGTATGGAAAGTTGTCAAAGGCCTTAGCAAGGACAAGGTATGCTGTGTGTACTAGTAAGCCTGTTTCCAAATTCTCAATTACTTTTTTTTCAGAGAAGTTAACCAGGTTAATCAGACAAGACCTACCCGTTACAAAGTCTAAATGAAATGTGTCAAAGGACTGCAATTTCGGAAAGTCAGGGTTTCGGAGGTCAATAATAATGCATTCCATTATTTTGTGGCTAAGGGTTGTCAGGCTTATGATTCTCTCTGGTTGCCCGAATCAGTGTAGGGGAGGTGCTCCCATGTGAAGGGGGATCAACAAAGCTGTTTCCCACACTTAAGGCACAAAGCCAGACAACAGGCTGAGGTTAGACTGTGCAGTGCCTCAGTGAAGCAGTGATTCATACAGCCAAAGACCCTCCCAGCACAATATCACCCCAGAAAGAACCGAGAGGAGTTGTTCTAAGGACATCTTTAGAGGGAACTATAGGAGGTCAAAGGTATGGAGGCAAGGAGGAGGTATTGTACAGGCTGTATTACACTCTGAGACAATCCTGGCTAACTGACAATGCCTTCAAGGGCAAGTTAAGCATGACAGAAATAAAATATTTAAGTTATGTCATTGGTGGTAGTGTGGTGTGGAGGAGTTCTTAAAAACTAGAGTGGAAAAAAAAAATGCAAGAGAAATTGGCCTATTCCTGGCATCAACAAGCAACTGATAGAATTACTGGGGTTAGCTGGATATTATCAAAATATGTACCCCATTTGAATAAATAGCCTGCCCTCTTACAGATTTGACCACAGGGACACCTGTCTTAAGATGAAATGGACACCAAGGTCAGACCACTCTTTATACAGTTGAAGAAAATGATAAGTTCAGAGTCTATATTAACTGCTCCGGTTTAGAACAGGACTTTTATATATACTCTGATGCATCAGAGACATGCCTAAAAATACATTGCTATTACAGAGCTTTGACGAGGAAGACAGCCCCCATTACATTATTTGAGTTCAAAACTGAGAAGAACAGAAACCAGGTAACCCACCTCTGAAACAAAATGCTTCTAAATCAAGTGGGCATTATCATCCTTAAAGTACTACATCTTGGCCAAGAATTTAAACTTTTTATAAACTATGCCCCATTACTGTGGTCAAATAAGACAGCAAAATGGAAATACAAAACTCTGCAGGGTAAACAGTTTCTTAAAACCCCTCTAACTTCATGATGAAACACATATAAGACTCAACCTACCAAGATACAAATGGCTTGTCTAGGGCTCACAGACTACCTACTGAGTCTGAAACTAAGGATTAGAAGTTCAGAGGGGATCACTGAACACAGTGGGGTTGTTCTCACCAGAATGGTATCTCAAAATGACATCAATTAATTGTCAATATGATGCATAAACAGTGTAGAAACAGCTGTTGCTTTAAACTAATGTAAATAATGTGGATAAAGTGTGTGCATAGAACTGGTGCATTAACCAATCGGTTACTTCTTGACATAATTATTATTAATTCATATAATTAATATAATTAATTGATATTATACAATGATTACACACTTATTCTACAGAAGATTCCTGCATGGTTCAGATAGTAGAACCAATTATGCAATTACAAGATGAAGTTCTGACCACAGAGAGGCCAAACACCTGGCTGGAATGTCGTTTCTGTGTGTTGTGCTCCAGTAAGTAACAACCGCTGAAAACTACTCTAAGAACACCTAAACATCTTTCTGGGCAATAATACAAAGGGGAGAGACTCCATAGACAGAAGAGCATCTTCATGCTATACCTTGAATTCTCCTTCATGACAGTGCAGAACGACAGTGCAGAAAGAAATTATTGGACTGTTTTGGAAATGACTGTTTTATTTAAGAGGGTTCTATTTTTTTTTGTCAGAGAGTTATTTTGGGTGCATCTTATCTTTTAAGAGAGTCTGCAACACTGCTTTTTGTTTTATCATGAAATAAAGACAATCACTGGACTTTTGGTTCAGTGATATACCACAGCAGACACACACACACACACACACACACACATATGTATATATATATATATATATATATTTATATATATATATATATATATATATATATATATATATATATATATATATATATATATACACATATATAGGTTCATAGGTTCATACTAGGCTATCTGCCCTAGGGCATTTATAAGCCTAGCCAGGGTGTGTGTCGCTTTCACCACCCCTTAGGATGAGAATACTATACCCATTAGTTTGCTGTGCCTCTGTCCAGCAGTGATACAGAGATGATTCCCGGGGTAAACCTACGATCTCCTATCCACTTGTCCCAACTGTAGTGAAACCAAAGGCGGAGCTTCGAACTGACAATGACTGGCTCCCAGGCAGCGTAAATGACTCCTTGATGCTCTGTCCATTTTATGTGGTAGCGCACTTTGGAAGTCTAATGAGCACATCAATTGTCTTTCCCTAAAAGGGAAGAACTGGCTGCAGTGTCACCATTCAGAACTTGGACTTCTTTATGGATTCTTTTAGTTTGCTGAGATCAATATGGGTCTCTAATCGCCTGTTCTTTTGGCACTAAAAGAATCTTGAGTAAGTTCTGAATCCTACTTGGTCTCGCAGGGGCTTCTTGGATGACTCTTTTGTCTAGCAACTTTGAATCTCTATAGTTGCCTGCTCCCTTAGACTGGGTGGAACATCCAGGATCCTTGAACTGTGGGACAGGAAGGAGAAGGGAATGGAGATAACTCCTGGATATTACATTTTGTACCAACTTGTCTTTGTGATATCTCACCAGGCTTCTGGGTACAAAGCTAATTGCCCCCCGGCGTCCTCCAGAGTAGGACAGATGGGCCTCCTTTCAGAAGCTGAAAGGGTTGGCCACAAAAGGAATTACAGTCACCCTGATTTTGCCGATCCCTATGCCTAAGTGGTTGGCGTCTACCATTATTACCTCTCCCTCTGCCCTGGCGAAGGATTCACCTAATGCGTCCTGAAAACCTCCCTGGGATTTCTTGAACCACATTTTCCACCTTTCTGACCGTTAGGATAGGATCTGAAAAGAGATGGAAAAATGCACTAACAGAGAGAGTTTTCCCTTCCTGCTCGCATCTGGTGAGTGTGTCTCTGACTTCGGTCCAAAGAGTGAGGAATCATCAAAAGGGTGATGACAAAGGTAGACTTAAAGGTTCCATAAAATTACACAAATGCATCCAGGTGTGCCTCCTTAGGAAACTCCTGAACCAGCTGCCCTGCTGCGCTCCATCCGCTGCACTTAGGAAATCAGCCTCATGGTAGGAGTTAACTATAGAATTTAAGGTGAATAGTTGAAAAGTCACTTTGTCCTGAAACCCCTGCAACTAGTGAACCTTGCCAGAGTATCTCAACTCCTTCAGCTCTCTTTGTAGCCTAGTGAAGTCGTGGGTAGTTCAGCAATTGAAGGGTAAAAGTTGATAATGAGAAAATCGCTTCCCATATCTGTCCATCATTTGAGACTCCTTGTTCAGCAGATGGACAGATGAGGTTATTCAGAGAGTTCCTTCTTAGTGGCTGCTGCAACCACCATAGCATCTACAGGCCCGCCTTTAGTAAGAAAATCTTTTTCCGCTGGCACTGTTATGAATTATTTAGTCTCCTAGGGACCGGTTCCATACTGTCAGGTGACTCCCACACCTATCGACTAACCAATTCCATCAGTTCATCAAAAAATGGAGACACTCAGGAGGCTAAAGGCTGAGATCCGAAGACCTTCAGGTATACCGACTCATTAGAAGGGGTAATGGGTTTCCAGCTGCCTCTCTGTTTCAGGATTTCTAAGATAGCTGCAAAAGAAATATTTTCAGAGGGTGACCGTGGGGACCCTTCTGACTCCTTGAGGAGGTCAGTATCTGAGGTGACTGACTCATTAGAGTGAGTCAGATGCTTCCTCTTGCATGTTTTAGGTCTGAGGAACCTCCTCAGAAGTGTATTCTGGGGAGTTCGGGAGAGTGGGACTAAGCCAATGGGGCTACCTGAGGCCCTGAATCTCTGCTGTCCTGAGGATGGGATGGTGTTGAGACAGATGTGGTGCCTTACGGGAAGACTACCAGTACCCTTGTGTAAAGCCGTGGGAGGACAGCACAATCCTCATCAGCTCAAAAGCAGGTCTCCTGGCCGAGGATCCCTCCCATTCCAAAGAAATAGAAGAGAATCCCTAGCTCAGGACCATCTCCAAGCCAATGTAGGAGCCCGAGCTCACCCGTGCTGAAGCCCGAGAGGAAAGCTTGAAACAGAGGAGACTTGGATCAGAGTGCCCCAGAACCGACTGGAGCTTGGCTCCTAGAGACCTTGGAAGGCACCGAGGGTGTCAGAGCAGACAATGGTTCGAAATCTCCTGGACAGATCTCAGGACCGAAAGTTCACCACATCAAGCGGTACTTTGCACTCCGGTTCCGAAGATCCAGCTTGGCTTGGAGGAGGAATAGTCATGGATGAAAGAGTCTCAGTTGGCTCCAGAACCGGTTGGGTCAGAGCTGAAAGCAATTTAGCCAGCACCTGCGACTTCAGAAGTCTGCGCACCCCCCTATCCACATCATCGTCTGATAAGATCCTAGAGGACCTGGAGGAAAAGGTTGGTAAGTGAGATCTCTCCAATACGGAAGACCTTATGGTAGGGCAGACTGGTACTAACTCAGTGGACTGACTCTGAAAGCTGTGGAGCCAAAGGACTTGACTTGTCCAATTCAATGATCTGTCATGGTTCTGAGTCCTGTGGAGATGAAGAGATTGTTTGTCCAAAATTTTCATTACTTTTTGAGGTGGCTCCGAATGAGCAGATGAGAAGGAAGAGGAAGATGGTCTCTTTGTAGGTTTGTCACCCCTTGAAGAAGGGGACTTAGGTTTAGAGGAGGTACTCTGGCTTTCTAAGGCTTCAGCAAAAGGAGTTTTGGAGCCCTCTGACTATCAACTTGCTCTTCCTTTCCTGCAAAACACGTGAACTGAAAGAGTAACAGAAATTACAAGACTCCTGCAGGTGAATGATCCCCAAACAATAAATGCATACACTGACCCATCAGTTAGGGACATTTTTGTGAGCATTTCTGATACTTTTTAAAACATGACTTAGGTTCCTTACGCTCTACATTCCTTTGACATCATGACAAGGAATCACAACTAACAATACTATAAATGTAAAGCACTAACTATGCAAAATACAAAAGTAGAAAAACTATATATATATATATATATATATATATATATATACACACACATTCCTAATATCACACTATAATAATAAAACACAGCACATCTATTTGAAGAATATATATCAAGAAGAAAAATACAGCTTTGCCCTTTAAGTTAAATGGAAGCTAGACCCTCTAACTAAAAGCCGGACCTAACAAAGCTATAAACAAGCGAACAAAATTCAGTTAAACCCTCTAACTTAAGCAGGTACTTGGCTCTCTAACTCAAACAAGCCAAGAATCACAGACAAGGAAAAGACACACTAGACAATGGTTTGTACACTAAAGTTGTTGATGGGACAGAAAGAAAATAGGCCTTGCAACTCTGACGGCCGGCCAACAAAGCAACAAACACAGTAGAACAAGATTAAACAGCACATGCAGAATGACAGCAGAGAAAACTATCTATATAAAGAATCTATCACTACTTGTAGAAAAAAACAATTAGCAAAAATGCAAAATATAAGTTTTTCAAAAACTTTCCCACAGCCAAGGAGAAGAGCATCTGATCTTGTTGAGCAGCAAACGAGATCTGGGGAATCACACACTGCATGATGGAACAGTTGTTCAGTCACAAGCCAAGTAAAAGACTTGAGCTATAGTATGTGGCCAAGTCTACGGCTACAAACCCAACCAGTAAGAATGAGGCGAGATAGGACAACATAAAATCTGATAGCCACACCTGCAGTTCAGATAAAATGAAATACTTAACTACATAATCAATAGATAAGGGAGTTTCAGCTAAAAAAAAATAAAGAAGTTTTTCAGAACCATCTGGCAGAACATACCAGTGCCAACATTATACAAAGACTAGTCCAGTGAAAAAGGTCCATTTAAAATCTTAAAGCATACCAGAGTCACAGAGAAAGGATGTGCAAAATAAAGCAGAAAATATATGTAATACAGAGGTGGCAGAGGATTGAAAATATGAATGGAATACCGTCAGGCCCCAAAATCAGATGTAAAAATAAGGTTCTGCAATACTTAGAAACTAAACAGAATTCTGAAATTTGACAGCTACTCAATGCCTAGTGTTGATGAACTAAAAGAAATGTTGGGGAAGGCAAGATTCGTGACCACATTCGATAAAAAAAGAGATTCTGGCAAATCCATTTAATGGCTGAAGTCAAAGGGGAAAAAAAATGTTTTTTCAACAACAGATAGCTTATTCCAGTAAACTATCCCTCCTTTTAGGTTACATGGTACCCCTGCAGTCTTTCAAAGATTAGAGTCCTAAAATCTCATGTCAGATATGCTGCTACTTGCACAGATGAGGTAATAATACACTCAGAGACTGGAACTCCTAGCTAGCTATGGTACAGGCTCTTAAGTTATTATCAAGCATATGAGCTGTCAGTTCAAGTGAAGCCAAGCCTCAATGTCCACTGCATGATATCCTTTCTATAAAAGACCATTCAGAGGTGACCAGGGATGTACTTACAGTTACCCATCCATTTGTCCAAGTTCTGCCTATACAGGGTGAGGGAGATGCTTTGTTTAACATACATGGATAGTCTTTTCTGTAGGAATGGAATTCCTAGAGTGAGGAAACTGTTTTACCAACAGGTTCTATTTCTGTTACTGTTAAATCTGAAGTATTTTATGCTGTTATTCATGGTATTACCGGTTTGGTGAACATAAAGAAGGTCACACAATCTGGGGTTGTTTCAGAACTTCAAAGCTAGAATAAGATCACGCCTAGACAGTCTGTGTGTGACAGACTAAATGGATGTGTTTTAAGGCATTTTGCATAGGTAGTGGAGCTCAGGCCCTTTACATTCACAGTAAGGAAACACCTGTGACTTTTGAGTTGAATGAAGTGTTTAAGCGTGTACATACCAAAGGCAGCACTACATTCAATAATGAGCTAATGATGGTTGAGTTGACAAGTATAATATTCTTTGACCTTGGAAATCAGCTGGGCTAAACAGAATGACTTCCTAATGACAGTGGACACATGGTGAACTGTCTACACATGTGTCCAAGTCCCTGACAACAGTGTCATTAATGAAAAGGGTACCATTTATGTGGTAGCAGCAAGGGTATCCCTATCTTTGAGGAGAGTGCCATTATGTGGAAACGACATGAGTGCCCCTATCCTCCAAAGGATACTACATTGCAATTTTTGCATTTATTTATTTATTATTTGGTAACTGGGTAGTTGGACTCTTCCAAAGACCCTTTTCAACCATGACCCAGACTCGAATGCAACACACAGTATATGTAAACTAAATTATAAACCTCAAATATGGTTTACATAGTTGAACAACTTCAGACAATTCAAACACAGTTATTGTACAATTTCTATAAAGTAGAATGTTATACAGTATTTTATGCATTTCTAATAAATTAGCAGAGTTTACATTAGGTTTATGAATTTACATGGGATCCAAAACAGTTTGGCTACAAGACATTGCTTCTTAAAGGCTTAAAATTGAATTTCCTTGAAAAAGAAAATCAAAAAGAAGTGAGATAAAAACACTACAGATATAGACATAAAGACTAATAAAAACACAGGAATAGGAACAGTTAAATGGCAATGTAGAAGCTGAGAAACTGTAAGCATTTTTAGAATTTAATTTTTAAAGATTTTTGACCATTAGCCCTATAGCACTTACAAGTAACTTCCCTGAAGAGGCTTACCTTAAAGCTTTGGTTTCATCACTATTTATTTGTAAGTGTTAGTTCTATTTGTGGAATTTGGGAGTCCTCTGGGAGTTTATGATGGCATCTTGTTTTCAATAATCAGAAAATGTAGTCGGTCAGTGAGAGGTCCCGACAACTGATATCAATAAATATACATGTATACCAAACAAAGGTAGCCTGAGAACAGAGCCCATAGAGACACCCATGCTAAATAACCTATTAGAGACAATGTGCCTCTGTCTTAAATTGCTGGGTTCTAATTGTGAGCCAGTTTGTTACTCACTGGTTAAAAAGGGGTTTACATTTAGTTTGACAAACTGCTATATGGTGCTCAGTATGGAAAGTTGTCAAAGGCCTTAGCAAGGACAAGGTATGCTGTGTGTACTAGTAAGCCTGTTTCCAAATTCTCAATTACTTTTTCAGAGAAGTTAACCAGGTTAATCAGACAAGACCTACCCGTTACAAAGTCTAAATGAAATGTGTCAAGGACTGCAATTTCGGAAAGTCAGGGTTTAGGTCAATAATAATGCATTCCATTATTTTGTGGCTAAGGGTTGTCAGGCTTATGATTCTCTCTGGTTGCCCGAATCAGTGTAGGGGAGGTGCTCCCATGTGAAGGGGGATCAACAAAGCTGTTTCCCACACTTAAGGCACAAAAGCCAGACAACAGGCTGAGGTTAGACTGTGCAGTGCCTCAGTGAAGCAGTGATTCATACAGCCAAAGACCCTCCCAGCACAATATCACCCCAGAAAGAACCGAGAGGAGTTGTTCTAAGGACATCTTTAGAGGGAACTATAGGAGGTCAAAGGTATGGAGGCAAGGAGGAGGTATTGTACAGGCTGTATTACACTCTGAGACAATCCTGGCTAACTGACAATGCCTTCAAGGGCAAGTTAAGCATGACAGAAATAAAATATTTAAGTTATGTCATTGGTGGTAGTGTGGTGTGGAGGAGTTCTTAAAAACTAGAGTGGAAAAAAAAAATGCAAGAGAAATTGGCCTATTCCTGGCATCAACAAGCAACTGATAGCATTACTGGGGTTAGCTGGATATTATCAAAATACGTACCCCATTTGAATAAATAGCCTGCCCTCTTACAGATTTGACCACAGGGACACCTGTCTTAAGATGAAATGGACACCAAGGTCAGACCACTCTTTATACAGTTGAAGAAAATGATAAGTTCAGAGTCTATATTAACTGCTCCGGTTTAGAACAGGACTTTTATATATACTCTGATGCATCAGAGACATGCCTAAAAATACATTGCTATTACAGAGCTTTGGAGGAAGACAGCCCCCATTACATTATTTGAGTTCAAAACTGAGAAGAACAGAAACCAGGTAACCCACCTCTGAAACAAAATGCTTCTAAATCAAGTGGGCATTATCATCCTTAAAGTACTACATCTTGGCCAAGAATTTAAACTTTTTATAAACTATGCCCCATTACTGTGGTCAAATAAGACAGCAAAATGGAAATACAAAACTCTGCAGGGTAAACAGTTTCTTAAAACCCCTCTAACTTCATGATGAAACACATATAAGACTCAACCTACCAAGATACAAATGGCTTGTCTAGGGCTCACAGACTACCTACTGAGTCTGAAACTAAGGATTAGAAGTTCAGAGGGGATCACTGTAACACAGTGGGGTTGTTCTCACCAGAATGGTATCTCAAAATGACATCAATTAATTGTCAATATGATGCATAAACAGTGTAGAAACAGCTGTTGCTTTAAACTAATGTAAATAATGTGGATAAAGTGTGTGCATAGAACTGGTGCATTAACCAATCGGTTACTTCTTCGACATAATTATTATTAATTCATATAATTAATATAATTAATTGATATTATACAATGATTACACACTTATTCTACAGAAGATTCCTGCATGGTTCAGATAGTAGAACCAATTATGCAATTACAAGATGAAGTTCTGACCACAGAGAGGCCAAACACCTGGCTGGAATGTCGTTTCTGTGTGTTGTGCTCCAGTAAGTAACAACCGCTGAAAACTACTCTAAGAACACCTAAACATCTTTCTGGGCAATAATACAAAGGGGAGAGACTCCATAGACAGAAGAGCATCTTCATGCTATACCTTGAATTCTCCTTCATGACAGTGCAGAACGACAGTGCAGAAAGAAATTATTGGACTGTTTTGGAAATGACTGTTGTTTTATTTAAGAGGGTTCTATTTTTTTTTGTCAGAGAGTTATTTTGGGTGCATCTTATCTTTTAAGAGAGTCTGCAACACTGCTTTTTGTTTTATCATGAAATAAAGACAATCACTGGACTTTTGGTTCAGTGATATACCACAACAGACACACACACACACACACACACATATGTATATATATATATATATATATATATATATATATATATATATATATATATATATATATATATATATATATATATATATATATCTATATAGGTTCATAGGTTCATACTAGGCTATCTGCCCTAGGGCATTTATAAGCCTAGCCAGGGTGTGTGTCGCTTTCACCACCCCTTAGGATGAGAATACTATACCCATTAGTTTGCTGTGCCTCTGTCCAGCAGTGATACAGAGATGATTCCCGGGGTAAACCTACGATCTCCTATCCACTTGTCAAGATTTCTCTTGAACAGAGTCAGTGAGGGGCTCTGCCTCACATGGACTGGGATTCTGTTCCATAGTGTAGGGAGTCTCTGGGTGATTAATCTGTCCCTCCAGCACGTCCTATTTATATCCGTGTTGAGGTTTAAGTCTCTTGCTCTCGTGGCTCTGGTAGATTTGGATTTTTTGAGGTGGAGCATGTCCATTAATTCCGGGTTGGACATGGCCTTGTATGTCAGGCACAGATCACCTCTGAGAAGACGCTATGCAACTGAATAGAGCTGGAGTTTCTTCAGTCGGGCATCGTATGACATATGTTTGAGCCCCTTTATCCTTTTGGTGAGGAACTTTTGGGGTCTTTCCAACTGCTGCAGGTGTCGGGTATGGTACATTCCGAATGGGGCGTTGTACTCAATCATTGGTCTGATAAGTGAAGAGTACAGGGGTACAATGACCTCTCCTGATCTGGATGTGAATCCCTTCATGATCAGGTGGGCAATGTAGAAGGTCTTCCTAACCACTTTGGCAATGTGAGTGTCAAAAGAGGTTACTGTCAACTTGGGTCCCCAGGTCCCTGATAATTTCTTCTGTGTTTAATGGATTACCACCTATGTGGTAATTAGGGTTACCTTGTTTTTCCCAAAGGGTATGACTATACATTTTTGGCATTTAGCTTAAGGCCATGGCTCTGGCACCAGTTATCCATTTCTATGAGACCTCTCTGGAGGATGTCTGTGTCTGATGGAGTGTCAATTATGGTGCCCAGTTTGCAGTCATCTGCAAATTTTGTCAGCCACAATCCCCCTACGTTTGCCTGCACTTCAGAAAAATAAATGCCGAACAAGAGGGGGCCCAGGACTGAGCCCTGTGGGACACCGCTCGTGACCGGCTTAGAGTCTGTCATGGCACCAGCAACTCTAACCCTGTGTGTTCTGTCCTTGAGCCAGTTTGCAACCCATCTTGTGACATATGGGTTTACATCTAAGCTGGTGAGCTTTTCTATGATGCCAGTGGGGTATTGTGTCGAGCGCTTTGCTAGGTCAAGGTAGGCTGTGTGAACTGCCTTACCCTCA
Organism: Protopterus annectens; assembly: GCF_019279795.1. Taxonomy (NCBI): domain Eukaryota; kingdom Metazoa; phylum Chordata; order Ceratodontiformes; family Protopteridae; genus Protopterus; species Protopterus annectens. Next base: position 877,921,919 of record NC_056744.1, on the reverse strand, counting down.
TCAATGGCTTTAGTGACTGTTTCGAAAAAGTCAACCAAGTTCAAGAGGCAGGATCTGCCCTTGACAAATCCAAATTGGGTAGGATCCAGTGTCTGTAGGTCCCCAATGTCTTTATTTATGAGTTCCATTATGATCCTCTCCATAGCTTTGCAGACAAGGCTCGTCAAGCTTATGGGGTAATTTCCAGGGTCCGTAGAAGCACCGCCTTTGTGGAGTGGGACCACAGTTGCCGTACGCCATTCTTTGGGTACGTATCCTGTAGTAAGGCTAAGATTAAACAGCAGCCTTATGTGTGGGTTTTGTTCTTCATTGAGTTCGTGTAGCACACAGCCGGGGACACTGTCCGGTCCCACTGATGCTGTGTTTTTTGCTTTAGAGAGAGCAGCTCTCACCTGGGCATCTGAGATGTTTGGGAGGCTAGACTCTGGTGGGATAGATATTTCTCCTTTTGGGGGGGAGGGGAGAAATTTGCACTGAACCTGTCTACCAGTATGTTGGCAATGTCTGTGGGTTCAGTGATTTTTTTATCATTTTGGACTAATTCTGAGCATATCTGGGAGTCTCCACCCAGGTTTCTAACATAGCTAAAGAAGGCCTTATAATTGTCTTTTGTGTTATTAGCGATTTTTCTCTCAAAGTTGGCCTTGGATGATTTTATGAGTGATCGTAGTTTTTTGCTAGTATTGATCAGAGATGCCTTCCCTTTTAGGAATTTTGCTCTGTCATGTAGTAGCTTTCTCCTCTTGTTGTAGAGTTTGTTTATGGCTGGGGTCCACCAGACCGGGCGCCTGCCTTTGGTGGAAAAGGTCTTGATTTTATTAGGGATTGCTTGATCCATACATTCCTGGAGGTGCTCGTAGAAGGCATTTGTAAGGGTTTCAGCAGCGTGGGTTGTGGTTTCCACTGGCTCGG